>NW_027397099.1:8738045-8954324 GCF_003265705.2 Callorhinus ursinus
GAGGAAGGGGGAGGATGAGGAAGAGGAAGAGGAAGAGGAAGGGGGAGGATGAGGAAGAGGAAGGGGAGGATAAGGAAGAGGAAGGGGGAGGATGAGGAAGAGGAAAGGGAAGGGGAGGATGAGGAAGAGGAAGAGGAAGAGGAAGGGGGGAGGATGAGGATGAGAAGAAGACGGCAATGGAGGAGGAGGAGGAAAGGAGGAAGAGGAATTTGGGGGGAGGAAGTGGAGGAGAGAAGAAGAAGAAAGAAAGAGAATTTACCAGTATTTGCACTCTTGCCATCATGTGCAAGAGCTGAGACAAGAACATGGTTGGTGTCTCTCCATGTAGTAATGAATTCTCAGCAAAAACCAAGCAGAGCTGCACCCCTCCTTGTTTCCCAGGCAACAGCCAGCCTCCTCCACCATGCTGACGACATAATGACAAGAAAGCCATGGGTAAGTGGTGGAAACAGTAACGGAAGGTAAGCCATTCCCGTCTGGCCTGCACCCCTGGAAGGGAGTGCTTGAGGAGGAGATGTGGAGGTAATTGGGCAGCAGTCTCCACTGCAAAAGTCCATGCTGTGCTCAAGAGTAGATGGGGACTGTGTGCTTTAGAACTTAGAGTCCTGACTATGGAGAAATTTCACTTACTAGTTGTTGTTATTACAAGTAATATTAATTAAAAAGAGCATATGTTTACTCTGAGAAAAGGAGCTGCCACTGAGACCTTGTTAATGGAAAATGGGCTCTGGAAATAAAAGGTGTTTGCTGGACCTGACTCCAGGCCTCATCATTCTTGGGCAGACAGCTGCCTCTCCCTCTCTGACTCCAGGAAACAGTCTACCTGAAGTAGCACTAGGGCAGGAAAGTGAGGGTCTGGGTGTTTTAGGAATTTTACTCTCTCAACTTCCCAAAGCAATCAGGCAAATTAAACCAAATTATGGGGAAAGAGTGATGATTTTCTCAACTTTTTCCTGGGTGGAGGTGGGGGTGGATATTGAAGTGGGTGAGTTCCAAGGTATTTTACAATCTATTATCAACCTTGCATTTTACTCTTATCTGTGTCTACTTCCCTAGAAAACTTATGTTTTAAATCTGCATTAACTATTCCAATTTTGTGTTGACTTCTCCTGCCCCTCACCTTCAGAATATGAATTCTCTGGGGCAAAGATTCATTGTTCACAATGAACAGCTTCACTGCTCCACCAAGTGAGAGGACTCTGGGAAATACAAAAGAATAACAACTCTGGAAATTGTTTTACAGCAGAATCTTTCAAAAATGTGGTTTTTGGAAAAAGAGTCATGTGAGATACTTAAAAAAAAAAATCCATGGTCCATTCCATTTGAGAAACTGTAGCTACTAGGGATATGATGTGGCATAAAATTAGATATGTTATCTGATTGCCAGAGCAATCAGATAAGAAAAATAAATAAAAGGCATCAAAATTGGTAAGGAAGAAGTAAAACTGTCACTATTTGAAGATGACATGAAACTATACTATACTGTGTCACAGGCAAGGGAAACAAAATCAAATTAAACTATTAGGACTACACCAAAATAAAAAGCTTTTACGGGGTGCCTGGGTGGCTCAGTTGTTAAGTGTCTGCCTTCAGCTCCAGTCATGATCCCAGGGTCCTGGGATCGAGCCCCACATCAGGCTCCCTGCTCCACAGGAAGACTGCTTCTCCCTCTCCCACTCCCCCTGCTTGTGTTCCCTCTCTCACTGTGTCTCTCTCTCTCTCTGTCAAATAAATAAATAAAATATTAAAAAAAAAAAAAGCTTTTGCACAGTTAAGGAAACCATCAACAAAATGAAAAGGCAACTTACTGAATGGGAGAAGATGTTTGCAAATGATATATCTGATAAGGGGTTAATATTCAAAACATATAAAGAATCTATACAATTCAACACCAAAAACACAATCTGATATAAAAAATGGGCAGAGGACCTGAATAGACATTTTTCAAAAGCAGACATACAGATGGACAACAAACACATGAAAAGATGTTCAACGTTACTAATCATCAGGTGAGATATCACCTTATACCTGTCACAATGGCCAGTACCAAAAAGACAGGAAATAACAAGTGTTGGCAAGGATGTAAAGAAAAAGGAATCCTTGTGTACTGTTGGTAAGAATGCAAAATGGTGCAGCCACTGTGGAAAGCAGTACGGAAGTTCCTCAAAATATTAAAAATAGAAATACCATACAATCCAGTAATTCTACTACTGGGTATTTACCCAAAGAAAACAAAAACACTATTTCAAAAAGATATATGCACCTCTCTGTTTATTGCAGCATTATTTACAATAGCTAAGATATGGAAACAGCCTAGGTGTCCATTGATAGATAAGGAAGAAGTGGTATATATATGCAATGGAATATTACTCAGCCATAAAAAAGAATGAGAGCTTGCAATTTGCAATAACATGGATGGATCTAGAGGGTATTACACTAAGTGAAATAAGTCAGAGAAAGACAAATACCTTATGATTTCACTTACATGTGGAATCTAAAACAAAACAAAAAAGACAAAAGAACAAACAAACAAACAAAAAAGCAGAACCAGACCCATAAATACAGAGAACAGACTGGTGGTTGCCCAAGGGGAGGAATGTGGGGACTGAACAAAATGGGTGAAGGGGAGTGGGAAGATGCAGGGTTCCAGTTATGGAACGAATAAGTCAAGGGGATAAAAGGTACAATATAGAGAATATAGTCAATAGTATTGTAATAGCATTGTACAAAAAATAAATAAAAATAAATAAAATGCATTCTAGCCCACTAAGGCTCTGAGAACCCCTGGGATGCAGATATTCCACACACATTTCCACTAGCATTGCATATACACCAGCAATGTGGAACTCAGCTCTGACTTCATTTTCTCACACCTGGAGAGCCTGAAGAACATACACATATGTGAGCCCCTTTGGGGACAAATGAGCCAGAAACTGTGAAATAGGAGCCCAGCTGATTCTCATGTGTAGGGAGGGTGAAAAATTTCTTCTCAACCTTAATTGAGTTTGGCACCAGATTACCCCTGTTTAATTCACACAGAAGTAACACCCTGGACAGTTCTGCTCTCAGTGCTGGGTCTTAATATGTCCCTCTTCCCCATGCTCAGTATTCAGTGTCCTTCAGCACATTTTGTCTGCTATGACCCCATGGTGGAGACTCAGTGAATACTTGCTAAATGAAAAAGTAGCATATTTGATCATTTTTAGTAAGGAAACATGTATTTATTCAGACAATTTTTGAAGTTTTGGTCAGTATCATAAAATATGACACAAAAATATAGTAAAAAAGGAAAATATTATGTTTTACAGATGTCATGTCCTACAGATTATTTGCACACAGTCCAAATAATTAAATAGAAACTACTGAATGACATCAGTATTAGGTCTCATTTAAAAAGAAAAAAATCTGAAACTGAATGAGTCTTACTATCATGTGTCTATTTAATATGGTTATATTTTAAGGTTTTATTAAATCAGTGGTATATTTTATAATAAAAGCTATTTTAGGTTTTAGTAAAATGTCACTTGAATCAATAAATGTTTATTATACTGGCTGAGTACAAGATAAATAAAATCAATCGTTTTTCTGTAAAGAGCAGTAATCTGTTACCTGATAAAAACAAAAAGTTAAATCTTACCTTCACTGCTGAAAGCAAAGTAATTTTAAAGTAAACATAACAAAATATCTGTGACCTATATTTGCAAGTAAAATACATAATAGGAGTCTTGTATAAAAGGAAACACTCAGTGTTTCCACAGGGGAAAGCTGAACAAGATAAAGATTGCCTTTCCAGGTTAATTTTTCAGATATAGATGTGGTTGACTAAAATGTACCAGTTCATTTATTCATTCATAAAATATTTTGAGCCCTTAATAGATGCCATATCTTTTTTTTTAAAGATTTTTTATTTATTTATTTGACAGAGAGAGAGACAGAGCACAAGCAGGGGGAGCGGCACGCAGAAGGAGAGGGAGAAGCAGGCCCCCCAGCTGAGCAGGGAGCCCAATGTGGGGCTCAATCCCAGGACCCCGGGATCACGACCTGAGCCAAAGGCAGACACTTAACGACTGAGCCACCCAGGTGCCCCAAAAGATGCCATATCTTATGCTGAGTGCTGGGGATTCAGTGGGAGAAATCCATAGGGGTCCCCATAGAGTTTAAAATTTGTAATCTTTAGTATAAAATTTATGAATAAATGAGACATAATTTTAAATACTTGTGTATTTAATTAGATGATAACAAAAATACAAGAGGCTTATTCTTCTGAAATAATCAACAAATGTGTTTATCAAATATCATTTTGATAAAGAAATCCCCAGCAGAAATCCTTTGCTGATAGATAGCAATAAAAACTAGGGTTGTGCCTCCTTCAACCACAAGAATCTAGATAGAGCAAAGGAACAAAATAGACCCAAGGAAAATATTTGATAACATATATAGAATTTAATATATGATGGAGTAGGATTTCATGTAATGGGGACAAGAGTAATCATTTAATGATGTGGGGAAAACTGGTTACCGGTTGAACAATAAAAATTAATTTTATTTATTTTTTCTTAAAACGGAGAGCGCTCTTTTTAAAATTATTTATTTATTTATTTTTCTATTTTTTTAAATTTAAATTCAATTAGCCAACATATAGTCCATCATTAGTGTTCAAAAATTCATCAGTTATTTATTTATTTCTTAAGTGATCTCTATGCTCAATGTGGGGCTCGAACACACGGCCTCTAGAATCACATGCTCTACTGACTGAGCTAGCCAAGTGCTCTTAAAAGTTAATTTATATCCACATCTTACAGCACATGCCAAAACAAACAATAAATGGATTCATTAAGTATATGTATTCATTAAGTATATGTGTATACACACATACACACATATTCATACATAATAAAATAGAACTAGTCAGATTTTATGAAGTGGAGCAACTTCTTAAGCTTTAAATCAATAGGGAAAATCAGAAAGGAAGAGATGAATTTAATAGCTTGTGTATTAAACATTCATGTATGGGAAAATAATATGATAAAAAATTAACAATACAAAGAAAAAACACTGACACCAAATACAACTGACATAATATGACTTTAATATCCAATGAGAAACTAACTCACACAACTTGATGAAGAAAAAAAATCAAATCTGCAACAGAATTAGAAATAGAAAGTAAGGTAAAATTCACATGAAAAGAAATACATTTAGATGTAACACATATATTCTGTCCAGATAATCATAGAAATGTATAATGAAGACATTAAATGCATAATCTATATATATTAATAGAAACAAGGACAACATTACTGTGAAATATCTATACTTAAAATGTGGTGGTTTCACTGTAATTGAAAAGCCATTTGACAAGACCCATTAACCATTAACCTCTTTCACCTGACCTATGGCTTACATTCTTAAGGCACTGTTAATTCTGCTCCCAAAATATATCTTGGATCCGATCAACTCTCTTCTTTTCTTCTTCTACTGCCTTAGTTTTAAGCCATATCGACTCTTGTTTGGAAGACTGTTGTAGCATCTTCCCCGACTACCCTATTGTGACTCTTTTTTATCCTGCACCCTAAAGACAATGGGATCATTACAAAACATAAACTGTGCTAAATTCTTCTGCATAAACTGGCTTGTTATTACATCTAGAACAAACCCCATGCTTTTAATTGTGGCCCACAAACCACAGCATAATCTGCCCCTCATTGGTTTTCAACCTCATTTCCTGATATCCCTATTTTCTCAAAATGCCCTGGCTACTCTGTCCTCTTTGTATTCCTTTTCCTCCTCTAGACCTCCTTTGAGTTTGCTGTTCCTTCTGCGAAGAATGCCATTCTCTCTTCCCATTCTGGCTTCTCCCCCTCCTTGACTTCTCTAACACCATGCCCATATCAAACTCCCTACTTCCCACTCCTACCCACTGCCATCCTTCACATTCCTTTTCTTCTTTGCAGTACACACAACTGTGATTACTCTTGGCTTTTTTTTTTTTTTTTTGGTCAATCTTTTCACTAAATTCCAAGTTCACAAGTAGAGTCTATTTTGTTCTTTAAGAATCATGCACAGTGCCAAGTACATAGCTAATTAGCCATTACAGGTATTTATTAAAATATTATTTATTTATTTATTTATTTATTTAATATATTATATTGTCCAAATGATAACTATTTGGAGGATGAATGAATGAATGAAATCTCTCTGCCCTAAATACTCTCATCTGTCTACTTTCACACCAGCTTTTCATCCAGTGTAATCTTTTCAGTATGACCATTTTCTGTCTTATGATAAGCATGTCAGTGGTTGCTTACTGTGCTCATGATAAAGTACAAATTTTTAACCAGTTTATTGATTTCCTAGAGGTGCCATAATAAATTACATGGAAACACTGAAAATATTTATAGCATATTTTAGTCAAAAAAGAAATCAAAATTATACCTACATTATGTATACAACTATCCAAAATGTGCATGGATATAGAGAAGGGCTCAAAGGAAATACAGAAAGATAGAAACTGTCCACAAACCAACTGAGGAAAGTAGGAGGGGTAATACTGTGGGGTCTTTCTCCTATTTCTTCTAATGTTGTCCAAATGTTATCTGTATAGTAGAACCATTTGGGGGCAAAACCCTCATGAAATTTGAAACTCACCAATTTGAAAAATCTAACAGCACCTCTTACGGGTTTCTTGGTTAGAAGTGGAAATGCCTGGCTTTGATCTTGCCTTGGGATGATAATGATGATGAAGATGATGATGATGAAGATGATGACTGTGATGATGATGATGATTTTCAAGAGAAAGGAGTAGAAATAAAGTAACCCATGTGATCTGAATTTCGGAGGACCTTGCCCAAGTTCATTTACTCTACCATGTCCTCATTTTCATTTTCTATAAAATACAGGAAGTTGGATAAGAAAATCATTTTTCTTTTTCTCCTCAAAGAATCCCACAAACATACTTAGTATTCCATAGATAACTCTTTGCTTACTGATATGTTTACTGTCTTAAGTATTCCATCTGCTGGTGAACACCTGCAGAAGTGCTTCTTAACCCTCATTGCATTAGCTTTATTTATCTGGAGAACTTTGAAAAATGCTGATGTCCAGTCCCTCCCCACCACCACGTTTTCTGATATAAGTGACTAGGGGGTAGACCAGGTATCCGTATTTTAAAGTGTACTGGCAGTCAGGGTTGAGAGCCACTCTCCCAGAAAGAAATTTCTGCTTCTGCTTCTGAGCCCCAAATACTTCTCAAGGACATATGGGGTATGTGTGCGTCTGCACTGGCTTGGTTTAAACATGCAGGTGTTGAAAAGGTATGTTCCTGGAGTGGTTGTCATGAATTTGCATTTTGGGGGCTGCATCATATTTCAGGTCTCATTTATTACCCGTAAGATAAACTTCTCTGACCACCTCATCAAAAGTTAATCTCCATTCCTCTCTGTCATAGAATCCTCTTTGTCACATACCCAAAGCCATTTTGGAAGGAGGAATAACACAATGGTGGGGTCAACAGGGAGAGGAAATACTAGGGACTCTTCCTTCCTGAGAGTGAAACAAGTCAGGTCACTCACTTAAACTATCTGAGAGACCCTCAGGGAACCCAGAGACAAAGATATTGGTATGACACTGCATTTCCTACCACTCTGTTAAATTTAATTCTATAAATTAACATTTGTAAGTAACAGAGAGGTATAAGCTATTCAAGTAACAGAAATAGAAGAGAAACATGTCAGAGAAATGAATGTTGCTTCTAATTAAAGAGTTTTTTTTTTTTTTCCTTCTTCATAGACCTTAGGGGTTTTTCTCTACTGACTACATGTGACTTCAACAAACAGCAAAATAATGGTAATAATAATACGTCTTCCTTCAGAAAAAAATGCTGATGTGAGTCACAAGTGAGTTTAGCTTTAAAGGAACTATGAAGATTGCTTTGGAGGGGGAAGCGACTCCCCACCCCCCCCAGGTTCCTTTCAAAATCCAACATCAATAGTCTAACACTCCCAAATATTTGCATTTGCGATTTTATTGCTTTTACCCAATAAACTGTTTCTATAATTTCTCAGTTCTGCAGAATTTAAAATGTGTTTCTCTCTTTTAGCCGAAATCAAGTCAATTTTATTGGCTCCTAAAACTGGGTAGTTAGTTGGTTAGCAAGACTATGAAGAGGTATCAAATGACTCCAGGTTTATGGAAATAGCTTTAAATAGATTCCAAGTTTATGGAAAGATTGAACCTCAACCATGCTGACTGCAGCAGAAAGTAGAAATTAAGTCTTCCCTGAGGATGGCCGACTATTTAATATAATTTTTAATGATGAAACAGCTTTAAATTAGGAGGAGTGCAGCTATTTTGACCACAGAGGGAAATATATAATATAAAACCCTGAAAGAATGAAGAATGAAAGTGAACTGAATAAGAAAAGATGAGAAGCAAAATAGCATCTTAAATCCTAAGATAATAAAAGTCTGTCCTCTGGGGACCGGTTTTCAAAAGTGTCCTCTACAATAACATCTATCCCCAAACAGCAGTTGTGTTTGCAAAGAGGTCCAAATTACATGACTTGGTTATGGATTTAAACCAGTGTCTTATGCACTGACTAGACTCAATGCCCTTTTCTCTACCGCTGTGCCCTTGCAGTTTTGGATGAAGGGCAGCTTCACAGAATTGCAAATAATTTTCTCTTGGGTAGTGTAAGGGAGGGAATTTTTTACTTCTACCCTTACAGGTTCTTTTAGCTGGTCTATTAATTAAATTGACATGAGACAGATTAACAGGAGAAAAACAAATTTAATTTTGTACGTGCAGGAGCCCCACAAAGACGTGAGAGGCTCCAAGAGAGTCTGCCAATTGAGGCTTCTATGCCCTCCTGAGTTAAGAAGGGAGTAGGAGTCTGGAGCTTCAAAGGAAAGAAAGACAATTCAAAGTAAGATGGGAAGAGTAGGTGTTTGATAAATAAATTGTTGTCACACCATGCAGAGACAACAGGATACCGAGAGCAATTTGACTAGACATGCCCTGAGGAGCTCCCTCCATTTCACCACACCTAGCTCTTGCTCTGTAGCTATCTCTGGTGATAGCTTTCTTCCTGGACCAGTCCCCCAGTCTAAATTCTTAGAGATTGTCAAGGAGGAGGTAAAAAGCTCTTCCTGAGTCTTTTGGACCTTATTTTTGGCTCAAAATAAGCCACATGCCAAAGTGTCACATTTGGGGGAGGTATATTCTGAACCCCTTCAGTAAGAAAACAGAAACACATCTCCAAGGTGATAAATGTTATAAGAAGTGTCAGAGGGGGTGAAGTTTGCTGCTTTCTCATCTTGCTTGCATGACAAAGCTGCTGACAATTAGTGTGTGTGGGTGCATGTATGTGGGGGGGTTAGTTTTGCAGTTTCATCTAAATTCACTGACATCCAAAAAGCATTATATGCATATTATTTGCAATATACAGTTAAGACCTGGGTTTGCTTTTGTTCTTCCAGATCACATCTGACCTTTCCAGCAACAGCAGGTGAAAACAGACTTGCTTTAAACCATAGTATTTAGAATTCTTATTTGTTTGTAAGAAAAACAGACTAGAAGGTCAGTCTCCTGACTCCTAAATTTGTGCTCTTTCCATCAAGCAGCACTTCCTAAACATGAATATGCATAGAAATCACATGGGGGTCTTGTTTAAATACTGACTCAAGTTACTCTGGTCTAGAATGAAGCCTGAGAGTCTGTCATTTCTAATAAGATCCAGCACAGCTGGGCCAAGCACCACACTTTGAGAAGCTAAGTATTAAATCACAGTAGCCAGCCGGAGCACATTACTTAATCATACTTTGGCCTGAACGTGCTGAAGTGAACTCATTTTTTCCAGGATAATTTTTCTTTCTTCTGGTGAGAGGGTCCCAGTTAAGGTAAGGAGAAAATGAAGGAGTAGGGGATAAAGTTTCTCAAGTCCTTAATATGTGCTAAGAATTGTGCTAGGTTCTGCCACTCACATCTGTTCATCCATTATATCATTCAATTCTCACTGAAACAATGTGCTGTTTTCTCTTTTATATCCACCGTGAAATATCCTCAGACAGATTAGGACCGCTTTTCCGAGGTAAATGAGAAAAATAACAGAGCAGGGGTACAACCCAGGTCTGACCTATAATCTCACCTGTGGTTTACATTACAGCATAGTAAAAGTGGCATCTTCGCACTAATTAAAACACACCTTTGTGCCCTTTGTTTTTTAATGGGTTTTAATAATTTCAAGACTGAAGGTATGTGACGCTCATAGCAGCTGCTTTACCAATGGCTGCTGATCCTGACACGGAAGTTCTCAGTTTGGAGGAGGTGCAGGGAGTTTGCAACACTGTCCTAAGATATAATTTTGGATGGATACCAAAATAACTTCTACTTTTCATCCTTCCTATGTAGAAGATGAAAATCTTTTTAAAAGCTGGAGCCCGAAGAAATATAAATACAGCTTATTCAGGCCTGACATTTCAAAAGAGGTCACCCCCCCACTCAGCAGTGCCAGTCCCTTGTCTATTATCAGGTTTTCTGTCACTCACATTGATTAAGGTTGATAAACAGTATAAAGCACTGGGTGTAGGCCAGAGGGCACAAAGAGAGATGTAGCTGACTTGAAAAGGACTGCATTTCCTGAGAAGAGAAAAGCCCATCCTCCCTCTATACCTTTGCCTCCAAATAGGAAATACTGTCCTTTCAAAGATGGAGCAGCATCTCACAGAGTTCTGTTAGAATGCCAACTGTGGGGACAGTTAACCAAGCTAGGAACCCACTGGATTAAAGAGTAGCTGCTCTAATCACCTGGCTTCCATTGTGATCCCCATTCCATTCCCTCAGATTGGTCCCAGATGGGCTTTGAAGTCAGTGCAAGAGGCGACTGGGATGCATGAAAGCTTTTGTGATATAAAGGAAGTGTTTTCGTCAGTGGTGTCTCATCTCTATCTGTACCAGGGTCCTGTCATATCCCAGGGTAATTCTGATACTAATTCTAAGGTGTGGGGTTTTCTTCCACCAACAAGCAACTGTCTGACATCACCTGAGTGTCCTACAAATCAACACAATTTTGGCACTATCTGCCTGGAGATAGCACCAGATCTCACAGGTTAAGGGTTCAGTCTGTCCCTGACCCAGAGATAACACTGTCCCCACCCCCAACCCCCAAATATACACATCTACTTCAGACACAAGTTTAGGGTGTCACCTGTGCTTCTGACTGATTGGCTATGTAACAGAGCTTCCAACAATCTCCTCCTTTGGTTCAGTTAATTTGCTCAAGAGGTTCACAGAACTCAGAAAAACATTTCACTTACTAGATTACTGGTTTATTATAAAAAGATATAACTTAGGCACAGCCAATCAGAGGAGAAGTATAGTGCAAGGTATGGAGAGAGGGTACAGAGCTACCATGCCTCTTTGATCAAGCCACTCCCCCCATCTCCATGTGTTCACCAACCTGGAAGCTCTCCAAACCCAGTTTCTTGGGGTTTTACGGAGGTCTCATTACACACCACAACTGATTAAATCATTGACCACTGATGACTGATTTAACCTCCATCCCCTCTCCCCTCCCCCAAGATCACAGGTGTGGTACTGAAAATTCCAACCCTCTAATCATATGTTTTGTTCTTTTGGCAACCAGCCCCCATCCTTAGGTGGGCTCCATAATCACTCCATGAACATAATGAAAGACATCTTTCTTGTTCTCATCACTAAGGAAATTCCAAGAGTTTTAGGAACTTGGAGCTAGAAAAGGGGACAAAGACTACATATTTCCTGTTAGGAATCACAATATCACACCCAGCATTGGAGACAACCCCATGGGCTATGGTATCTACCACATAGTCTTTCCTCCATCTGAAAGAATGGTGCACTTGCTTTCAGTTATTGCCCCTGCTGCCTTCTTAACCACCGTGAAGCAAGAGTATCCCAAGCAAGCCTAGGCAAGTGTCCAGGCCAGTCCTGTCTCCTGATTTGGGTAGCCCACTCTCTTTCTTCCCCACTTTCCCTTTAAAACACATAGCATTTTCTTTTCAGTGTTTAGGAACAGACTTTGGATGCAAACAACTGTTTTCTGTTTTGCAAAGTCTCCAAGGCAAGGAAATAAAAAAGGAAAAGAAACTACAAGGAGGGCATACTTAAATCTGTATCTCAATAAATTAGAGCTGTAATTAATTTTCTTTGTTTGCTTCTTTCCCCTCAGAAACACACTGAGGAAATATGATAAAGACACTGGACCTAAACGGTCTGAGATTCGATGCCCAAAATGTTACAGAATACTGTGTGAATTAGGGCAAACCTAGGTTTCATCTACTGCAAAATAGTCTAATATCCTGTCAGGTTGGCATAAGAAAATGTCAAAAGTCCTAATGCTGAACTGTCTTATACTGCCCAATAAATTGGATCTCTGTTGCCTATGATGTGTTTCATCAAACCAGAGGATATATTCCAGAGAAACAATACTATTTATACCTACCACAATACTATTTATAAACTACCACATTCATACTAATGTGAAATAATCCTGAAGCTGTAACATTCTAAAGTAAGATTAACCCTCAGACTGATGCACCACAATATTAATGATTTAAAGAAAAAAAAGAAAGAGAAAGAGAAAGATTTGAGTACAGAGATCATGGGTAAATTAATTTTTGAGTTCTATCTTCTAAATATAAAAGTTTGGCTCTATCATATAAAATATGGAAAATATTTCCCACTCATTTTTATATAATGATGAACAAAGAATATGATCATTTTTGCACAATACTCTAGATTAAATAGATGAGATTGCTTTTCGTGGAAAGCAATGGATATGGGGGCCCAGACAGCTCCATGTCCCATCTGGCAGGATCTAGGGCTGACAGAATCAATCTTTTGGCCTATTTGCAATCCGTTCAGAAATACCAAAATTCAGGAGTTGGGAAGCTCTGAGCTAGGACACAGAAAATGATTTTCATACATATGTGGAATTTGAAGCATATAGCTATACTGGGGAGTGAAGTATAAGTTAAAATAAATAACTTAATTAATCAATATATCCACGGATTCATTTAATAATCGTAAGTGACTTCTGATCTACTCACTAGATATATGGAAAGAAATAAGATTCGATTCCTGCTTTTGAGGGACTATGGTTTAGAATAGGTCTAATAGAAATAAAATGCAAGCTTGAAATGAGAGCCACATATATGCTTTACAAATTTAGCAAGATAAAAAAACAGATGATATTAATTCTAATATATATTTTAACCCAGTATATCCAATACAGTATCATTTCAACATGTAATTAATATTAGTCATCAAGATATTTTGCATCCTTGTTTGTTTTTTATACCAAATCTTTGAAATCCAGTAACCACATCTCAGTTTGTACTAGCCATAGTTCCGGTAATGCTCAACTCTAGTGTGTAGCAAATCACATTAAACAGTTCAGGTCTAGAAAGATAAGACAAGCGTGTAGAAAGATAAGAGTACTAGAAAGGAGGCTAGAGGTGAATGAGGAAATAAAGGAGAAAAGGGTCAAACCTACCTTTCAAGAGCATTCAGCAGTAAAATATGCAGATTTCTACCTCCTGTGATAATCTAGAATAGGCCCACTTTCCTTACTCATTTATGTAAGAAGATATTGAGTCAGAGTGTTCTTTTAATTGCCCTAGGAGTTATGAAGAAAAAAAACATTTTAAGTATGTTTATTTGCTCTTTTTTGCTTTCCTTTTTGCTTTTTATAGATTGCCAAGTGCATTTTAATAATTCCATATGAACTAAATGTACAGTATTTTTCATCAAGGAGAGGTCTGTGCCCATCACTTCCCCTACCCCCTACCCAATGATGGGGCAGTGGCAGCTGCCCAGTGTGTATCCTTGATCCAAGTGTGTAAAATCAGGCAACAAAAATATGGGCCTCCATGAGCAAGAGGAGATCTATCTGTGGGGAAAAGCAGGTGCACGAGAGACAGAGAGATAGAAGGAGAAAAGGAGAGAGTTTTAAAATCATTAAGCCCCAAATCTCACAGTCATTTGACTTTCAAATGATTTGGGGATGTTGCTTACTCTGGGGAAAAAAAAAAAAAGTGACTTACTCATGGTCTTTAAGAAGGGACAGGCTCTAGAACGAGACTAGGCAGTAAAATAAAGCATAATTGACTAAGTGGCTCAAAGGAAGGGGAGAAATGTCATTCAATAAGTAAAAGTACTAAAAATTCGTGGGTTTCTTATGCCTGGCATTTTAGGATAAGACTGTTCCTTATTTTAAAATTGGACTCTTTGGCAGGATTACTCAATATCAGCAGCATTCAAGTTGGCTTTAGAGCCATAATTTAAGGTGTAAATTGAGGTGACCTCAACTAGGATGAAATGCCTTTAAAGAAGCTGAGTTATAAAATATGAGCCATTTTCAGGAAATGGAAGACAATTGGGAGCTGTTGAAATGGACCAACAAAAGTGAAAAGGGGAAATAAAGAAACAGATTACAGGACAAAAGACTGAGCACCTAATTTAAAACAAAAATGGTTTTCTATGGTTTATGATGAGTGATAAACAGAGTCCACTGTGTGACCATAAAAATATATCTTTAGCTCAGAAAATATGAGTCTCACTGTCAGCTTAATGTAGTGATTTAAGTTCATAGCCTTTCTCCTTGAAAGAGTTACAAGGCTGAAGTTACCATTCTAAATGATGTGCATTTGGAAATTATGAACTATGACCGAGAGGCATTAGTTTTTAGTGCAACTTAATCATGAATTTACCTATTTCCAGTTATTGTTAAGTTACATATTTCTTAGAGCAGCTAGAGTGCTGGAGTATTAATAGCTATAAAACTTCATTAAACTGGCATTAGACTTCTGAGAAAAACCCATAAAACTGGAAAGAAAGCCCAACACTAGAGTTCTGCCTCCTCTGGCTCCAAGTCAACTTTGTTATAATAAAGTCATTCAAAAGACGCAACAAGGAGCCAAGAGGGTTTACTGAGAAACCTTGTGATGTTATAGCAGGAAATCTCTGATTCACCTAGAAGACTAATGAGCATAAAAACCATAGGAAATCTGAGATAAAGCTTCCTAAGAAACATTTTAATGGCAAATGGGGATGTTGACTCTATTGGCATATAAAGCAAAAGCAAAAGCAAAAGCAAAAGCAAAAGCAAAAGCAAAACCAAAAGCAAGGAAGGAAGGAAGGAAGGAAGGAAGGAAGGAAGGAAGGAAGGAAGGAAGGAAGGAAGGAAAGAAAGAGAAAGAAAGAAAAAAAAAAGAAAGAAAGAAAGAAAGAAAGAAAGAAAGAAAGAAAGAAAGAAAGAAAGAAAGAAAGAAAGAAAGGAAGGAAGGAAGGAAGAAAAGAAAGGAAGAAAAAAAAAGGAATGGAGACCAAGAACCTACATTTCGGAGTGTGTATTGTTATTAGATGCTCTGCAGCCTTGTTATTCAAGCGGTGGTCCATGAGTCTCTGACACCTGTCTCATCTGAGAGCTTATTAGAAATGCAGAATCACAACCCTCCTCCTTTGTACAAGATTCCAGGTGATTCTTAAGCACATGAGACCTTAGTCAAGAATCAAAATTTCACATCACTTTTGTTTTAAAGATTGGCAATAATTCTGCCAGTTGTTACTATAAGGGCCAAAGGCAGACTACCCCAAAATGGGCCACATAGGAATCAACATTATTTTGAGTTACAAGCAATCCAAACCCACCAGATTCAGAAAAAGCCTTTACCTCCCCTTCCAACTGCCTGCTTTACCAAGAAGAGAGCTACTAACAGATTCCTCTTTACCTAAGAAAGTTATCTGCATAACAGGGCAACCTTTGTTTTCCAAACATCTCTCACCTTCCTGCTAATGGTCTTTCTCCCCTTTGTATCCTCAGATTCCTACCCCACTCCTTAGCTCATATAAGTATTACATTGCCTGACTATCTTTGGAATGTCCATGTCTGTGTGGATTCCTTGTACATATGCTATTAAATCTGATTTTCTCCTGTTACTCTAGCTCATGCCAGTTTGATTCTAAGTCCAGCCAGAAGTATCTTTTTTTTTTTTTTCAGCTAGAAGTATCTTGAAGGGCAAAGGAATTTCTTCTTCCCCAACATGACCCTCATTTCAGAGACAGGAAAACAGAAACTCTAAGAACTGCCCAAAGTTGCTCTGCTAGCCAACTGTAGAAAATGCAATTCTAATTTAACTCATTCAAATTCCTCTGAAAAAAAAAAGTAGAAATGCAATTCCAACTTAAATCATTCAAGTTCAAAAAAAATAAAATCATTCAAATTCCTCTAAAATAAGTCTTTTTTTTGCTTTGCAATATACATATATATATTACATATATTTTATAGTTATCAGTAAACTAAAACAAACAAAAAAAGATTCATCAGATTGTGTTTCATTTGTTCTCATTTGCTTTTCTCATTTGCATAGAGTGCCTACCAGTTGCTTAATAAAGTGGTGTTGGATTATGAGTTTATTTGTGGAGTACTTGTTCTGTGTCCAGTGCTTTCTAAAATATACCCAGTCTCCCAGGATGATGGACAGACAGATGGCTTAAAATCTAAAATCGAAGTGAGACCAACACTTTGAAGAAAAAGATTGAAAAGAAAAAAAGATTTAAAATCAGCAAAAATCACCAAAAACACTTTTTTTTTTTTTATAGAGCCAAGGGGGAAAAATCGTCATTGTCCAAAGCAATCTGTCAGTCTAAAAATGGAGGTGGGGATATCAAAGGGAAAACAAACAAACAAAAAAGACTATGATAAATTAGCTCCACCAAAATTTCAAATCTTCTTTAGACAAGACATTGACTTGTTGATTTTCCTAAAGCAGCATGATTGCTGACAGTTAAGGGCTGGATAATAGCTAGCTAACCAATTATCTCCCCTCTCCCCACCACAGTCTTGCTGAAAATTCTAGCACAAAGCATGGAAGCTTGGGGTGATGACAGTAAAATGGAGCTGGTGAAGAATCATATTATGTTGGTATGGTAGATTAATGGCAGATATGGACCCTTGTTTCTCCTCTCTTCATAAGGTATAGTCTAGTTTCCCTCACTCTGAGTCTGAGATGACCTTAGCTGTTTGTTTGACCAGTAGCAAGTGATGTTCTGGGACTCTGACACCAGGTTATAGAACTTCTGCAGCTTGCAACAGGGGCTTTTGAACTCACAGAGAGCCCTGGGTGGCCAAGGAAAAGGCTGAACTGCCTACCACTGCCTGTGGGGGGAGGCCACATGTAGGTGCTTTGGTTGACAGTCCCAGCTAAGCCCAGCTTTCTGTCACTTCCCCCTCCTGGCCCCAAAGCACCAAATACCAGGGTGAAGGTATACTGCACCCTAGAGTCTGCTAGCTGAATACCAGTAAATGGCCTTTACAATTGCTCACCAATTTCAACTCCTGATCCACAAATTTATGAAATACAAAACCATGGCTATTGTTTTAAACCAGTTACTTAGTTGGGGAGTAATTTTTGTTTTGCTTTGTTTTTGTTTGTTTGTCTTTATGAAATAGATAACTAGAACATCTGGAATAACCAAATCTATTTATAAAAAAAGCTTTTATTCCAGATCCAGTTTCATCATTATGTTCATAGCAAAAGAAATCAAATAAATTTGCTAAGGAATAGACTTACTTTGCAAACATGTCAGGAAATTTCAGAAATGTGTGAATTGATTATGTGGTAAACAACTAGTCAAGAATCCCAACCTTTGTTCATTGCCAAGTGTGCATTTAAAGTGAGAGATGATGGCCCTCCCTCCCCAAAAATGGAGCAACACAAGATTCAATGCAAGAAGCTACTAGTCTATGCAGATGATTTAAAGCTTCCAACACTTCCTTTATGCACAGAGCACCTTGAGTGTTCCAAAGCAATTAACTGCAAAGATAACTACAGATGAAATGAACCAGAATGTTGGATTTATCTTCATGTACAGTTTTCCATGTAGTAAAATCTCTCCCATTTGTCTCTGCTCCTTTGACATTAGATTGATCAGTTAACTAGCTTTAGAAGCAAAAGATCAACTGGTTGACAAATTGTTCCCCTTGACTTCAAGCACACCGAGGCCTACATTTTAGGCCTAATGATTTTAAATCACTCTTCTCGTTACAACAAAATGCATGATGTGACTTAATCAAATCTTTAAGCAGTTTGTAAAACATGGTTTGTTTGTGTATGTCAAAGGCATTAGGGTAATAAATGCATGTGGAGTGGATGCAGGTCATAATGTCTTCTATGTGCACTATGCACGTGCAGGATTCTATTGAATTAAACAGACATCCTTGCTAACCAAGAGACCACGTAAATGGACTCAGCTATAAATTAGGCAGAGCTCATTAGCCTGCCTTTCTGGGGGAAATGCATTCCTTTTTGTGGAACAGAGTGAAATAAGATCTCAAGGGCTCACATAATAAGAAAATGGAAGAGTCTACCTGGTAAAAGCAAAGCACCCAATGATTTAAATATGATTCATCCATCAATTTTGGCTCCTGTTCAAGGACTTGAATATTAATAATCATAATAATATCATCTGTTTGTTGTGAAATATTAGTAAGGCTATCATGGGTATAATTATTATTATTAACATCAGCAATTACAGTTCTCTTTAAGTGGGTTTTCTTAAAAACATAAGAATGCAGACAACTTTTATAATCTAATAAAAGTTAGGGACTTTTTACCAAGAAAAAGAACGGTCACATGCAGAAGAACACTCACACTGTCAAAGGGTTTACATATATGTAAACTTCACATGCAAAAAAACACACTGTTAAAGGGTTTACATATGTGTAAACTTCATCTAAGGACTTCCTGGGAGGGGTTTTTGGTTTCTAGGTTAAGAATCTCAGGCTATGTGCATAAACAGAGCCAGGCTTTTAATATAATGTTTCTTTCATTAATCAACGCCACATGTTAGATGTTACTATCTTCATTTTAGTGTCGGGAAAACTGAGTCTCTAGGGGTAAATAGGTGAAGGAATTGGGTTTGAATGTCATGTTTATCTGTTTTCAAAGCCCTTGGTCTGTGGAATAATGTAATTAAATCAGGGCAGGCATCTTTCTTTGAATTACTGTTTGTTTGTTTTTTAATTTTATTTATTTGACAGAGACAGACACAGTGAGAGAGGGAACACAAGCAGGGGGAGTGGGAGAGGGAGAAGCAGGCTTCCCGCTGAGCAGGGAGCCTGATGCGGAACTCGATCCCAGGACCCTGGGAACATGACCTGAGCCAAAGGCAGATGCTTAACGACTGAGCCACCCAGGTGCCCCTGAATCACTGTTTTATGGGAAATTCTAACTCCTCCTCTTTGTTGAGATTGAGGGAAAAATGGAGATGGGTAATGCACCTCTCCTAATTCCCAGATACTGGAAAATTGCCACATGTTTCAGTGGAAAAAAAAAATGAGGAAAAAAATATATATACTCATTCCTATCTTATACATATATAAGTTGTCAGTAGTCAGTAGATGATTATAGCTGATCATTTATTTGTTTGTACTGGCTAAGTTTTTTCCTTTTTCTATAGATCTTATTTTTCTCATCTATAAAAAAGAAGATGCTAAATGTTTTAAGCTCTGTGCAGTCATAAAACTGCCAGAGTTTTGAAATATAAATTGGGGCACAGGACTGGGAAGGAAGGAAGGAGGTGGAGGTGGGGGGAGGGAGAGTGAGAGGGAAAGAATGTAAAAGAAAAAGAGATTTAGCAGCGAATACTGAGATCTATCCCAGGTTTGTGCTGTGGGCTTTCCATCAGACAAAACTCCCAGTCTCAGGCATTGCCAGCACCACTGCAAGCATCTGTTTTTTGTGGACAAGGCTGTGTCCACTCTGAATAACAGAAATATAGTTTTTTTTTTTTATTATTTCTCCCTTATGGTCTTATAACTTATATCTGAACCAGGGTAAACACTTTCTTCTACACTTTGCAATAACATTATTAGCACATATAAATCTACGTGGTGGGGAATCTCATGATTAATCAGCCCTTTCTACCCCGGACTTGGGTGAAGAAGTGACATGTAGTTCCCTTGGTGTTTTAGATGACATTTACTTTTTACAAGCTCTTTTCGAAAACTAGGTTGTTGGGTTCTTTTTGTAATTACTATAATAATTATAGATATTCATGAAAAAATGAAATGCATTAGAATGAAAATCAGTTAAATAATAAAAGTCACTCTATCAATGCCTTATACCAGTTCCAGTTTCTAGAAGCACCACTGTTAAGAATATCTTGCACATGTAGGCCCATCTCTCCACTATCATAATTTATATATAACTAGAAATAATGGTTTGTTATAAGCAAGTATATCAAAAAGTAAACACATACTGTGCAACATTTAAAATTATATACTTTAAGCAAATTCCCATATTTATATATATATATTTTTAGAAGATTTTATTCATTTAGTTGACAGAGAAAGAGAGACAGAGTTCACAAGCAGGGGGAGAGGCAGAGGAAGAGGGAGAAGCAGGCTCCCAGCTGAGCAGGGAGCCCGATGTGGGGCTCGATCCCAGGACCCTGGCATCACGACCTGAGCCAAAGGCAGACACCTAACTGACTGAGCCACCCAGGTGCCCCTCCCATATTTATAAACAAAGACTTGTTCCATTCTTTTTACTGACTGCATACAATTCCATTATAGCTATTGCATTATTTATTTGGTCCACTATTGAGGATCCTTTAAAATGTTCTTCCTAGAACTTTCCTATTACAACAAATACTTCAGTAAACATCCTTGTGTGATACCCTTTGTACACCTGAGTGAGTGAATGTAGTGTACAGATTTCTATAAAAATGGCTGGGTCAAAAATGTATTCTGTCTTCAGAAATATATATACATATATTCATTTGAACTATTGACAGATATTGCTAAATTGCCTTGCAAGTTTTTGTACCAATTTTCATTTCAACTAACCAGGTAAAGCAGTGACTATTTTCCCACTTGGTCAAAATCCAGCATTACCAACTTTTTTCATGCATAGCCAGTGATATTAGTAAATTATGGCATCTTAATGATTTCTACTATTTCTTCACTGTTTTAATGCATCCCCCATTCCCTTCACCTCTTAATAATTGTCAAATATCTATGTTTCTATTTTCCAGTCATTGTTTTAGAACAATCGTTACTTCTGGAGCACTGCTTCTATTTGCTGATTGTAATTTACACAGGAAGAATTATCCTTTTAGATCTTACAATTTCCATATTACTCTCTCTCTCATTTATTTAGGCTGTTGCTTGCTAATATATTCATTTATATTCCATCCATTTCCAAGGCTGATTTGAAGTGGCATATGATAAAATAGCAGGTATAAAGAAAAATAGCATTGAAATGGAAGGAAAAAATATCCTTAAAAAATTAATATTGTGACTTTAGCAGTAAATCTAGTTTTGGGATTCCTAGATATCAAGGCCAAAGGAGCAGTCGATGTTTTGATGAATGCATAGCCTATAGAAACAGAAAGCATATTAGTTCATATGGAGATAAACCTTTTTTCCAATGCTCAATTATTTAATGAATGTTTCAGGTAGACATTAACAATAGAACACGCTGTGTACTCAAAACTTACTGGCCACATAAAGCAGAGATTTTCTTTATAGGACTGTTTTAAAAAAAGAGAGAAATACAACCTGAAAATACCATTCAAAAGGCATTTCTGTAAGACAGAAGAAGCTTAGCTATTACAATAAGATATGAACTTGAATATAAATCATTTTTATTATATTTAATATATTCCCTAAATGCATAGACTCACTGCTATTGTTATATTGAATTTTAGGTCTAAAGAGAAAAAGAAATGTGAAATATGTTTAATTGTCTGAGCAAAGGAATGCTGATGATAATTATGATTTATCCTCATACAAATTGTAGTTGCCCCTTTTTGCCATTTGTATCTGATATCATTTTTTTTTCCCTTGCAGTAACACAAGAACTTCAGGTAAACTAACTGAGAGAAATTTGGGAACATAAATAATATTTCCCAGCATTAATTCAGTATAATCCCACCTACCAACTAAATGACATCACCATACCAATTCATCAATCCTGTGTTGGTATTATTTTCATGAGACAGATCTCATGTTCGTTCCCTAATCACATAGGTCTCAGTGTTCCCTGATGAATGCCCTGCTCCTTTTTTCTCCAATATATTTATCTTTTGATACTTTTCTATGTGCTGGATGAAGAAAATGTTGACTTTATACTGAATGGCAACTGTAGGAAAAACTAGGCTGAAAACCCAAATAAATTGAATTCTACCATTTGACAAATAACTTTTTTTTAAAGCCACATTTATCTGTACCCATTGTACCCATTGGAGAGAGTCCAAACTCTCCACCCCTTTGCTTTTATTTATTACTACTCCCCATGTACCACTCCAATCATTCTGGACTACTTGTCTTCTGAAAATACATGGCATTCCTGCCTTCTAGATTTTTCTCCTGCTAGAATTTCCACTGAATGATTTTTGCCTAAAGCCCTCATATGCTGAATCAACAATTTGTATTTTATTTCGTATGCATGTCTTATAAAAATCTATTGACTTGATCATCTCTTTCAACTGATGAATATATATATGAATATACATATGAATATATACTTCTGAATGTATCTAGTATAAGATCCTATGAGTTTAGCAAGCACTAAATAAATATTTCCTAAACAAATAAATTAATCTTTTTTTTCTTAAAGATTTATTTATCTGAGAGAGAGAGAGAGGGTGCACATGAGTAGGGGGAGAAGCAAAGGGAGAGGTAGAGAGAGAATCTCAAGTAGACTCCCCAATAAGTGCTGAGCCCGACACAGGGCTCAATCTCACAACCCACGAGATCATGGCCTGAGCCGAAACCAACACTCAGATGCTTAACCAGCTGAGCCACCCAGGAGCCCCTAAATTAATCTTTCTTAAACAAATAAATAATAGAAACTTTTCAGTCACTCATCAGGCATTTGTTCCTAACTGTGCCATGTATGATGGGAGGTTCTACAGATGCAGTGATGGCTATAGACAATCCCTGCCTCAAGAAGCCTGAGTGGGAAGCTTTGTCCACATACTCAGAGCATACTGAAGGAAGGTAGCAATGCTAGAATAGAGACACACTTAGGCCTCTCTGAAGTCGCCTAGGGCGGGATACATGCATCTTCATATATGTTCAGTGTTTCACAGAGGAAGTGATAATGAAAGATGAACAGGCATCTGACGGTTGAACAGAGAGGGTTACACTGGACAGAAGTAATAGTGTAGCCACTCACACAGAGGCCTTAAATCCATAGTAAGAGGAACATACACTCACAGATTTTCACAC
Source organism: Callorhinus ursinus (assembly GCF_003265705.2). Classification (NCBI taxonomy): domain Eukaryota; kingdom Metazoa; phylum Chordata; class Mammalia; order Carnivora; family Otariidae; genus Callorhinus; species Callorhinus ursinus. The sequence goes on from NW_027397099.1 coordinate 8,761,318, forward strand.
ATGGAAAGGAGATAAATAATCCACCTAAGCTATTAGTGGTAGATTCATATGTTACCACTCCTAGGGTTACTTGCAAAAGGAAACACAACAGGATAGATTCATGTGTTACCACTCCTAGGGTTACTTGCAAAAGGAAACACAAAAGGATAATCTGAAATGGAAATAGATCAGACACAATTATAAACTGTACAGTATTTACTAATCAGAGGCTAATGTACTAACTTAAGAATTTATATTTGGACTGTTTACTCAAAAAAAATAATTGAGGGGATAACCAATTAGAGAGGCCAATGGTCAAGTAAATTTGAGAGATTCGACTGTATGGAGTTAAATGCACTTTTCACTGGACAATGAAGTATTTAGAAATACTCCTCTTCACCTTTACTATTGCACATTTAGCCCAACCCCTGTCTTATAACATCTGGGTTAAGTACGATAACTTTGGAACTCATCTCCTGCCTCCCAGCCATATGCAAGCCACACCGAGTGGTCCTTCTGAAATGTCAGCCAGATTATGTCACTTTTCCTCTCAAAGCCCACCAACTGCTACCTGTCTCACACAGAATGAAGTCCAGCGATTCTTACCTTGGCCTCTAACAGTAGATAACCTGGCCTCTTGCCATGCCTCTCCCTCTCCCCATCTTTTCCCGTCTCCCACTAGCCACACAGCCCTTCATTCATTTGTAAACCTACAAACCGTATTCCCACTTCAAGACTGCTGCATTCCTCCTTATGATACATCCATCTCTTGTTCCCTACTTCATTTTGGCCTTTGTTCAAGTATATGTTTTTCAGAGATGTTTTCTCTGAGTGTCCTTTATGGAATAGTATGAACTCTAATGCTGTGGCTCCTTGCCTGTTTTATTTATCTTGATGGCACTTATTTGTTTACTTTCCATTTTCCCCCAGTTAAAATGCAAGCTCTATGACAGCAGGGGATATTTCATATATAACTATCTGTTCTGTGCTTAGAACAGTGTCTTACACATGGTATGGACTTCAGTAGATATTCACTGAGGAAATGCACAAATGCCTTTCAGAGCCCTTACACTGTTACAATGCAAAATAAAATAAATCATAAAGATCCAAGAGAAGGGTATGATACTTGGTGCTTCTCAACAATTTGGACATAGAGCAATCTTGCAGATTCTTTCACATTTACTCATCTGTTTAGCAGCTATTTACCTATCATGTCCCTACCAACTTAGCATGGAACTTATCAAGGTTTGAACACCCTTTAAGAATTACTCTTATAACAGAAACTGATGGAAGAGAACTATCCCTACCTTGGGACTTTCAAGGAAAGTCATTTCAAAAGGAAATGAAAGTGGTCTGTAGGTCTGTCTCAGTGATAGTCTAGAATTGGGGGTTGAGGTGACTCTGGATTCTGTAATGGAGAGAGAGAGAGAATAGAAAATCTGGCTGAAGCCAATGAACACACTCTCAGAAGACAGGTGATCACATTATTAAAGGAAATGATGATTAAATTGCTAAAATGAAAGCTGTGATGGATAGATAAATGTATATACATCCTGTTATTTATATCTGTATCATTTATCTACCTACCAACCTACCTACCTTCGTACCTACCTACCTACTTATTTTACTGGTTTTGTTCCTCTGCAGAATCTAGTCTAATAGAGAAGTTAAGCAAAGAAGAATATATAGTACAAAAGAAACCAGATAATGAATTGGATTTACAATTCTAAGTAAAAACTTTATTTAGATCTGTAACTAGTGAACAGTTAAAAATTTCCATAAAACCTTGGAAGCCTATAGCTTCCCCAGCCAGTTGGAAGTGACTTCTGAAGGCTGTGGTTTCAATAATGGATTCGTGGTCAGAGGAGATTCACTTATGAGAGAGGGGAGGGCCCAAACAGTAGGAAAAAAGAAGAAAGACAGGAGAGCAATGAGGGAGAAAGTGGGGAGGGTGGGAAGATCCGGTAAATTCATGAGGTTTTCTACTCACTTTTCTCCTGGCAACTTCTGAGCTTATGTTTCAATAAGAACTGGCAATTCTCAAAATTCTGTATTTTTTTTCTTCCTCAGGAGACTCAAATAAAATTGCAGGGTTGGGGAGAGCAGGGTTCCATTTAGTTTCCATGGAAACATCTCTGATTCTATGGTGGCATCTCTATCATATCTTAATCAGCATGTTGTTAATAAGATAATTGGAGGCTGAATTATAAATATGAGAAATGAAAGAAAGCAAGACTTGGTGGTGGGAGATTTGTGGGGAAGTTACTCTGCCTCAGAGGAGAGCAGGGGCCAGATGGGCCTGTATGGATTACATCCCAGGCTCATCACTGTCCTGCTGCTATGTGGAGCACCATGCCCAGAGCAGGGGCTCTGAACTGCAACAAATCAGGGTTTAGATCTGGACTCTGCCAAATAGCCCTGTGACCTTGGGACATTCCTCATATTCTCTGGGTCTCATATTTTATTTAAACTTTGAGATGAAGATAATCATGCCTACAGTTGACAATGCTCCATGACTATTAAACAGCATAAGAACATGAGGTGCTTGGCGTGGGGATGGAGCATATTTGGTATTCAATAAATGTTAATTCATCCTTCTTTTCCTAAGAGATTATTTTCTTTCACTTGTTCAATTATTAATTTATTCAACAAATATTGACTGACCAACTCTAGGATGTGCTAAGCACGGAGGATAAAATGTTGAGGTAGATAAAAAGGGGTAGGCAAAAATACAGTCATTTATGACAGAATTATTTATTATTATTATTATTATTATTATTATTATTATTATTGCTATTGCTATTGTTGGAGTTGCAGTTAGTATTTCTGGAGTTGTTGAGGTTATTATGCCCTGCAGTGAGAAGACAGTCATTTCACTCTGATGATAAGAAATAAGCTTCTCACATTCATGATGTTGCTTGTTTCATCTAAAATACTTTCTCCACCCTTGCTTTCCCTAAAAGTTCTCCAAGTTATTCAGAGGCCTGTTATGTATACCAGTGCTTGATATTGAGATAATAGCATAGAACTAGAAAGGTGTGATCTTTGTTCCCAGAGGCTAACAATTTATTGTTATAACCCTGGTCTGGTACCTAGCACCTAACACAGACTCATCCACATCATTGTGTTTATTTGGGGACCACCCTTTTTTGTTGCTCTATAATATTTCATTGCTGTGAATGCATCATGATTTACTTATTCTTTTTACTGCTGGACTTTTGTATAGCTTCCAATCTTGGACTATTAAGAATAATGCTACTATGAGAAATTTTATATAGCACATGTATTTTGGTGATCATGTGTATTAATTTTTTTGATCATATATCTAGGTGTAGAAATATTCATCAGAGGTCTACATATGCATGTGTTGAACTTTGGTAAGCAACGGCAACAAAGTGGTGGTATCAATTTACTCTTCCATTCACAAGGCAAGAGGGTTCTACCTGCTCCACATCCCAACAATACTTGGTGTCACCAGTCTGAGGTGACTGGCTTGTATTGATAGGTTATTTTGGTTCAAATTTGTATTTCCATGATAATACTTTATAATCTGTTTTCATAGCTTCTTTTATAGAGCGCTTGTTCAAGTCTTTTGTTTCTAGTGAGTTGTCTTTTTTTCCTTTTTGATTTGTTGGAGTTCTTTATGTATTCAGCATTCACAAATTATGCATTGGATATATGCACTAAAAATATTTTCCCACTCTGTGGCTGGCCTTTTCACAATTTTAATGGTTTCTTTAAATTTAAATTAATTGTTGCTTACTCCAAGATCAGGACACATTTGACAATGAAAAGCTATGTTATAATATTGTAGGACAAAAGACATAAACTGAATCATCCTGGGCATACCAAGACATGTGTTCATTCTAACTATATTTTCCCCACTCTCTGTTAGACCAGACTAGTGAGTCTCAATCTTGGTGGCACATTAAATTATCTAAGAAGCTTTTAAAAACTATTGCTACCAGGAGCAACACCTCAGACCAGTGAGTCAGGATTTCCAAGGGTGTGGCAAAGGGTGAATGATTTTTTTTTTTTTTTTTTTTTTTTGGTTGGGGGGTTATTGTAGAGCTGCCCAGGTAATTCTGTGACCTACTATGTTTGAGAAACTACCACTCTGGCCTAGTGCTTCTCAAACTATGAGCATATGAATCCTTTGGAGTCTTGTCTAAATAAAGATTTTTATCCAGTCTTGGGTGCAAAATGGGACACTGAACTATTTAACTTCCAGGTGATGCTGATGCTTCTGGTCCACAGAACACAATCCAACTAGGAGGATTCGAGACCAGATTTTTCTACCTGGACAATACTGACATTGTTGGTTAGATAACTCTTTTTTGTGAGGGACTGTTCTATGCATTGTGAGTTGTTTACCAGCATTTCTGGCACTATCCATTAGATAATAATTGTATTACCTAAGATTTGACAATCCAAAATGTCCCATGCATTGATAAAAGTCACTTGGGAGAAGAAGATCAATCTTGGCTAATAACTTGTCTAAACCTTTAAGACACAGCTACAGATGGCTGAGAAACAACAGAGGACCATGGTGGATCCCAGGTTACATTACAAATTGTTGACTGGATCTAATATTATGTAAACGTTGTAATAATATTTTATTGTTAGGACTATACGACAATCCTGATTCAAAAAGTCAAATCAAGTATACCACATCTGGATTGGTTGAGCTTAGATATTAGCTTATTTCCTCTGAGTAAGATGACAAAACATGGCACTTGATCTGTAGGCACTAGTCCATCTGGTCCCCAGGTATAATATGTACCCCTAAGGTCTGGTGGAGGAAGAGAGGTAAGGGTGAAGGTAACCATTCCTTCACAAAGGTTTCAAAACAAGCATATAACCTCCCCCCACCCCCCCAAAAAATCTCTGAATACCTATTCCAAATTACAAAATGCCTCTCTTATGGGCCTAACCCGACACATATTCACCTTAAGTTATCATAGCATAACATCCCAGAAAGAAATTTTTAGTATATTTAGTAAAGTCCCATAGATTAAAAAAACAAAACCACAAAACCACTGCTCTGTTTTGTGGGTTGGGGTAGACTGAACGTGTACATCTTTTTCTTACCATTGAAATCCTTCATCTTGTGGATCGAAAATATCATGGCTGTTTCCATAGCCATTCTTCCTTCTCTATTTCCCTGTGACATCACAGCTGGCTCCTCATTCCTTCCACCCGCTTTTGGAAAGGGGATGCTCTGGTGCACAGAGGAATAATAACCTACCTTACTTGCCTCCTTGTATTTTAATGTTCTAGGGATCAAAATTCAAGGAAGTTCCAACTGATATAGCACAATGGACATCTTAACGGACACAATTATTAGCATTAGACATCCACTATCTTTTTTTTTCTTTACAAGAGTGTTTCTTGCTACATTTATTTTACTTTTTTTTAAAGAAAGAGCATGCCAGATAGAATAGAAGTAATCAGAATTCTGAATGCCAAATGGGATTCAAAATACCCATGAATAATCTCAGCTTAATATGCTCTTAGCTTTGGTTTAGATAAGAGATCCCAGCCATAAAATAGCAGAAGAAAATTGATGTAAAGAAATTGTTCAAAATGTAAAGACTATATCTTTCGCATTTTCAAGCCTTCAATTACCCTTACCCTAGTAGTTTCCAAAGATACAATCTATCTTTGAAAGATGGAGAAAAGGTCTAAAGAAAAGTCATTGAAATGAAAACAACTCTGAAGTTTCAAACACCAGATATACCAAGAACATCAATTGCTTTGTTTGAGTTTTCTCTATGTATTAGTCAATCTCATTCAAGCAAAATTATCAAGCACCCATTACATGCCATTCAACACACTGAAGAGGCAGGAACATTAAGACCTTCACCATTTTTTAAAAATTTATTTATTTGAGAGAGATTGGGTGAGCATGAACAGGGGGAAGTGCAGAGGGACAGGGAGAAGCAGACTCCATGCTGAGCAGGGAGCCAGACTCTGGACTGGATCCCAGGATCCCGGGATCGTGACTTGAGCTAAAGGCAGACGCTTAACTGACTGATCCACCCAGGTGCCCTCAAGACCTTCATCTTTTAATGCTGAAAACAAGACATGAACTTAAACGATCATTATTATTACCATCAACATCACCACCATCATCATCATTATCATCACCATAGTAATAATATATATTAACAGGATTTGTGCCATAAGAAATGAACAAATTCAGGACTTCAGTTTTGTTTTGTTTTTTTTTAATTTTTAGCATTTTGTGAGCAACAAGATTCAAGGAAAATCATTTGAAGCAGATGCTGTTTTAGAATGATGTTCGCATATTACATAAGCACAAAAATGAGTAGAAGATATGGATATCTGGGCCCTTCAAGAATTGTAAACAAAACAAACAAACAAGAAACCCCACAATAGTTTATTTGTGCAAGTGGTGATGCACGGGAGGAGGCAGTCAAGAAAATTAGGTATGGCCAGAACACAACATTATTCAAGGAACTGGGGGCTGGAGGTAGGGGTGACATAAAAAGGTGCTAAAATGGTTTAGGAACAGTTACTTAGGTCTCTGAATATCAGGATACATGGAGACCTTTACACGATAGTCCCCATGAATACTACGCAATCTGAAGTATACAGATGCTCTGGAACATGTGTAAAAAGTGTCTAACTTGAAACACAATCCATCAGCCACTTTGGTTCTCTGAACCGCATGGTCTCACCAGAGGTACCCCTAATAAGGCCTTGTCAAAAAACTTCTCTTGCCACTTCCCTGAGAGGCAGTGAATTAGACTCTCACATCTGACAGGAAAAGATTCTGGGGCATAGAAGGACATCAAGTAGGAGAGAACAGAAATTTGGCAGAAGCCAGGCTACCCACCAGCATGTGCAAATCTCAGCAGAGCCTAGGTGATGTAATCAGGTGAGTTTAATTGAAAGACTGTTTCCCTTGGAGAAGGTCTTCGGTACTGTGGATGGAAGGGAGAACTGTCAACCTCTCTGTTCTCTCTCTCTCAATTTTGTTTTTCCTTTCCAAACAAGCAATTGAAGCCAGAGGCTATTTTTAGTCCCCTGGCTAATGATAGAGTGAATGATAGAGTACATTACTACATTGGTGGGGCTGGAGGTAAACTTAAGTGGGAGCCTTGATGGTACAGCCCCATAGAACTGCTAGGGGCAGGAGATTGGCAGCAACATTATAGCGACAAACAAGATCTGACCAAAATCCTCCAGGACCATAATTCCAAGTGCTGCAGCTAATAGATTCTATATAAATAGAAGGGAAGGAGCAGAGGGAGAAAACCAAGCTGTAGGGCTGATTCCTTTCTGATTTGGATGCACAGTTTCAAGGGACAGCATGGACTTTGTCAATTTCAGAGGCACAAAAGATCCCAGATGGTGGGTCCAGGCAGTCTTGGAGAGGGTGGGCATTCGATGGGTTTGCATATAGTTTGTATATATAACTCTCAAGAATTTTTCAAATTAAGTTCATGTATGGAGCTGCCTTAAACCTAAGGTCACATTACCCTCTGGCCCAAGGAAATCTCACGTTTTCCTTTTCCATGGGGACGAATAATGACAATAGCTACTCTTTCCATCAAGTATTTATTGGGGGTCAGATTCCACACATACACAATATAATTTAATGCCATGTATTTGTATATATGCTCATATATACATAGATATATGATATACTTTAATATTCAAAAAACTGCAATGTAGACATTTACCCTAATTTGTAGATGAATAATGTGAGACTCCCAAAAGCAATGAGACTTGCCTCAGTTCCTATAATGTGTAAGGAACTGAACTAGAATTTGAACCCAGATCTGTTTGTCTATATAGCCCACGTGTTTTGCACTGCCTTTCCTGCTTGTTGTGTGTGACTGGGGTAGGCCAATACCAAGGCTATTGGTATATCAAGGTTCAGAGACGTGATATGAGAGGATGATACAGGAGTTTTCAGTAATGAAAACTGAAAACAGTTCTTTGTAAATGCTTTGCACAACAGCTGTTAAATGATAATCAGTTCACATTTTTTAAAATGCATCAACCCTGAATAAAAGTGGGTTATGGAAAATGAAAATTGGTGAAATCTGATCAATTAACTGTTGAGTCACTAACTAAACTCAGCTAACAGCATTCTGGGCATGAGCTCCAGAGGAGGCTAGTACATCCAGTAGGCCAGTAATTACAGAATAATATGATTCCTCTAATTAGAGATCCAAATTGTTTTTCAGGAAATTTATACAGGGGAGGAGGGATAAAGAAGGAGGAGCCAGAGCTTCCTGCTGCCCAGTGGAGGATTTTCAGAAACACAGACCTAGAAACACTGCAAAGTGGTCCCTGATTGGCAATTAATTGTGTGAAGAGAAAACAGCCAAGAAGTGGGGCTGGGGTGAGCTCTTATGCTGCTAAGAGAAGAATTTGAAGCCAAACTCAGGAATGGTTTGTCAGTCAAAATCTCAGGAAGAAGACCAGATGCCAATCAGTGTGGCAGGAGTGAAGCCCATGGAGTGGGCAGTGCCCATCATCAAGCTACACAGAGATGTCTGGCTAAAACTAGAGCAGGCTAGTGGGGAAAAAAAAAAAAAAAAAAGCAAGACTAGTGAACTGGCATGTAGGGTTTTGGCATGATTAGAGAGTGATGTTTGGGGAAGGTAGTTGTTTGCAGACAGCTCCTGCTGCAAGCCTGAGGTTCTGCCCTGAGGGCAAACTTTCATAAGCCTTCACTCACTTAACTTTGCTTCGTAGCAGTTCCCCCAACTGAAAAATAAATAGAAATTATATCCCCTGAATGCCCTCCCTGCTGCCTACCCCACACACAACATGTATCTAAGATATATAAAATTTTTCTTCCTACAGATTGCAGCCAACGCTACCTTGAAATATAGTACAGAACTATTATATGCAAATCAGCATTTGTCAACTGAATGCATAAATGACTGGGGAAAAAAGAAAGGAATCATGGGTCTGCAGCTCTGTGTGTGTATGTGGATGCATCAGCACCTACTGAAGCAATGTCCTAATGTCCTAAAACTTACAGAAACCAGAGGACTGACTTAGAAGGGTTTCTTTAGTTGTGTGAGTATCTGAAGATTGGGATAAAGAAGCCTAAGTTTCTTGAAGAAAAAGTGGGAAAACATATATTAAAGGAAATCCCTCAGTTTAAATTAATTCACAGTTATGGTGAACCTGTCCCTATTCTGGAAACAGAAAATAATAATAATGATAATAATATCACCACCAACAACAATAAAAGCAATGATAATCACAGCAGTTACTGAATTCTTATTTTGTATCAAGTACTACGTGATACATTTAACAGTATGGCAGTTAACACAACAGTATTACAAGGCAGGTACTATTATAATCCCTCTTTACTGATGATGAAATTCACATACAGTTAAGTGATTCAAACAATGCCACTTAAACTAAATATACAATGAAGCTGGGTATTCATCCCCTTCAGTCTGACATTATAGCCCAAATGAACTGGCGACATAATAAGGGAAATATCAAGCACAGTCTTCTGATTTCTCTATTCAGTGTGAGGACAGGATAGGCAGGATTTTTTTAAGGAAAATTCTGCCCTTCAGTGGTCTATCCTTTCTTCATCTTATCCATCAGATATATCTACCCCTGCTCCTTAAACCCCATTGAGCCTGTATATAGCACATCTAGATGTGAGCAAACTGTTGAATTAAGTAAATGCTTGTCACTTCAGGGCACTACCATGCCATTTGTGATCAGCATCCTTCCTCCCTCCTTGTTTCTCTGAGTGAGGTTTATATGCATAACCCAAGGTGAAATTTCCACAGATTCCCCACTGGAAATGGAATTTGCCTCTGCTTGGCTAAGTGTCTTGTAGGCTGTTGAGGGAGTTATAAATTGGGAATGAGACATTAGAATTAGACCCTCCATTCACAGTCACAATGTGCTTTTCTTATCATAGGAACCCTAGATGTGTGCAACTGAACAGGAATACACAATTTAAAAGACTGTACAATGTACAATTTATAAATGAATGTACAGTTATGCAAATCCTGTAAAGAAGACAAGGAGGTTTCCCTCCTTGCCGACTTCATTCTGGCATTTTCAACACCTTCAACTATTAGTCGATATGAGGAGGATTTGAAACCATTGGGAATGAATTCTAAATTTAGGCTTAAATGGTCACTTTTGAGCTCTTCTTAGAATAGAGGCATTAATATCCCAGAAATTTTTGAGTATGTGTTCAAATTAAAGTATGTCCTCTGGATGAATTTTAGTTTTAGAAATTTGGACTAATGCCTTCTTTGGTTGAAGGGGGATGGTGACAAATGCTCCCCAGAAGCAGCTACAAAAAAAAAAAAAAAAACGCTCTATTTTGACCCTGAAAATTACAATGAATTGTTTTGCATTTTATCTTAATAAGAAAGAAAAATACCCTAAAGTTTATATTTCTTCCATATCCACCCGCCACAGGGACTCATAAATGCTTACTAATGAAATTAAGGAGAACTATGTGCTCAGGCACTATTAGCCCCAAGCATGGAAAAATAATTAAATTAAATACTTAATGAGAGGCATTCTATTTTTTTTTTAACTTGCTTCTGAAATGTTTAGGTTATGGAAACACTCTGACCTTAATCTATCTGCTTTACTTGGGCTGAAACTTTTTGCATTATATCTACTCAATAAATGTTTGATCATGGTGAAAGCCAAATACTTTTGAATATTTTAACAACAGCAGCAACAATAAAACACTTGTGCATATTCCATTTTTTTGTTGTCAATACCCTTGAACTATTATCTCACAAAATAAGCAACAGTGTTTCTCTTTGTCTTACAGACAAAGGAAGCAATAGCTGCTTGGAAAATTTTGAAACCAGGGTCGAAATTTAATTTAAATCAATTTTAACATAAGTTTTCAAGTTGCATCAGTATTTTATTAACATCTCTGTGGATTTCAGAGGAGAATATTTAAGGCTTTTTGTATGAAGTCCTCCACAATCAGATTTCAACCTTCAGTTCCAGTGTTGTCACTGTGCCCCACAGGCAATCACTATTCCCTAAATTTCACTATAACAAGAGTGAGGTAGTTACACATCAAGCAGCCCATAGTCTCAATCTGATGGGTCAAAGTGTTTTGTTTGACCTTTTTGGTGTTTGAAAACGGGGATATTTTACTGAAAAAGCTAGAACTTTAACAACATTCTAAAAAAATGGCAAAGGTCTGGAAACAGTAGGTTCATATTCCTACATGGCAATTACTAGGGAGAAGTAAGTGATGTCTGAACTCTGCAGATGAAGAAGGAATTCTCTTGTTTGCTTCAGTCCCTCCCCCTCCCTATTATATTATCTCTGGGCCTTTAGCTCATTTATAATATATACTTGACCATTATGTATATTTGAATTTGCTCATCACGTACTTTATATGTCATTGTCTTTATAGTACTGCTTGGATCCCCCTTTCTGCTTTTCTTTGTCTCTGTCTCTCTTTTTTTTCTCTCTGACAGATGCTTTCTCAGCCTTCTTCAAAGGTTACAATTTTTATGGCAGGGGGAGAGGTATCTTTTTCTGATCCATATACCCTTTGCCCAGAATGGATTATACCCTCAGCTCTCTTCATTCATTCAACAAACATTCAGGGAGCATAGGGTAATGTCAGGTACTCTGTCAAGCATTGGAACTTAAGTGGTAGGTGGTTACAATTGACCCACATGTATCTGAGAGGTGTTCCCAGTATCATTTGAACACATTGCTGTTAAGGCTCTGACGAGGCTTATAGGTATGAAAACTGATTGATGTGATGTGAGAACTAATTGAAGAGTCAGCGTGGTTCACCTAATAACTGCCATTTTCAGACAGGCCTAGGGCAGTAGCATAGATGCCCCCCCTTACTGGTGCTGGGTTGTGTCCATTTGATTTGTTTTGGGAAATGAAATGTGAGAGGTACTGATGGATATCACTTGTTTAGAGGAAAACATTAAAAAAATGATGAATGATTTACCATACTCTCTCTTTCCCTTTGCCAAACTGACCAGCAACACTGGTGGTTCCTCCAAGGACTTAAGTCCTAGAATAGGGTGATATAGAGCAGAGTCACCTACTCACCCATGATGGACATGAGCTCTAAACAAGAAATAAAATTCATTCTTTTAATTTCAGTGTTTTTAGTTTTCACAGTATATCCCAGTCCACCTCATTCAGTGCTTCTTGAACTGGAGACCAAAAGATTCATAAGATTATATACATATGTGTGTGTGTGTGTGTGTGTGTGTATACTTACAACTAAATATATACAACTAAATATATATACACTTACGGGGGCGCCTGGGTGGCTCAGTTGGTTAAGCGACTGCCTTCGGCTCAGGTCATGATCCTGGAGTCCTGGGATCGAGTCCTGCATCAGGCTCTCCCTCTGATCCTCTTCCCTCTTGTGCTCTCTATCTCTCATTCTCTCTCTCTCTCAAATAAATAAATAAAATCTTTATATATATATATATATATATATATATATATATATATATATATATATACACTTACAACTAAAAAAATACATTTTACAACTTGGGATAATAAAATTTCTCATTTGTTGTGATTATACCAATTGAAAACAGGTTTATTATGCTAAGGTTTTATTTTCTTAAATATTATTCATATCAGTTTCTCTGAACAAGGTGAGTCCTTAGACCTTTATTTAAATAGAAATACTTTTCCTTTTGTAAAATGATCCATGCAATATCTAAACTCAGGAAATAGTCTTCTGGGGGAAAAGTCCTCTTTAAAATTTTTTAACTCTATTTTTGAGGTAAATGTCAATGAAATATAAGATACATGCAGAAAATCACATAAATCAGAAAGGTTAATAAATTTTCATGAAATGAGTCATTATCTTTAAGAACTGCATGGCCCTCCCCTCAAAATCTCTCTTTTACCCCATTCCAATCAATACCCTCCCTGCTCATGGTTAAGATTAACCCCTATAGGAACCTGCAACACCATAGATTAGTTTCCCTCATTTTTAAACTTCATTTAAATGGAATCATACTGTATCTAGTCTTTCATGTTGAACTGCTTTTCCTTAATCTTCCTAAGATTCATTCATTTTGTGCTGTGTAACTGGAGTTCCTTTATCCTCATTATTATATTGTAATCCATTGTGTAGATATACCCTAATTTGCTTGTCTACAGTATTGCATGGGAACATTTAGATTGCTTTCAGCTTTTTAATACTAAAAATAGTGTTGCTACATTTTTGAAAATGCACATTTTTGTACATGTCTTTCAGTGAACATGTGAATGTTCTTATAAACACACACTTTTGAGCATGGGGTAGAATTCCTGGATAGTTTAACTTGAGAAAATACTGCCAAGCAGTTTTTCAAAGTGGTTATACCATAATACATTTCTACCAGAAATGTACAAGATTTCTGATTACTCCAAAACCTTTTCAATACTTGGTATGTCTAGCCCCTCCCCCTTTCCCCTTTTCCTTTCTCCTTCCTTCCTCTCCTTTTCCTTCCTTCCTCCCTCCCTCCTCCATCTCATTCTCTCTCTCTCTTATTGTTGTATGTTGTGGTATTACATTGTTGTTCTAATTTGTCTTTCCCCAATTACTAGTGAACTTGAGTATCTGTTCATATGTTTTGCCATTTGAAAAATATTCTTTGCTTTTTTTCTTTTTGATGTGTTGGAGTCTTTTATGTAAGAGTCCTTTATGTATTATAAATAAGTGTTCTTTGTGAGATAGGCTTTTCAAAGCACTGAATAAAGAATCTTACTGATTATCTTTTACTCAGATTCCTCAAGTATTAATGCTTATTACTACCAATGCTGCTGCTTTCCTCCCCTTCTCTCATCCAGGTAGATATTGTTGAAATAAATTTCTATGAACAAGATGGGGCCTCTCCTGCCTGGGCTGCCATGTCAGCAAACTGAAACTTAAGTAATTTTAGAATTCCTGTAAATGCTCCACCGTACCAAAAACACAGTATATTCGACTCAGCATATTTAAGAAAACTCTGGGCTTTCTCACCCCAAACAAAGCTGACTAGATGACCACAGACAATTAAATATTTTTGTCTCTTCCTTATTCTTTTTTTTAAATTAATTTATTTATTTGAGAGACAGAGACTGAGAGAGGGAGAGAGAGAATCCTCAAGCTGACTCCCTGCTGAGTGTAGAGCCCGACCTGACCCCAGGACTCTGAGATCATGACCTGAGTCAAAATCAAGAGTCGGACACTCAACCCACTGAGCCATCCAGGTGCCCCTCTCTCTTCCTTATTCTTTATCCTATAAAAGCTTCTTGCCTTCTGCCCCATTTTGCAGTTCTCCAAAAGGTGGCTGTCAGTTTCATGAAGTGTTAAATAAAGTTTATTTACATACACCTAAACTGTTTTCTTCATTTTTTAATAATAAGTAAAGTTTTTTAGTGAATGTGAATTTTTAAATTTTTCTGTAGTCCAGTTTATCTTTTTTGTTTATATGGTTAGAGCTTTTCATGTCCTGGTTAAGAAGCTTTGCCCTCAAAACCATAGATACATTCTGCTTATCTTTCTGCTGCTTCAGTTTAAAGGAAGTGTCTGACCTTATTGTTTATATTCCTGGACATTTATTAGGTGGTAATGTGGACATTAGGTAAATATGTTCATAGAATTATGGGCATCTTCATCATTCCCTTAAGGACTAAACATCTCTCTTTGATTCTATTCTTTGACTCTATGTTTTTATTTTTTTGTGTGTGTATGTGTGTGTGTATGTTGGTTCCTGTAATAGTTGAATATTGTTATTTTAGACTTACTAAAGTAGTAAGTTCCAAGCAGCATGTCTGGGTTTAAAGAAAGGTACCATTTAAAACTTCAAACCACAGCAAAAGAATTCTCCGTACTCAGCTCAGCCTACTAAGTTTAAGGAAGGCCAACATCAGCCTTGCGTAAAGTAACACTCTGCCTGTATTTGCCTTCTTTTTGTCTGTATTTTCCCTCACACAGTGGAGAGGAATTAGGGACAGATTACCGTAGTGTCTAGGTATTTTGAGATCCAATACACCCAGTGTCCCTTATTAGCTTCCCACCCTCAAGCCCCTACTGATGTATGTCTTACTGATCTAGCGAACTTCCTGACAAATGAAAAAAAAATCAGCAAGAAAAAGGAAAATCATGATTGGTTCAATTCACTTGGGGCTAAACTTTATGAGAGAACTCAATAGAATTGAATGAGGAAGAGGAGGAATAAGAACATTACCTTTTGGGCACAACTGTTTATTAATAAAACATATGGAAATTAAATGAGCTAGACTAAACAGTCTTCTCTATATAACATATCCGAGAACTGTATTATCTTACACTAGGATAAAACCTTCCTACAGTATGCCCAAATATTTACTTTCACATTATGAACATTTGAACTCTTTTGACATTTTCTACAAACCTCAGAGCATTCATTTAAACCCAACTGCTCACTTCTGCCTTTTAATTTCTTCATGCTGTAATTTAACACTAGAGTTACTTTTCTGATGTATTTGGTATGAATAAATTACATTCTACAAATGTTTCAAACGCTCAATAGGCTCTAACCAGTCATCATTTATCTATGAGTACCCTTTAGAAAAGAACAAAATGATCTTCATTTTTTTGATTTGTACAATTTAAATCTAAAAACCGTGCAGTTATGTAAGTGTAAGATTAAGGACTTCTCTCATTGCAAATTTCTAATCCTCCTGCTGGGGGATTATAAACTCCCATGCTGTTATAAAGTTTCTCTGTACACCAGGGTCTTATAACTGACTGGAAGATTGAAGGCTTTTTTTTTTTTCAATTTAAATATGTTTGATTCATAGGACTCCATTAGAAATATACAGCTTCATTGGAATTAGAAGAAAATATACCCTTTGTTCAACATTTAATATTGCATTTCCAATTCATATGTAATTGTTTATATGGTTTTCAGTCTCCCACAACCCAAATAAAAAATGTTTTATATTCTACAGCTGTAAATTTCAAAAGACAATGTCAAAACATTCAGTAGAACAGAACTTTCTTATCGCTCCCGGCAGACTCTCAGCTTCAACATGGCATGGGGAGAAAAGGGCTTAATTATAGCAGTTTCCTATTACAGTACCTACTTGGTTACCACATGTTGCAAAGTTAACAGACAAGAAAAATGTGGATCTTGTTTCTGTTTATTTTTCCAAGATGTTTGGTGGGGGGAGTTTCATCAGGGGAGCAGAGTCATTGCCTTTGGGGCACCCCTTAGTGATCACTAAATTTACATTAAAATGAACCATTATAAGATTTAAACAGTCTCCATCCTGTGTGTGCCTGCATTTAGTGGGTTATTCAGTAGAGCTCAGGTCTTAGTCTAAATCAAGACTTTGTGTGTGTGTGTGTGTGTGTGTGTGTGTGTGTGTGTGCGCGCGCGCGCGCGCGCACGCGTGTGGGATATTCTCCTGAGCCTGACCTTGTATGTATGTGGTGGTGAAGAAAGGAAGCACAGAGGAGCAGCCTCTTCTCTTTCTTGTGGATTTAGTGGAAGAGGGAGGGGTCTGAGGAGGATTAGTGGGGTGCAGAATGAAGGGCTAGATATTTGGTCATTGAAAGAGCCCAGCTACTTGGGCTTGCCCCAGTACCTACAATGCATTAAAACAACCAAGCAAGTAAGAGAGAAAGAATGAAAGATATCTTCCTACTGTGGTACTTAAGATCCAGGTCACGGATACCTGGGTCTAGATGTAGCTCTGCCATAATGGGTCATAATGTGAAACCTGTCAAGTCACTTCCTTTCACTGGGCCTTAGTTCAATCATGATTAAGAAATAGGGAAGAGGGGCGCCTGAGTGGCTCAGATGGTTAAGCGTCTGCCTTCGGCTCAGGTCATGATCTCAGGGTCCTGGGATCGAGCCCCACATTGGGCTCCTGGCTCAGCGGGGAGCCTGCTTCTCCCTCTCCCTCTGCCCCTACCCCTGCTCATGCTCTCTCTCTCTCTGTATCTGTGTCTCAAATGAATAAATAAAAAATTAAAAAAAATAAATGGGGAAGAAAGATGATGACTTTGTCTCTGAGGTTCCTTGCATCAGTGTCCTGGGTACCAATATAAGGGTCTAGAAGAAGCTGGACCCCCGATAACCAGGGGTGATGGCTGAACCAGGATGCCAACAACATGACCATGAGAAAATGCTGGGTGTAAAAGGATGTCACTTGAGCAGGACTCCTTCCTAGAAGTAATTTTATTTTCAGTCATCTAGAAAGATGTGCTTGGTCCAGAAACCAAAAATTAGAAAATTGACACCTGAACCTAGGGGAGGGTCAAGTTGACCAACGACTGAAGCAGATACACAGCTAAGAGTGTTGTCGGTTAAAGGTACACGTTCACACACTTGATACAGTGTTGTAGATCTGCTAACCTCGTCAAGGGGACTAACATCATGTGTTGGCAAGCTAATCACCTTGGTCCCCTAGCTGTGCCCTATGTGGGCTCTGCTAAGTGAGTTGGTGACGGTAGTACCCAAGGTCAGCAAGTCCACTGCCCATGTTTAGTGGTGTTAGCAAAAGCATCAAGCCCAACATTGAGAAAAGCTTCCCCCAGAATTTCTGAAATGGATGTCCAGAATCCAACCACATAATAATCTGAATTGTATTTTTTAATTGTATTTTTAACTAAAGTGAAAAATAGGAGGGAAAGGAGAGGAAGGAAGGAGTCAAATGCAATAAAGGGAAAAGCTCAAGTTGGCTTTAGAATATTTGCCTCAAATCCCAGTATCCTTTCTTTCTCCCACATTTTTTTTTAAGATTTATTTATTTATTTGAGAGAGAGAGAAAGAGAGAGAGAGAGAGAGCACGCACAGGGGGAGGGACAGAGGAAGAGGGAGAGAGAACCTCAAGCAGACTCCCTGCTGAGTATGGAGCCAGACATGGGGTTCTATCTCATGAGCCTGATATCATGACCTGACTGAAACCAAGAGTCAGATGCTCGACCAAATGAGCCATCCAGGTGCTCCTTTCTCCCACATTTGTCCTTCCTTCATTCACATGCTCATGTTTATTCTATTATTTTATCTGCTACTTGTGCCAGGTACCATCACAGGCAAAGTGAGGGCAGTTGGTAAACAAGAACAACATGTTCCATTGGATCGGTCCATTGGACTTACTTATAGTGGTAGACACAGGAAATAAAGAGGTCATTAGAAATGATCATGTGCTGGGGTGCCTGGGTGGCTCAGTCTCTTAAATGGCTGCCTTTGGCTCAGGTCATGATCCCAGGGTCCTAGGTTCGAGTTCCGCATGGGGCTCCTTGCTCAGCGGGGAGCCTGCTTCTCCCTCTGCCTGCAGCTCCTTCTGCTTGTGTTTGCTCGCTCTTTCTCTCCCTCTGACAAATAAATAAAAAAAATCTTTAAAAAAAAGATCATGTGCTAACTAAGGTGATAGATGATCTGAGAAAGAAGTGCCAGCTCTTAGAAAACCAATGATACGAAGGAGAACTATGGGGTCTTAGAAATCCATATGCCAAACGGACTAATCTTTTCAAGGAGGTCAGGAAGGCTTCTCTAAAGAAGTATCATTTAAAAGGAGAATCGCTATATAAGTAAAAGTTAGTACCAGGTTTCCAAGTTAAACAAGATCAGAGACAAAACTGAAACCACTATTACCTTTTATTTATTTTTTTTCAGTTCACCCATGTGTGTTTATTTGCATAGCCAGCACATGTGGAACTGGCTATTATTCCTGATACATTTTAAATTCCTTGTTTTCTTCTTTCACAGGTGATGATCAAGGCTTTTACCTCTTAAAAAAAATCTTAAATGCTCTGCCCTTCCTTAAATTCACAGACAAAAGGAAGCGAATAACATTCTTATTCTAACTGGAAATGTTCATTTGTGTAAAACATGGAAAAATCTGCAATTGTCAATTTTTGAATCTCCGATGCTAGGAGCATTTTAAATATATGATCTCTTTGATGTTCGCATAATTGTGTAAGATATTGCTTATCATTTTCCCTTTTTTTAATTTTCCCGTTTTACAGATGATAAAATTAAGTTACAGAGATAAAGCAGCTAGTCCATGAACTAGTGATATACTAAACGTGGAAATTCGCAGCCAGAAAGTTCTATAGCTGTCATCTGCATATTTAATTTCGTTCATTACATGCCTCTTTGGTTTAACCAGCTTTTGCTTTTCCTGTAGCTCAAGGAAGGGAAATCGACTTGCCTAACATGGCAGAACTTTGTGAGTATAGTGTCCTTATATCACCAGTATCCAGTATGGGGAAGAAAAAATATATATAGTTTATGATGCAAATTCTCTCTCTCTATTTCATCTGGGTGCAAAGATATAGAGATAATAGATATTTAGTTTAGAAGTAATTATGTTTATCATTTAGATAGATCTATATATAGATTTATTAATGTCTTTTATGGATATACATTTTTTATTATTATGTTCAGTTAGCCACTGTGGATATACATTTTTAATTTTACTACAGTACAGTTGATCTTTTTCTCCTCCCCTTTATGGCTAGAGTTTTGGTTTCAGAATGGGAATCCAGAAAAGCTGAGACTTTTGGCAAAGCATCTTAATATCTCTACACTGCATCTTCCCATCTAACAATGGAATTAATTACATCACCTGTCTATCACGTAGGCTGGCGATTGATGGAATTTACATTGGTAGCCTTCTCAGTGGTCATTAGACAGTAGACATCAAAAGTGAAGATTCATGTCATGGTGAACACAGAGGCTGGTATGAAAGAAGAGATCATTCGAGGGCAGGCTGAGTAGATGTGCAGATGGAGGGAGGTGGAAGAGAGAAGGCATAACACCCATCATTCTTTTTGCTTAACCAGTTATCCTGTAGTTTTTCATAAGTCTTCCTAAACTGGAAGCATTGTAGGAGCTCTAACAGTGTGAGACCCCCAAATTATAAGCAAATTTTCTTCAAGATAAGTAGGATGAAGATAATTGATCACCTTTGAGATCTATTGGTTCCCTGACTCTCAATACCATTTATCTGCACTTCTCTTCCAAAAGTTATCTCATCCAGTCTTTGTAACTAAGGTCTACTCTCGCATAATAGAATGTGAGTCCCTTAAAGACAGGCCAATGTAATTGTTTTCACCCTCTGCCCTTAGCACCAAGGTTTTACATGCAGGAAGTAACTAATACATGCTAGCTTACTGAATATGCGACAATTTCTTCTTTACCTACTTTTCTTTCTCTTCTCTGCTCATTGGCTCAGAGACACCATCACAAACACTTTTTTCTGCTTTCCAGCTTTCTTTGCCTCTAGGTCATCCTGACTTTGTTAATAGGTTATACCTTCAATTTTTCAGGCATTTGGCTAACCATAATGTGAGATTTATAATAACCTCCCTTTTGGTTTAGACTTTTTACAAATCTAGCTGCATGGCTGTTGACAAACCACTGCCCTCTCTCAGCCACGGCTTTCCCATTTGCAAAAGGAGGCAGCAGGCTTGCTGATTTCTAAGAACCTTAACAATCTAAAGTCTGTGCCTTTGGGGAACCTACCCTCATTCTAGAAGTAAGTAATCTCTGAAATAAATTTCAAATGGATAATTTTTTTTGTGAGCAGATGAGGCTTCCAGACTCCTATGAAGTTTATCATCAGGCATGAGGGTAAGCATATCTTCCCAAATCTGTCCCTGTGTCTGGATCTTGCTTGGCTCTAGTGGTTAATAGTCCTCTTTCTACTGATGATGACAGAGCATCATCTCAGTGCCATTATGTGCCAAATCACCTCTTCTCTTTCTTTCTAAAAAATGAAACAGTATTCTCAGATACATTCTAAGGTGTGAAATGCACATGCTATGTAGGCACTTCACTTTCTTTGGAAAACAAAAGTTTGGAAAGACAATAAAATGTTTTTCAGACGATACTTGTTTCATTTTTAACTTCATATGACATTCACTTCAACACAGAAAACAAAGGTTTAGCTAGAAAAAAAATAATCTCTGATCATATGGCTTTTGATATGGTTGGTTCCAATTCCATCACCAATCCAATGTGGTATTTTAAACAACATCCCTTTGCCATATCTGCATTTATAAAAAATGGAGATAATCATACTTTGTTCCTGAAAACACTGCTGCAGAGTAGCATCGGATGGGAAGGACCTGACATGAAGTCCTGTCTTTAGCATTTACTATCATCTACTTTATCAACCTGTAGAGATAACTCACTTAACTTTTCCGAAGTTTTTTAAAAGGATAATATCTTCTTCATGGGACTGTTGTGAGAATTAAAGACAGTAGCTTAGTTTCTGGCACTTAGTAGGTGTTCAACACATGGTGGTAGCAGTAATTAATGCCTTGAGATTATGTCCAGGATAAAGGTTTATATGCATTTCTTTTGTTAAGTCGTAGATGTCAATCAGGATGACTATTGTTAAAGGGAGCATGTTTAAGGACACATGGTGGGCCTAGTTGTCTCTTCTTCTGAGGTCTGGAGGAAGATGTGCAACACACACAGAAACAACACAATTTTGGCGAGGCCCGAAATTGCTTTGTTACCTTTTGAAAAATCATTTATCATTCTCTCTTCCTTTTTTCTCACCTATAATTTAAGGGATTTCAATTAGGTAATTGCCAATGTTTTTTCAGGCTTTACAATGTTAGGAGTGAGAGATTGAGCTTTTCTCTTTTTCCCAGGAGCAGTCAGTAAGGATTTGATGGTTTCAAATTTCAAATAAATGGTAGCTGTGCCTGGAGGTGTAAAGGGGGCACTTCAGCTGTGTTAAATCCATTGCACAGTGGGGAAACCTCTGTTTCAAGGGTGCCAATGGTAATGCCCTATTTGTAATTTTAGTACATCATGTATTTCTTGGCCAGTATATTCACCAAGCCTCAGAAATATTTATGCCATTCTTTGTTCTACTCAAAGACCAAAAGACTTAGCCTCTTAGAGCTATATGTGCATTTTTTTTGTACCAAGGCTTGATAAACAGCATATGCTAATAATAATCATTATGAGGAATTTTTTATGATAAAACTGTATCTATGCCAAATTCTCTAGGCACCCAAGAATGCCAAACTGAATATACTGCCTATAATAAAAGGGCAGCCCAGCTCTATAAATCTCAAGCAAAGTGAAGAAAAATTCTCCATAACCACCAACTGCATAATAAATAAAGCAACTATTCACCCATGTAAAACAAAGGGAAAAAAGAGCTCTAAAAAGCACCAGCACTTTGTATCCAAGGACTTTAAAGCAGAAGCTGAAAACCTAGAAAGGCGTTACATGCTGACATACTCTACTAGCTACGCAAAGTTAAACCAAACCTCTTCTTAGGTACTGAGTAAGCCAATAAGCCACCGGCAGCTATACTGCCGCTAAGTTAGTTAGAAGAGGATATGTATGCTGCAGTAACACACACTCCCAAAATTTTTGTGGCTTAATCCATCAGATTCAACTTCCTATTCATGTCAAGTCCTGTGCAGTTTCTAGGTTTGAGACTCTCTTCCCCATCAACTTAGAGATCCAAGCTCGATCTTTGTTGCTTCCCTCTGGTGACTTTGACATCTTGGTGCCCTTCACTTCCATGCAAATAAGGAAAAAAGATAAGGGAGCATAAAAGACTTAACATCCTTTCCTAACTACCTTGGACTAAGAATAACACAAACCGGAAATTGAGCAAGATGGTGGAGGAGTAGGAGCCTGGATTTCGTCTGGTCTCAGGAATTCAGCTGAATAGGGATCAAACCATTCTGAACACCCACGAACTCAACAGGAGATCGAAGAGGAGAGTAGCAACAACTCTCTGAAGAGAGAAGCGACCACTTACTGGAAGGTAGGACGTTCGGAGAAGTGAATCCAAGGCGATATTCGGAAGGATAGACGGCGGGGGAGGGGGCCTCCGTCGGCCGCTTCTGGCAAGTGCTAGAGCCGCGGAGCACAAAATCGGAACTTTTAGAAGTCGGGTCCGCGGAGGGACGTCGCTCCAGTGGTTAAGCAGGGGGTGGAACCCTCACAGGACAGTGTGGTCTCAGGACCCTCGGGGTCACAGGAAGACCGGGGGAGCCTGAGTGCGGCAGAGCTCCCAGGTATCAGAGCGGGGTAGCCGGCTGCAGAGACGGAGCCGAGGCGCGGGCTCTCAGCTCGGGGTGGCCATAAACTGTGATCCGCGGCCCAGTCGGGCCACTGCTCCTCCAGCAGGGACCCAACAAGTGGCAGAGCCGGGGAGACTCCCCTCCCTCCCGCAGGAGGAGCAGCGCGGGAGCGCACCGCAGGGATCTGCTGGATTTGGAGACTCCACACAGGATCAGGTGCCAGAGATAGAAACACTTGGTCACAGGCTGGGTGAGCACAGAGTGCGGCTGGAGACCGGGGAGACAGGAGTGACTGACTGCTTTTCTCTGGGGGTGCACTTAGGAGCGGAACCCCGAGTTCTTGCCTCCTCCGGGGCGGAGATTGGGAGGCCGCCATTTTCACCGTCATCCTCCAAGGCCGAACGGAAAGCTTGCAGGGAACAAAAACTCCTGAGAGCAAACCCGAGCAGCTTGCTTAGCTGGGACCAACAAGGGCGGGGGCAATTCCGCCTCCGGCAAAGACATTTGGGAACCACGGCAACAGGCCCCTCCCCCAGAAGATCAGCATGAACAGCCTGGAAGCCAAGACCAAGTTTACTGATCAAGGAGAACGGGAGAACTCCAGAGCTAGGGGACTACTGCACATAGAATTCATGGCTTTTTTTTACCATGATTCATTAGTTTTTCAAAGTTAATTTTTTAGCTGTTTTTGTTTAATTTCTCTTTTTCCCTTTTTCAACCAACATCTTATCAATCCCTTTTTAAAAAAAAAAAACATTTTTTATTTTTCATTTTTAGAGTTATATTTTATACCTTCATAGTAGTTACCCTTATTTTTGGCATATAAGTTGTTCCCTCTTTAAAATTTTGAGATACAGTTTCTTCTAACAGATAAAAATATACCCTAAATCACTAGTGTATGTCTTTGTTCTAGTCTCCTGCCTGATCACATTCTCTCCTTTTTTTTAAAATCTTTCTTTTTTCAAACAACTTCTTATCGTATCAACTCCTATTATAAAATGTTTTATAATTTTCATCTTTACAGTCATCTTCCATCCCTTCATTGTATCAACCCTTATTTTGTACATATATAAGTCTTTCTTCCTTTAAAATTTTAGGAGGCACTTTTTTCTAACAGACCAAAATACGCCCAAAATCCAGTGTGTGGCACTGATCTATGCACTAGCCTGATCATATTTGATCATATTCGGGTTTTTTTTGTATTGTTCTGTTTTTGTTTTTAATCTTTTCCTTGTTTTTTTTTTTTTTCTTTCTTTCTTTTCTCTTTCTTTTTTCTTTCTTTCCCTTTCTTTTCCCCTCGTTTCAGGTCTTTTCTGATTTGTATAGAGTATATTTCCTGGGGACGTTGTTAACCTGTTAGCATTTTGTTCTCTGATTCATCTATTCTCCTCTGGACAAAAATGACAAGATGAAAAAAATCACCTCAGCAAAAAAAACAAGAGATAGTACCGTCAGCCAGGGACCTACTCAATTCGGACATTAGTACGATGTCGGACCTAGAGTTCAGAATCATTAAAGATACTAGCTGGGCTTGAAAAAACTGTGGAAGTTATTAGAGAAACCCTTTCTGGAGAAATAAAAGAACTAAAATCTAACCAAGTCGAAATCAAAAAGGCTATTAATGAGGTGCAATCAAAAATGGGGGCATTAACTGCTAGGATAAATGAGGCAGAAGAGAGAATCAGCGATATAGAAGACCAAATGATGGAAAATAAAGAAGCTGAGAAAAAGAGAGATAAAAAACTACAGGATAACGAGGGCAGAATTCGAGAGATAAGCGATAGGATAAGACGAAACAACATTAGAATAATTGGGATCCCGGAAGAAGAAGAAAGAGAGAGAGGGGCAGAAGGTATATTGGAGCAAATAATAGCAGAGAACTTCCCTAATGTGAGGAAGGAAACAGGCATCAAAATCCAGGAGGCAAAGAGAACCCCTCTCAAAATCAATAAAAATAGGTCAACACCCCGACATCTAAGAGTAAAACTTACGAGTCTCAGAGACAAAGAGAAAATCCTGAAAGCAGCTCGGGAGAAGAGATATGTAACCTACAATGGTAGAAATATTAGATTGGCAACAGACCTATCCACAGAGACCTGGCAGGCCAGAAAGGACTGGCACGAGATCTTCAGAGCACTAAACGAGAAAAACATGCAGCCAAGAATACTATATCCGGCTAGGCTCCCAATGAAAATTGAAGGAGAGATAAAAAGCTTCCAGGACAAACAAAAACTAAAAGAATTTGCAAACACAAAACCAGCCCTCCAAGAAATATTGAAACGGGTCCTCTAAGCAAAAAGAGAGACTAAAAGCACAGATCAGAAAGGAACAGAGACCATATAAAGTAACAGTCACCTTACAGGCAATACAATGGCACTAAATTCATACCTTTCAATAGTTACCCTGAATGTAAATGGGCTCAATGCCCCAATCAAAAGACACAGGCTATCAGATTGGATTAAAAAACAAGACCCATCGATATGCTGTCTGCAAGAGACTCATTTTAGACCCAAAGACACCCCCAGATTGAAAGTGAGGGGGTGGAAAACCATGTACCATGCTCATGGACACCAAAAGAAAGCTGGGGTGGCATTCCTTATATCAGACAAATTAGATTTTAAACCAAAGACTGTAATAAGAGATGTAGAAGGACGCTATATCCTACCTAAAGAGTCTATCTAACAAGAAGATCTAACAATTGTAAATATCTATGTCCCTAACGTAGGAGCAGCCAATTATATAAGGCAATTAATAACAAAAGCGAAGAAACACATTGACAGCAAAACAATAATGGTGGGGGACTTTAACACCCCCCTGACAGAAATGGACAGATCATCTAAGCAAAAGATCAACAATGAAATAGAGACTTTAAAAGACACATTGGACCAAATGGACTTCACAGACATATTCAGAACATTCCATCCCAAAGCAACAGAATACACATTCTTCTCTAGTGCCCATGGAACATTCTCCAGAATTGATCACATCCTAGGTCACAAATCAGGTCTCAACCGGTACCAAAAGATTGGGATGATTCCCTGCATGTTTTCAGACCACAATGCTTTGAAACTAGACCTCAATCACAAGAGGAAAGTCGGAAAGAACTCAAATACATGGAGGCTAAAGAGCATCCTACTAAGGAATGAATGGGTCAACCAGGAAATTAAAGAAGAATTAAAAAAATTCATGGAAACCAATGAAAATGAAAACACAACTGTTCAAAATCTTTAGGATACAGCAACGGTAGTCCTGAGAGGAAAGTATATAGCAATACAAGCCTTTCTCAAGAAACAAGAAAGGTCTCAAATACACAACCTAACCCTACACCTAAAGGAGCTGGAGAAAGAAGAACAAATAAAGCCTAAACCCAGCAGGAGAAGAGAAATAATCAAGATTAGAGCAGAAATCAATGAACTAGAAACCAAAAGAACAGTAGAACAGATCAACGAAACTAGGAGCTGGTTCTTTGAAAGAATTAACAAGATTGATAAACCCCTGGCCAGACTTATCCAAAAGAAAAGAGAAATGACCCAAATCAACAAAATCATGAATGAAAGAGGAGAGATCACAACCAACACCAAAGAAATACAAACAATTCTAAGAACATATTATGAGCAACTCTATGCCAGCAAATTAGATAACCTGGAAGGAATGGGTGCATTCCTAGAGATGTATCAACTCCCAAAATTGAACCAGGAAGAAATAGAAAACCTGAACAGACCTATAGCCACTAAGGAAATTGAAGCAGTCATCAAAAATTTCCCAACAAACAAAAGCCCAGGGTCAGATGGCTTCCCAGGGGAATTCTATCAGACATTGAAAGAAGAATTAATACCAGTTCTCCTGAAACTGTTCCAAAAAATAGAAATGGAAGGAAAACTTCCAAACTCATTTTATGAGGCCACCATTCCCTTGATCCCAAAACCAGACAAAGACCCCATCAAAAAGGAGAACTACAGACCAATATCCTTGATGAACATGGATGCAAAAATTCTCACCAAAATACTAGCCAATAGGGTCCAACAGTACATTAAAAGGATTATTCACCATGACCAAGTGGGATTTATCCCTGGGCTGCAAGTCTGGTTCAACATCTGCAAATCAATCAATGTGATCCAATACATTAACAAAAGAAAGAACAAGAATCATATGATCCTCTCAATAGATGCAGAAAAAGCATTTGACAAAGTACAGCATCCTTCTTGATCAAAACTCTTCAGAGTATAGGGATAGAGGGTACATACCTCAATATCATAAAAGCCATCTATGAAAAACCTACAGCGAATATCATTCTCAATGGGGAAAAACTGAGAGCTTTTCCACTAAGGTCAGGAGAACGGCCGGGATGTCCACTATCACCACTGCTATTCAACATAGTATTAGAAGTCCTAGCCACAGCAATCAGACAACAAAAAGAAATCAAAGGCATTCAAATCGGCAAAGAGGAAGTCAAACTCTCACTCTTTGCAGATGATATGATACTGTATGTGGAAAACCCAAAAGACTTTACCCCAAAACTGCTAGAACTCATACAGGAATTCAGGAAAGTAGTAGGATATAAAATCAATGCGCAGAAATCAGTGGCATTCCTATACACCAACAAGACAGAAGAGAGAGAAATTAAGGAGTCGATCTCATTTACAATTGCACCCAAAACCATAAGATACCTAGGAATAAATTTAACCAAAGAGGCAAAGGATCTGTACTCAGAAAACTAAAATACTCATGAAAGAAATTGAAGAAGACACAAAGAAATGGAAAAACGTTCCATGCTCATGGATTGGAAGAACAAACATTGTGAAGATGTCAATGCTACCTAGAGCAATCTACACATTCAGTGTAATCCCCATCAAAATACCATCCACTTTTCAAAGAAATGGAACAAATAATTCTAAAATTTGTATGGAACCAGAGACCCCAAATAGCCAGAGGAATGTTGAAAAAGCAAAGCAAAGCTGGTGACATCACAATTCCAGACTTCCAGCTCTATTACAAAGCTGTCATCATCAAGACAGTATGGTACTGGCACAAAAACAGACACATAGATCAATGGAACAGATAAGACAGCCCAGAAATGGACCGTCCACTCTATGGTCAACTCATCTTTGACAAAGCAGGAAAGAATGTCCAATGGAAAAAAGACAGTCTCTTCAACAAATGGTGCTGGGAAAATTGGACAGCCACATGCAGAAGAATGAAACTGGACCATTTCCTTACACCACACACAAAAATAGACTCCAAATGGTTGAAAGACCTAAACGTGAGACAGGAGTTCATCAAAATCCTAAAGGAGAACACAGGTAGCAACCTCTTCGACCTCAGCCGCAACAACTTCTTCATAGAAACATCGTCAAAATCAAGGGAAGCAAGGGCAAAAATGAACTATTGAGAGTTCATCAAGACAAAAAGCTTTTGCACAGCAAAAGAAACAGTCCACAAAACCAAAAGACAACCGACAGAATGGGAGAAAATATTTGCAAATAACATATCAGATAAAGGGCTAGTATCCAAAATCTATAAAGAACTTATCAAACTCAACACCCAAAGAACAAATAATCCAATCAAGAAATGGGCAGAAGACAAGAACAGACATTTTTCCAAAGAAGGCATCCAAATGGCCAACAGACACATGAAAAAGTGCTCACCATCGCTCGGCATCAGGGAAATCCAAATCAAAACCTCCATGAGATACCACCTCACCCCAGTCAGAATGGCTAAAATTAACATGTTAGGAAAGGACAGATGCTGGCGGGGATGTGGAGAAAGGGGAACCCTCCTACACTGTTGGTGGGAATGCAAGCTGGTGCATCCACTCTGGAAAACAGTATGGAGGTTCCTCAAACAGTTGAAAATGGAGCTACCATACGATCCAGCAATTGCACTACTGGGTATTTACCCCAAAGATACAAATGTAGGGATCCGAAGGGGTACATGCACCCCAATATTTATAGCAGCAATGCCCACAATAGCCAAACTGTGGAAAGAGCCAAGATGTCCATCGACAGATGAATGGATAAAGAAGAGGTGGTATATATACACAATGGAATATTATGCAGCCATCAAAAGGAATGAGATCTTGCCATTTGCAACGATGTGGATGGATAGGAGGGTGTTATGCTGAGTGAAATAAGTCAATCAGAGAAAGACATGTATCCTATGACCTCACTGATATGAGGAATTCTTAATCTCAGGAAACAAACTGAGGGTTGCTGGAGTGGTGGGGGGTGGGAGGGATGGGGTGGCTGGGTGATAGACATTGGGTAGGGTATGTGCTACAGTGAGCGCTGTGAATTGTGCAAGACTGTTGAATCACAGATCAGTACTTCTGAAACAAATAATGCAAGATATGTTAAGAAAAAAGAAAAAGAAGAAGATAGCAGGAGGGGAAGAATGAAGGGGAGTTAAGTCGGAGGGGGAGACGAACCATGAGAGACGATGGACTCTGGAAAACAAACTGAGGGTTCTAGAGGGGAGGGTGGTGGGGGGACGGGTTAGCCTGGTGATGGGTATTAAGGAGGGCACGTTCTGCGTGGAGCATTGGGTGTTATGCACAAACAATGAATCATGGAACACTACATCAAGAACTAATGATGTAATGTATGGTGATTAACATAACAATAAAAAATTAAAAAAAAAAGAATAACACAAACCAATTCTGCAACCCTCCCCCTCCAACCAGTCCATTACCCAGAACTAGCCACAGGGCCCTAACTTTACTGTGAGACAGAGCAAAGTAAGTGTGGTTCTCTTTTATCCATAAGGGTTTATCTTGACTATGTGTCTTACTTTGTTGCATAACCTTTATTATTTTTTTTTTCTTGAGAGAGAGAGAGAGAAACAGCATGAGAGGGGAGAGGGTCAGAGGGAGAAGCAGGCTCCCCACTGAGCCGGGAGCCCGATGTGGGACTCGATCCCAGGACTCCGGGATCATGACCTGAGCCGAAGGCAGTCGCCTAACCAACTGAGCCACCCAGGCTCCCCTGCTGCATAACCTTTAAAGCTTGCTTGTCCTCTGGGACTACAGTGTACTCAAGAGTGAACACATAATACTCTATTTTCAAATGGTAGGATTATGTCAAAGATCAAGTACTGTAATGACCATAAAAATATTGAGCCTGCCATAAGGTAGCAACCAAAGGGGAGCTTATATATACTATGAGGAGCGTGGGTCCTGGTGATATCTTTGTTCAAATTCTGACATCAACACTTTTTAAACTACTTTTTGTCAAGTTACTTAATTTTTTTTTAAGTTTCAGATGTCCTATTATTTACATAGGACATCTGCTAAATAAATGCAATTTACTTGCCCTAAAACCGTCAGAGGTGAATGTGTTT
The DNA here is from genome assembly GCF_003265705.2 of Callorhinus ursinus. Classification (NCBI taxonomy): domain Eukaryota; kingdom Metazoa; phylum Chordata; class Mammalia; order Carnivora; family Otariidae; genus Callorhinus; species Callorhinus ursinus. The sequence goes on from NW_027397099.1 coordinate 8,791,658, forward strand.
TTTTTTAGATGATAGGTTTGGAAGTATGGTCACAATCATGTACTTAGTAAGTGTAACATATTGATAGATGGATTGAGTTGAGGGTTTTAGGTCCCTGGAGATTCTTTTGAAGTCAGATAGAATATTTTCAGTTGCAAATAACAGATGACCTAACTTAAAATAAAATTAAGCAATGGGGACACTCATTATCTTCCATAATGGCCAGTCCAGAGGAAGGTTAATATGGCAGATCATTAATAACTCAAGTTTGCGTCGTGTCTCCACACTCAAATCCTTTATGCTAACTTTGTCCTCAGTCTATTAACAAAGAGATTGCGGAGGTTCCAGTTGTCAATACCTGACAAAACAGTTAGGAGGACAAAGAAGGATCATTATTCACTGTTTTTCTTTCTTCAGCCTGAAAAACACATAAATTCCACTCTCCCGTCCACTCCTTCCTAGCAGAACTTTCTCCCAAATTTATTTGCCACAATTGGCTCACCTGCCCATTCATAAATTAATCATTGGCGAAAGAAATAGGATTTCCATAATTGGCCCGAACTAAACATGTTACATGGAATTTCAGATGTTAAAGAATTCAACCAGAATAACATCTAGGCCTATCTTATTTTCAATTCCTGTAGCAGCATTTCCTTCTAGAAGGAAGGTTTACTTCTGCTAGTGTCTGCATTGTGTTCTCTTGGAATCCAAGAAAGAATCTCAGCTGGGTGATAGCTGCTAACAGATCTTACCTGACACTAGTGCGAGAATCACAGATAGACCAAGACTAGGCTGGCCACCTGCTCTTGTGAAAAAACAAAGACATTGCAAGCAATCAGATTTTTTTTCCCCTAATTCCTCCCACCTGTCCCTTGCGTCATTGTTGTCATTTTACTTATATGCAAATTATAATCATCAAATACATTGTGGCTGTTACTATTTGAACAAACTGTTCTCTTTTAGATCAGTTTTTTTTTCTCTTTTAGATCAGTTAAGGAAATTGTAATTAAAAGATTTTGCCAAAACTTAGAAGCTACTGATGTGTTTTATTTATTGCTTTCCTAATACTGTTCCTTTATTTAGATCTGAGTTTCTGATGGATATCATTTTCAGATTTACATTAAAATGCTGACTCAACAAGTAGCCACATGAAGCCTTTGAAAGATGCTTTATTATGTCTCCTTTGTTTCATTTCCTCTCTAAAATAGGATATTAAGAGCTACCTCATGAATCTTTTGAAATGACTGAATTAAATTATGCAACCTTTCTGGCACATAGTAGGCACTCAATAAGTTTTATAATTGGCAATAGTTTTAATAATTAGTATCAGTGTAATGAATAATCAGAAGAAGAAAAACTATTTTTGGTATCTTATTCCATATTCCTTTCCTCCTGGTCATGTTGGGCAGATATTACCGTATTTCCTTTCCAATAAACCTTCTGTCAATATCAATAGTTCTTATGTTTTTATGAAAATACAGCTTGAAAAATATGTTTGTCCTCATTGTTCATGGGCAAGTAAACTGGGGAGAGACCACGATAGGAACTTAATCAACCATTTAAAATGGTATTTGTGTAACATTTTAATAAAACGGAGAACAGTGTGTTACAATATTAAAAATGTGTTTCCAGGGGCACCTGGGTGGCTCAGTCGGTTAAGCGTCTGCCTTCAGCTCAGGTCATGGTCCCAGGGGCCTGGGATCAAGCCCCACATCGGGTTCCCTGCTCAGCAGGAAGCCCGTTTCTCCCTCTCCCACTCCCCCTGCTTGTGTTCCCTCTCTTGCTGTCTCTTTCTCTGTCAAAAAATAAATAAAAATTAAAAAAAAATGTGTTTCCAAAGCATATACAGAATATGATCTTAAGTATGTAAAAGAAAAATATGCAGAGGAGAAAAACTTGGAGGGAAAAGCACCAAATTTAATAAACTTTGGCTCTTGTCAGAAATTCTGTGTTTTTTGTTTTGTTTTGTTCTTTAATTCCATATTATCCAAATTTTCTTTTTTGAACATATATTATTTAAATATTTAAATAAAACTGAATTGAATATTGGTACAGAGTTATCAATATAGACAGATAGCTGTAGATATGTAGATATGACCATTTTTTGAGCTTTTACCTGGCCTTGTGTTAAATTCATTACATGGACATTATCTCATACATTTCTTGCTAGAACTTATTTCCATCATTATTTCCATATGATCAAATTGGATCTTAGATGAGGAAATTTACCTACTTCTCTGAAGGACCTGGTATTGGAAATCCTAGGTATTAGCCCCCAACACCCATGGTTTAGACCACTCCAAATACCTCTGCCTTTATAAAGCAGGGATGTAGCGATGAATTACTTGTTGGGAATATTACAGAGGTAATTTAAGCACAGAGCCGGGTAACCTTAAAGGTCCCATTCAAGGTAGTGATTCTTTGATTACATGAAAGAGTAAAGTGGAATGCATGTTTTGGATTTGCAAGTGCCCAGCAGAAATTGGTGTGTAAATAGGTAAGAAGTACCTGGTTTTGGTAGAGATGAAAGTGGGGAGAATAGTAGGAAAGTCATGAGAAGCAGAAAGTGGCATTTTGACCTTTCTGATTACTTTGCTGCATCATCACAGATGCTGGCTAATTCTAACGGCAACTGTTGTATATTTCTCAGTGGATGGCTTCCTGTTTATACAAATGTTGGTCATGAATACACTTGGATTTCAGACTGTGGAATAATGCTTGGTAAGTAAGGGTGGAAGCTGCTGTTTCTTGGAATGGGAGACATAGGTGATTCATTTAAAAGTCAATTAATTAAAGACATAAATTAAGCTGAGACAATAAACATGAGAATTACAACTCACCAGTGCTGGGTATGTTAAGATAAATTTGTGCTGGCATTTTTGGTACCCTGGTTACTCTAGTGAGGGAGCTATAGTGAGTTGGTAGAGGGAAGTTGCCTAAATTAAATTTTTATAGCTAGAGTTAAATCTGATCTTCCACAAATCTGTGATTTTTTTTCTGGTATGCACCAATATGATGATTTGACTGTGCAAATTTTCTGCTGGAAAAAGAACACTCCCATGACAAAACCTGTGCCACTTCTGCTTGTTTTTGTCATGTTGAAGAAATACAAATGTAAAGACTATATTTGCGTGTCATGGATATACACTTAGAGGACATAAAGTGGACAGAACTCAGTGTCTATAGTACATATTGTGCAACATGTTATTTTTAAATGTCAATCCCAAACCATAGACGCTGCCTGAACTGTAATGTGATGTGGATGTGAAGTTGAATATGACCTTCACACATTGAAATTTATCAGATAATGATATGATGACAGCAGAAACTTGAGGACACTTGGGACTTGGTCACTGGGGATATCCTTGGGAAGCATATGGTTAATCTCATAAAGAATATTTGTTGTTTCTACCTCCTCAGTATTTAACCTTTTTTCCTCCAGTAAGAACACTCAGATTCCAGAGACATTATTTTTAGTCTTTCTGGGTATAATAAGGCTGACTGATTTTTAGTGCCAGGACTTGAGCATGTAACCAGGTTTGGCCAATTAGCATCTTGTATAACTCAGGCCTTAAAGCTTCACTCAGATAGTGAGAGATAGCCTGGATTGGGCTAATCTGAGTCAACGTTCTTAACTACATTTTATTTTTGTTTTTAAATTTTGAAGGAAGACATAATTTTCTACCTAACTCAAAGATCAGCTCGTGTCTTCAGTTTCTGAGGGTGGGGAGGTAGACAATATGTAAAGGTAACTTTTTACGGTGGAAACAGCACAGAAGTGAACAAAGAGAGTAAAATGGTGAAGAAAAGTCTTATTCCAGATACATGGAATGAGCCCCTAAATCCTGCCAAGTCTGAAATCATACTCACATCTGGACTTCTTAATTACATGAGTCACTAAAGTCCCTTTTTTATTTATTCCAGTTTGAGTTGGTTTCATTTCATCCAAACATAGGAATCTACATTAATATTGAGTTTATATATATATGCATATATATATACACTGCATTTATATGATAATGAGTTTATATATACATACTGTATTAGTAAATATATAAATATATTATATAAATATATTAATTAAATATAATTTATAATATTTTGTGATATAATTTACAGTAACTTAAATATGCTTAAAATAATATAAATGTACTACATAAATAATAGGTAATAAATAATAATAGCATATATATATATACATATATATATATAGGGAGAGAGAGAGAGAGGAGTGGTATATGAGGGAGGGTTTTATACTATAGTTGAAAAATTATGTTGGTAAATGGCAAAATAGTATAACTTGTACATTGCAAACAAACAAAAGAAATTCTCACTATTCCATTGTTAAGTGGAATGGCTTGTTTTAGAATTAATAAAAGGAGCCAGGATCTCCTGTAACAGGTTATAGAAGAAACCAAGATTTGTCTCTTAAAAGAGGGTATTCAACCTGATGGGTCAAGAGCAGCTGATAAGCGCATTCAGCTGTCAGTGTTTGTAGAGTCCATAAAAGAGAAAGTGATCACAGACCAAAGCTTGTGTTATGAACCATTGCATTTAAAAAGAAAAGACAATGATGTGTTCAAGCTTATCAGAGATTTCTCTTAGAAGCATAAAAACACACTGCCACATGTGGACTGATCTACACTAGTGATGCCCTCTGCTAAGCTTGGGTAAATTCTAGAATTGTTCCCTAAGAAAGGAGTACCTCACAGCTTCATTACAGATTATATGTTGCATAATCTTGAAAAGACTGCAAAACCCATTCATCATAATCAAAGGATGCTTTGCTTACCACCGTGAACATAGTCAACTTCAAGGGAAGATGTGCTCTCAATTATCATGGATTCTATTTCTTTTGTTAATAAATTGATAGAAAGCACTGCTTTTCTTTTCTTGAAGAAGGGAGGTGACTTTCTTGTAGCTAGATAATTACTTCTATATAGTTTTTCAAATGTGCAAAATGAAAATGTGTTTCTTTACAACTGAAACAATCATTTAGTTGACTTAGAAATAATTGTGTATAGCAGATACACTCAAATACTTAAATATACTAAATACACATTAGTCAAAACCAGGATAAATACAACAATGGCTAGAGTGAAGTTGCATCCTTTTATTACGAAAGTCTTTGTGGCTCAAAGGACTTGGATAGCATAATTATTTCACTACCGTCTTTTTAAAGAAAGAGTTGTTCTGGAAAAAGAAGGAATGACCTCCATATGGAAGGTAACTATGCATTTACAACATGCAAAATCTTTCCATGGATCTTTTCACACTGGAGATATTAGTGGGAAAAAATTACAGTGAACACCAGACCTTTTCCAGGATCGATGTGATGGAAGCAGCAAATTAAGTGGTAAGTGTTCACACTGTTGTGTCCCAAGTGTTAGCATATGGAACAGTGCCTGGCACGTAGTGGGAGCTCAACGATATTTTGTGATAGAAAGGATGAATCAAGAGCCAGTTGTTGCAAATGAAGGGAATGATAATTGATGTTTAAGAATCTGATGTGCTCGGGTATCATCTTTTCACACAACTTGCAAAGACCATGCTGCAGACCTGGGTGCCAGACAGAATTATCATCACTGTGCACATCCAAGCAAAGACCTGGAACCACTTAAATGTGAGTGATGATGTGCATGTGTCTATTTCAACAAGGTTCCTCATTTTTTCCAAAGTCATAGACAAAAGTTTCAACGGAAGAGTGACTGACCTAGCGAAAACAAATAAATGAAAAAAAAACTATAGAAGGGATAGTAACTTTGACAATGTTTCATGTATTCTTAGGATTCTTTTGAAAATAAACTAAATATAAAATAAATCTTTCATTGCTTACTTGTGATATAGCTAAAATTTTAATAACTAACCCCTCAAATGGTTTTTAATAAGAAATATGAGAACATATTCAAGAACAAAAGACAGGGGTGTGGGGAAGGCTGCAGTGAGGTTAAGTACCACTTATGTAAACCAAGCAAGCACAGTGGTCTAAAAATGCACAGAAGCTGTCAGAAACTAGACAGACCATTCACAGGCTATGTCGTGCAATCTTTTGTACAACCTCTGACCTTGCAGAGCTGATGTGAAGGATGCAGGAGAGTCTACATTTAGCCTCTGCTCTGTTCACTGCCCTCTTCTTGTTGCACCAAGACCTCAGTTAGCCCTGTGCTCTCATTCTCAGGATTCCTGTGGGCAAGTCATAGGGTTCCTAATCCAACCGCAGCCACTGTGGGCTGGGCATCTGCATTTGAGAGTGTAGTTTTCAGTGAGAGTAGCAGGGCTCACGTCAGGATGAAGGAAGCATGCACTTGCAGGGGAAAAAAAAATCAGGTATTTATTTACTCTAACCTCATAGTCCTGTCTTAGCCCTAGAGAAGGATGACTATAACCCTAGTGCCAGAGCTCACAAAAATAAAGATAAACAATCATTCTTAGAGAGACCTTGATTTAATCTCCACAGCCAAGTGTAGCTGGAGGACAAATCCTATGGGTATCTAAGCTATTTCTCCATCCTTTCCATGAGCAACACAAATGCTATAAGCCTAACACACAGGGTAGGGCCTCAGTTTGCCCATGAAAACATCATGCTGGTATATGGACAAGGTGCATTAGCTTCTTGTCTCAGCTCCTTACCCCATGAGATTCCTTTGGTCTCAGTGCACTAGGATTTAATTTAATCCTCTTTCCTAAAACTGCAGGACAGGTGGGTAGAATTGAGGTATATGAAGAAGCATCCTGTGAAATTTTTAAATTTTTTTCAGTCATTCTAAATATATTGAAATATACTGAATATATATTAAATATTAAATATATTGAAAATATATTTATTTCAATAAATTAAGATTACTTTGTAAAGGTCAGATTCCTCTCACTATAGGGTATAGTGAGATCCCAGTCACTGGAGGACCCAAAGAGATCTTGGAAAAGCATTTGAATAGAATATTGTAGAAGAACTGGGTGTTATGCACAAACAATGAATCATGGAACACTACATCAAAAAGTAATGATGTAATATATGGTGATTAACATAACAGTAAAAAATTTAAAGTAAAAAAAAAAGAAGAGGGATCAGTAAACTAAGGGCCCTGGGCTATGGCCATCCTGCTGCCAGTTTTATCAGGACTCACCTCATCCATTCATTTACACTTGCCTTGTCTACATGTGCTTTAACTCTACAAAGCAGAGCTGAGGAGCTGCAACAGAGACTCTATGACCCAAACAACCTGTAATATTTGTTATCTGTCTCTTTAAAGAAAAATGTGCTAATACCTGATGTAGAAGAAATTCAAGTATGTAAATTGAAACCCTGAGAGGTTAAATTTTCTGACTTAGTCTTGCTGACTTTTAAAAGAGAGAAATCTCCATTTGGAAGCAATGGAGGAGAAAATGATTTAATTTCCAAAAATATTTTTGTAGAAACACACCCTTATAAATAAGCACTATAAAGGGAATTATAGTTTGATGGAGGATTTATGGATTACCTCATTAAAATAATCGTGAGTGGGAGGCATTAATATTCCAAGTTTAACAATTCATAATAGCTACTGCAGAGTCATTTTCATGATCATCAACAAAATATTATTACCTAGTTCTTTTTGAAATACATGGAAGAATTTCAGATTTCATCTCTGTAATGTATGCATACAAAGCATGTCAATAGAGGAAGCGAGTCACTGAAAGAATACATTTTTTAAGAAATAAATGATAAATCTCTGTATAATAAAGCATACTCCAGTTTTTATGGAGCCTTATTCATAGTCTTGGAGTACGTTTGAAAGGTTCAGGCATGTTTTTACTGTACCTGAAGTGAAGTAAGTCTTTTAATTGCAAACATTATGTTCATTTCCATATGCTCATAACTTCGAAAATGGTGAATAGCAGACATTTTGCAAGATTTATTGGAGTGCTATTTCCTGTAGGCATTCTTTTGGTGAGTTTTTATGTGATGAATGCATTTCTAATTGGGATTATTTACATAGGCATCTGGGACCTGGTTAGGGATGGAAGAGGGGCACAGGGAGACTCAGGTTTAGTTGATTTTACATTTGATTTAACATTTTCTAGCGTGGAGCAAAATTCACATTGTGTCATTTCTACCACAGTTTTGGTGTGACACAGGTAGCTTTTATGGTTCCTTCCAGCTCTTAGTGTCCATAATTCCATGCCCCAACAAAACTTATCTTTATAGCCCTCTGGATATATATGTTAAAGGGCAAAAGAAGAGAAGATAAAGAGAACACAAACCACTAGCTTAGACTGGAAATTTGTTCATTTTGTCAGTTGGGTTAGAATGGGAAGGAATGTAGAAGTCTACTCTAGAGAAATGAGAATTTCTTCCAAATGCTGGCTGGGTGCCCATTCTAGTGAGGCCTCAAGATAGAATAAAGATTATTTTTAAAAGTTCACAAATAGATTTTTCTGGAAACTATTTTTGTACATTCATAATTTGGGCATCCCCCATTTAAGACAGCTATTGAGACAAGTTATTTTTCAAAATCCACTGTCAGCCTGGATATCTATCTTGCCTAAAATAGTTCAGCATTTCAGGCTCAACAGCAAAATCAAGAATAACAATAATAAAATTGTGTTCTGTGTGTCTAAGTCTGCAATGGGGTGAATAGTTCTCACTTTGAGTCCTTTATTGGCAAATAGCTCACAGGAAAGTAACGAAATGTGTGATGGGAGGGAAGGGAGACTGGCTGGGAAGAGGCAAGGGAACAAGGGCACAAGGGCAGAGCTTGGGAAGCTGGAGCTATCCATTCTGCTTAGTGTGTTCTTAGGAAGATCTATGGTTAAGACATGACGTTGTTCAACCACTGCAGAAAGTAAGCATGTATCAAATGTTCTGTGTGCTCAGGGGAAGGAGGCATCTCCTCTCGTGATTGTGCAATTTTTAACCCTCATGCCAGTCACTTTTCCATTGTCTGGGTATGGTCTATAAACTGAAAAGCAGTAGAAAGGGACAAATGCAGGCTTGCTCACGGATTCTTCCCTGTTGTGTGAGATCCTATGTGTTTTACTTTTTGCTACAAAAAATCTCCAAAATGTAGTGGCTCAAAAAACAACATTCTGTTACTGCTCATGATGCTAAGGTTGAGCAGAGTGGTTCTTCTCTATTGGCTCAGGTTACTTGTGTGGTTCATTTAGTTGGGAGTTTGTAGGGCTGGAACATTCTGGACATCTCCTCCTAGGTCTGGCCCCTTGGTTGTAGCTATTGGCTGGAGAGCTTTAGCTCTTATCCATATAGCTATCTTCCTGATCCCTCTTTATTCAGTTATCTGGATCCAAGTTATTTTATGTGAAAGCAAAAGTTGGCACTGTCCAGACATCTTAAGGGCTAGTCCCAGGTCTAGAGCAATGCTATTTCTGCCACACCCTAATAGTTATTTAAAGCCTCGGTAAATAGACTCAATCATTTAATGAGAGGATCTACAGGTACCTACAGCCTCTGTAATGTTTGCAGTCTTCTGACTACCATATCCTGATTAATGAAAGTGTTCAGAAAATACCAAATTGTAATCATGGAAAACTATTTTCAATGTTTGTGTCTTATTCAGGGAGTGGGTGAAAAATGATTAGATATATAGATAGAATGTTAAAGTAGAAACTTGGTTTTGTGGGGTGTGAATAATGGCAGTGGGCAAATTACAAAAAAAAAAAAAACAAAAAACAAAAAAAACTCCCTGCAGTCATAAAAGCTCCAAGAATGCTGTCGTGAAAGTATGTAAGCAGCTTTCCTTATTTCTCAGATTTGTAGGATCTCTGCAGGACTTCTCAGAGCTTTTAGTATGCTAATATCCAGTGTTATCAAAATAATAAATATATTATGAAGCATTCCTAAATGGATTTGATTATAGATTTCTTTTTTCATGGAACACTTTCTTACTTTTTTTTTTTTAATTTTTTGAAAGGGAGTGGGGATGGTAGAGGGAAAGGGAGAGAATCTTAAGCAGGCTCCACGCCCAGTATGCAGCCTGACAAGGGGCTTGATCTTACAACCTTGAGATCATGACCTGAGCCCAAATCAAGAGTGTGATGTTCAAATGACTGAGCCACCCAGGCATGCTTTTCATTGAACACTTTTAAAGAAGTAATGCTCTGTGGAAGACATTTTGGGAAATGTTGAAGCAATATGAGAGAGAGCTAGATAAATGTCCTCTGAAACCTTAGAGAGTTAAGAATAGTAAAGGAAAAGCCCACAGAGCATAAGGGGACATGAAGGAACATGCCCAGGATTTGGTGTCAGGACACCTGACTCTAATTTCCAGCCCTTCTGAGTGTGCCTGAGTAAGTGATTTCATCTCTCTAATCCTCAAATCTATAGGATGGAAATAGTTGGGCTACTTTTTACACAGAATGGTTCAAGGATTCAACTGGGATATGAATTATTTTGTGTGAGGTAGTTTCCGAGTTTTTCATGATCAAAGTACTGGTTTAAAATTTTCCTACCTACCCCATGGTATCAGTTTGCTTGCCAAACAATGGTCAAGGAAAGATACGAGGGTAAGCATGGTCCACTGTAGTTAAGTATTTGTGCACATACTAGTTTATTTAATTTTTATTAGTAACTACTAAGGCAAATTCTGTCTTTGGTCTCTCTGGTGGCAGCATTATCACAGCATTTTACTATGTGCGTTTGGAGGAGGGTAATTAGATCTCCCACTGGCCATCTCTTTTATCTCTTAGTTTTGTGCTCCATGGTTGTCTTCATTCCCACCACTGCTTTCTACAAAAGAGATAATAGTTACCTCAGACTACAATGATCTCGAGCCATGCTTTAGAAATGGCGTTGTAAAGAAAACGTTTTAGAACCATAAATTACTGGCACCCAGACAATTGTACTTGTGACAGTAATTTCACCTTCCATAATTCCACCAGGAAACATGGATATTCTCCTTCTGTCCTTCCCTCCCTTCCTTCCCATTCTTCTTTCCTTCCTTCCTTCCTTCCGTCCGTCCATCCATCCATCACACCTATGTTAACCCTGAAGAATATAATCATCCTATTCTGCTCTGTAAGATTGAGTGCCTTAATGACCTGAATTAACCTGCCTCAAGACTTTGAATAGTTATGTTAGCATCAACTGCTATAACAGAATCTATCAATTTGCAGTTATTGAACATTCCCTTCTGTTGTGAAATCTAAAAGTTAAAGTCACATTTAAGCTGGATTCAGGTTATGAGATACTTCAAATTCAGCCTTGGCATATAGTAGGCACTGGGCATATTTTGTGGGGTTTGTGGATATCACTGTTGCTTACAGGACAATGTGGGGATCTATAGTTATTTCTCCTACAATGTGGCAGGAAAAGAATCCCATGATGTAATATATTTGGGAAACATTGCATTTTTCTTGGAGAGTTATATATTATCATCTTAAAGTTTCTGACAAGTCCTAGAGCCAAGAAACGTTTATCTTTCTTTAACTCGGAATTTTCCAATGTATTTGAACATGGAATTAAAAAACAAAAAAAACAAAATACAATCTACCAATATCCACAGGCGAGGGTGAAGGGCAATGCAGAAAGGTATTGAGAAACCTGCTCTAAAGTTTCTCAGAATTCTTCAGTTTATCAAATCTATAATTACAAATTCATAAAGTCTCTTCATGAATTTATTTTTGTTTAATATTTTCTGCAAATTCTATAACCGAGAATAATCTCTAGACTGCTTGGATCTGTTAACTGAGATATGAATTACAATTTCATATGAGGTGGTTTCCAAGTTTTTCATTTTCAAAGTACTATTTTTATTATTTTTCTATTAACTTCATGATCTGATTTTATTTAACAAACCGCATTTATTAATGGCTCATCTGTTTTTTATGGTTATTAATCAGAGACATACCTTTCAATCAAAGCGCCTTGCCAACATGAGCTAACCACAGTGACTTCATATAGTTTCAACCAAAAAAAAAAAAAGGAAGTAAACTGTGATTGTATTTAAACTGTACAGTAAATCAGAAGTAGGTTTTTGTTTTAACATGAAAAATAGCTCAGAAAACCCAATTAATTTACTGCTGTTAAAATATCTAAGGATCTAGAACAGTGGTTCTCAATTTTGCATATTACAGTCACCTGGAGAGATGTGAAAAAGATAATGCCAACGCCTAAGCCCCATCCTACAGTATAGAAGTCTGAATCTCTGAGATAGACCTAGATTCCATTATTTTTTAAATTAAGGCCCTCCAGACTATTCTGATCTGCAACAGAGATTGAGACTCTCAACTCCTGGTATGACTAAATTGGTTAAATCATACAGGTGAGATACAGATTTTCAAAGAGACAGAGCTAACTTTTTTTTTCCCTAAAATTTATTCATTTATTTTTTAGAGAGAGAGAGAGAGAAAGAGCATGGGGGGAAGGGCAGAGGGAGAGGGAGAAAGAGAATCTTAAGCAGACTCCCTGCTAAGCACAGAGCCCAACATGAGGCTCAATGTCACAAACCTCAGATCATAACCTGAGCCAAAATTAAGAGCTGGATGCTTAACCCACTGAACCACCCTGGTGGCCCGCGAGTTACCTGTTTTGAGACAGAAAGTGAAGGTACTGCCTGAATGAATCAGCTCATTCAGGGTCACTGTTTTCTTTGAAAAGAAGGGTTCTTTGGTTTTATCTATCTCCTACATTGTTGTATAATCTTTGTCACAAAATAAATCTTCCCAAGCAATCATGTGGGAAGTCAGAAGATGTTAGATTTGAGAATTTGGGTAAGAATCCAGAAAGGAATTTCTCTTAACTACATTGCATATTTAATTCTCTCTACTTTTCAGTTTATTCATTTTCATTCCAATGAAAACATCTGTGTTGTAGGTTTCTGTAAGAATTAAACAATAAAATATGAGTCAAAGGAGCCGGCACAGTTTTAGGTACAGTCAATGCTCAATAAATGGTAGTTGATTCTGAATCATTAATTCCAATGCATCTCTCTTATTTTGAGGATCAGTGTCAATAAGGAGGTTCAAAATTAACCAAGGAAGACAGTAAGTAGAAAACTTGATTTTTCATTAGGACCCTGAAATAGTTGCAATATATTTTGATAAATATGTAATATCTTGTTCTACCTACTAAATATTATCAGAGAAATTCATTGATTACTTATTTCTGTGCTTTTTTTTCCATGAAAATATTTCCATCCTTCAGTCTAAAAAAACTAACATTTGCTCCTATGGCACCTCATAATCTTGGATTAATAGAAATGACATTAATGGTTTTCCTTTTTACATTTAGTTATGAATTTAAAGAAGGACACAATGCTGGCTGAAGATGTGCATGGTCTAGAAAGGCTAATCAAACAGTTCCTTAGAGACACATTGATACATGTAGATCTATAATTTTTCAACTCAGTTTGTCTTTGAGTTAATTTTTATTTTTTAAGTATTTGAAAAATTTTCAAGTCTTGAGTCAAATCACCCTATCCTTTCTCATGTTGCTTTACTGCTTAGTACCCCTGCTCCTTCACAATTAGTTACCTATATTTATTCTTTATTTTAAAAATATCTTTTTGAATTGCACATTTAATATTTCAGTCCAGTTGGTATTAGTTTTAGTATATGTTCTTACAGAAGAAATCATATTAATTTTTAGTATTGCTATTTAGAAAATATTTGGCATATAAAAGTAATTTTAAATCTTTTCATGATATTTATGTCATCTTATTACTATATTTAAAGTAGATTAACAAACATAATATAAAAATTCAGCATAGCCCACAGGTCCATCAAAATTCAGCCCTAACTCCTTTGATCTGCACCCCATTCCCTACATTGGCTGTTGACTCCTAGAAAGCATGCTTGTCCACTGCAGGGAACATGCAGCTGATCCTTGATCGTGCTACATCTTTCATTCACACTTTGATGCATTTACATCCACTGATGCCTCCTCTTCAACTGGTCAATTTATAAAAAAGAGGAAGGGAGAATGAATAATGTCTGTTAGACATTTCCTGTATGCCTGGAAATATTCATAATTATTCCTCTATCTCTTTAAACTCATAAAATTTTTGAGTGGAACATTCTCCCTTTTTCACACCAGACATGTCTAAAGTTGTGAGATTTTAGGAATCTGTCCAAAGTTATACAATTGGCAAGTAGCCAAAATTTGGATTTTATAATATAGATGTGCTGTAACCCAAAGCCCATTTCCTTATATTCAGTACTAATGTGCTTCTCATTTTAACAACTCAAAGCAGTCTGCTTGCTAGCTTAGACTTCTCTAGTTATCTGTACTTCAAATACATACATACTGGGCATCACTTATTTATCAAGTATTATACTGTGGGTATGTTTATGCTCACTCATTTATGATTTTATGAACTCCTTGAGAAATCATGTAGAATTAATGTTCATGTATTCAGCAGTCAGCACAGGGCTGGACACAGAGTAGATGTAATAACAATGTATGTTGGTTGAATGAATGAATGGATATGGGTGGATGATGGATGGATGGGTGCAATTTGATCACACAGAACTGTCTATTTTTTTATTTTGCTTTCTATTTTAGTTATATTACACCTTCAGAATAAAATTCTATTGTAATGTACGTATCATCCAAAATGGTTTAGAGAGGCTTTCATTTTAATTGAAGGTATAATATTACAGTTGTATGAGTGATATCACACCTCTGCAAGAAACAAATTCTATTCTTTTTAAAAATATATACTGAAGAGTTTGCATAGAAATTGTTTCCAAGCTATAAAATTATTTACTGCTGCAGTGAAGAGAAAACAAAATCAATTTTCCTCTAAAAATTTATGAGTGGTCTAGATAGAGCATTACCTAATACATCTCAAGGAGATCTTTCAATAGACCTGTCCTGCTGCTGTATTTCTTTTGAACTACATTCTACATTTCCTAATCAGCTATATCCAGACATTAAAGTAAAATTTATGATAAAAATAGAAAAGTCTAAAGTCCTTGAATTCCATTGGTTTGAATAAAAGTTATGATGACAAAATTATTCATTGATTTTTCCCATTAATTGTCTTATTTCATTTTTTTTGTAAGTCAGAGAAATAGAATTGGATTTTCAACATTTTATTCTGCAAAGTCTAAGGCAAGGGAAGTTTCCTGCCTAACTAGCATCAGAAACAAATTTTAAAAATCTCATTATCAGTATCCTGCATTTTCTTTTTTTTTTTTTTAAAGATTTTATTTATTTATTTGAGAGAGAGAATGACAGACAGAGAGCATGAGAGGGAGGAGGGTGAGAAGGAGAAGAAGACTCTCCACTGAGCAGGGAGCCCGATGCGGGACTCGATCCCGGGACTCCAGGATCATGACCTGAGCTGAAGGCAGTCACCCAACCAACTGAGCCACCCAGGCGCCCAGTATCCTGCATTTTCAACACACTCATTTTAGTACCTTTAAAATTAGGAAAAAGGAAGAATTTATTTTATCATCACCAAGCCTCTAACATTAGAAATTTGTTCTGGATTACATTTTGACACTAACAGGTTAAAAATGTTAGAACAAATTATTCCCATTTTTTAAATTGTGAATATGGAGAATTCACCAAAAGGAAAAAACTCTAGGTATTGAATTAGAATCAATATATTTTGCAATTAAAAATATTCAATGATTTGGCCATTTTGTCCCAGATAAAATTGGCATTTGAATTGAGAGATTCAGGAAAGCAACTTTCACTCCCAATGTGGGGGTGGGGGGCATCATCCAATCCCTTGGATAGATAGAACAAAAAGTTGGAGGAAGGAAGAATTCACCCTTTCCTGCCTGATTGCTTGAGCTGGAACATGTATCTTGCCTGCCCTTGGTGCTCCTGGTTCTCAGGCCTTCAGACTTGCACTGAACCATACCACTGGCTTTCTTGGGTCTCCAGTTCATACAAAGACAAATGGTGGGACTTCTTGGCCTCCATAATGATGTGATCCAGTTACTCATAATGAATCTTTTCATTATCTATCTATCTATCTATCTATCTATCTATCTATCTATCTATCTTCTTTCTATATTCCCCATTGTTTCTATTTTTCCAGAGAACTCTGATTAAAACAGTACCCATTCTTATGTAGAAGACCACCATGTAAAACAGATGAATGCTAAACTGTTCTGTTTGAAGCAAAGGCAGGGAATGGAGACCTGCCCAATCATCTCTGTCCCAAATACAACCTTAGAAGTCCCTAAACTCCACAGACCACAGTTTAAAACCACCCACCCATTAACTCTTAACACTTTCTACTAAAGTTGTGAACATGGGGACTGAGAGAAGTTAACGGACCAGCCTGAAATAAGGGACTTACTTATGTAACAGCTAAGTCAAGCTCCTGTAGTTTAGGTTCCAATTTGACAACTTTGAAAAGAAAAATTAAATAACATTTTCAATGGAAATAAAAAAAGTAGAAGCATGGGAATTATACAACTGTGCAGTAAGGTAAGAATTTTAGGAAGGGAAGAGAGGTCACATTTGTTCTGACCTTCTAATTCTCAGTACAGAGAACTTCCCTTAGTATGGAGAATTAAGACAGCCTCATTTTCCTTTCTCTGCCACAAACCATAGAATAATTTAATATGCTCTAAGTCATTTGTAAAAATGGTTAAGGGCATAAGAAGTATATTTTAAAACCACAAAAGTGAGGCACAATCTATTCCTGCCATTGCCAGCCTCAGTGCAAATGCACATATGCTTTGGCAGCCTATTTTATGAAGAGAAGGCCTCTTCTTCCTCTTACTGGCTCTTCAGGATAATATTCTATTTTCTTCATTCATATATGTATGTGCAGATGCCCCAGAATGGGTTTTTTGGTTTTGTTTGCTTGTTTGCTTTGCCTTTGTTTTTGGTACTTGACCAAAACCAGATATGCGGATTTATTTTGGCCTTATTGTTCCCTTAACTACTGTCAGCCTCTCTTTCAAAGTCCATGGGACCCTTCCCAATGCAGGGTTCAACTTTGCTGTATAAAAAGTGACTGCTTCCTGTTTTTAGAACCTGGTCCTCTCATACTCTGAATAGTTGGAGAAGATGAAAATTTATAACTGGACGAACTGCTATAAGAACTCTTTATTGCCAAGACCCTGATACAACTTTTGCTTATTATAAGTTGTTTTCTATCTCTAGGAGAGTAACTGCTCACCATTCCATTTTACTTCTTGCCAGTTGTCTTTTTGGAGTTTCACACTCTCTTTGATGTTAAAAAGGAAAATTTCTCTGGAGGAGGAAGATTCAAAGTAGCAGCATTTGGGAAGCCATACACACACACACACACACACACACACACACACAACCAGATGATGACAAATTGGCATTCCATGTTGGGAGTGAGGTGGGTACCACTTGTCCAATATGCAACATTTTACAGAAGGTGAACTTGTGAAATAGGACCAAAGAGTGGGGGAAGCAATTAGGGATCTTCCTACTAACTTTCTAGGGAAACTGGCATACTCTAGTCCCACTGTTTTCCCTTTTTTTTTTCCTTTACATTTAAGGTGAATAGAAATTCCTCTCAAATTCTGGTGGTAAAATTGACAGCCTTGTCTAATTTTCAGAAATGTGATTTCTCACCTCTGTTGTCTTCGTTGGTATTTTGGCAGAGAGGTGGGAAAGATGCCATCAAGAGCTGCTTTCCAAATGCCATTTTAAACCATCATCACAACTCTTTTGATAAAGGATGGGCAGAAGAGGAATGTTCTATGCTCAGGTCCAGAGGATTTTATTTCCCTCTTATGTAAATCACTTCATGTCAGAATAAGAGTTTATATAAAATTAATGTGTTATATATACCAAGCCTAAATGACTTAATTTTGGATATATAGACATTTTCAATGATTAAATATTAGTATGTAGAAATTGAAGGGCCTCTCAGGAATGACAGAGCTCCCAACACTCCTTTATGTTTTGTCTAAAGCAGGATTTAAAGGTTTTTAATAGACTTTAGAAGGGCTAGAAATCTCCATATATACAGCCTTGCCTGCCCTGATTTATTGGTGGATTTCCTGTGGAATTTTTATGTGACACTTGATTTCCCCTGCGGGGCTTGTTAACTCCTGATTGGGTAATGTAAATTTCCAGCCAAGATTAAGCACAAACAAAGCCAAAATTCATTTATTTTAATAAGGGAAATCGAGGTTCTGAAGGTCTGGTGTTTCCTTTTTCAAATAAACCAGTCTGTCAGCTAATTCTTTTAAAAACATTTGGTAGGAATTAAAAAAACAACAACAAATTTTATGCTCTAATTTCTGAGTTATTCATTAAAGTTTTCAAATGAAAACTGGTCCTATGTGCAAGTATTCTGTTTGAGTCTTTTCCTTTCCCCCTTCCCTTTTCTTGGCTGATAGGATAAACTGCTATGAGAAGTATTTCTGTTTTTCCTCAGGCCTCAGTAGTTACCATCTCAAATGCCTGGCTGTACTCATTCTCAACATAGAGATGGCATTTCTGCTGTCCTTTAGCAGATGAACATGAATTTTCTAGCCAGAGAGAAACCAATGATACACTTGTATTAGAAACTGTATAGGTCCCTCCATATCTTCTCCATCATTTATGTCTCAAAAAAATGACTGTTCTAGAAAGTCTGAGAGACATTCTTTAGAGTGGTGATGACATGTGACAGAGAGACCACTGAGAGCAGAGACATCTAGGAGAGAGACTTGATGGTAGTACAAGATTCACTGGGAATGGAGGAGGAGAAGAAGAAAGAAATGAATATTCCAGAGTTCCTGGCTTGAGTAAATTGATGACAGATTTACAGATGGGAAATACATGAAGAGGAGTAGATTGTTGGTTGAAAAGTGAGAAGGTTTATAAACTAGTTTTTGGATATATTGAATTTAAGATACCTTTGGGACATCCCAGAGGTCATGCTGACATTTTGAAATATATATATCAGGGGTATGGTAGAGAGTCTCAGGATATAGTTATACATTTTGTAAGAGTTTTCAGAAAAGGTTATTAAAAATTCTGGATACCAAAGTTGTAATGTGCATTTTACCTTGTTTTCTCCTATAATCCTTGCACATTAATCCCTGTATTGCTCAGTATGTATTTTTGAATAAATATGTGAATCAGTGAATGAACTGAAATAATATTAAAGAGAGAAAGAATTATGTTGGGTGAATGAAGACACAGCAAATATTTTAAGTGAAGAAATCTTTCAGTACTCTATCATTACTCACCTTCTTACAATTTTCTATAGTCACTCATTCAGCAAGTTTAATTGTTTTAAAAGATTTAATGCCTTGTTTCCTGACAATTCTGTATCAGTCAGAAATTGCCATAATGCAGTGTAACAAACCATTTCAATGCTCATTTTGCTCTCATGACTTCACTTTGGTTGGGGTTCAGTTGGTCTAGACTGGACTCATCTGGGTTTGGCTTCAGGCTATGAGCTGAATCCAGTTTTTCTCATGTGTCTCTCATCCTCCTGAATAGCAGCTAAGCTCCTCATAGCAGAAGTATGGGAGGCAAAGCCTTACCCTCTAAGCACATTCCAAAATTGCTTGCATCTTGTCTCATACTATCCTAAAAAGTCACATGACTGGATCCAAAACTAAGGGGCAGAGAAGCCCCATTCCCCATAAAGAATCATGGAAAGGGATAAGTCATTTTTTCAACAATAGCACTACCTACCACATTTGCCAACTTTGAAGTTTTATGGTCTTCCCAACATGTTAGGTCAGTGAATTGCCTAATGGATATCTTTCCTTGAATGTATGATGTCATTCCTAAGGGGCACCACTTTCCATGTACTCCTGCCAAAGGCTTCTCATTACCTTATAGTTTCTGCATTTTCCATGAGGTATTGGGCTAGGAAGCAGAAAGGCTTATATACTTCAAAATTTTCATAGCAATCAATCACCAAAAATTTTCAAATTTCCCTTATTTCTTTTTGGTTCTCCTTTTCTGTTCTATTTCAGCTATCCCCAGCATACTGACTCCCTTACTCCTCTTCCTGATATAGCCACCCAAATGAGATCTAGATTCAAGTCATCCTCTATTCAAATAAGCCTCCACATCATTTCTACTTACCCATTAAAGTGCACTTTCTTATGTCAAACATCTACCTAAACATCAGTGGACTATTTTATTAACACAGCAAATATCTATCGAGCCATCCCAAATACTGCATACATGGCCATGTGAAGGGATAAAATGATAAACAAGGAGGCATTCATGCAGCTTCATGCTAGTGGGATCAGAGGGAAAATAAACATAAAAGTAATCTGAGAAATAACTAAGAAAAATCTTAGATAATGGTAAGTACAATGCATCAAACTGAAGGAGATGGTGACAGATCACAGTTGGGTGTCCCTTTTAGAATGGGTGCCAGGAAGTGTTCTCTGAACAGGGGACATTTGAATTAATACCTGAGTGGCAAGAAAATGTTAAAAACTCAAACATCAGTGGGAAGAACATGTGTTCAGTGTGGCAGAGGGAAAAGAAATGGGTTGATAAATGAAATTGCAGACAGAGAGGAAACCATTGAAGGGCTTGAGGTCAAGGAAACAAGATTTGTATTTCATTCTAAGAGTTATGGAAATACACTGAAGACTTTTAAAGATTGTGCCTTATGTTTTTTTTTAAAGGGCACTTTGGCTATGTTTTGGAGAATTCATTTGTCAGAGGTAGTCAAAATTGGAAGAAGAAACCAAAATTATGTGGCCAAGGTAGCAGTACAAGCCAAAATCATCATCATCACCATCATCACCAGCACCAACAATCACAACCACCACCACCACCATCATCCTTATCAAGTTTTGCTTTATATTTTGCATTGTTTTGTTTTGTGAAGGGGTGAAATCAAGAGTTTTATGTAGCATGATATGTTTGAATCCAAGTGCTGTCAAACAGTTGAATTCAAAGATCTGGTAATCTCTCAAGAGATCAGGGCTATTAATGGCAATTTTAGCAATCAAATAAATATTGCATTATGATTTCATCTCAAGGTATGAAGACATCTTGGATTAAGTGAGGCTCAGTAACTCGTTAAGTCAGAGGTATGGAGGAAGGCTAGAACTAGTTCCTAGGAAATTAACTTCCAAATAGTGCAGAGCTCTTAATTGGCCTCCTCCTGTACTTAACCCAGTGTAGGTAGTTAATACATCCATTAAACAAAACAAAACACCAGATTAAGCAAAAAGAGCTGTCCATAAAGGCTTAACAGTTCTCCTTGAGTCTGGCCATACACTACGAAGTCAAATGGATCCCCCATACTGCTCTGCCCAAATTGACCACTCTGGGCAATCAATTCTCCCTGTGACCAAGTTGGCCTTTCTCACACCCAACTAAATGCTCCTTAAAAATCCTATTTCTGCTCTTCTCTGTTTCACTCTTTCTCTAATTCTACTCATTCTTCAGGGTGTTGAGTATGTTAGTTCATGGAATCTTTTTTTTTTTTTCTTAAATTTCCTTTAGCCCAGGTTGATATCTCACATCTTTTTTTTAACCATAAAATTTGACACTTTTATATTTTCTTATGTCTATTTAATTGTCCTTGAGTTCTCAAGTGGTTTTTCTTCCAAACCAGACCATATTCTCTTTATGGATGCTCATATCCTATTTATGAAAACATATTAATGAGAAAAATGTAAGTTTTGGAATTAGAAAGATCAGAGTTCAGTTTCCAGCCCCTTGCTTTATCAGATTTGGACCTTGGGCTAATTATTTAGTGTCTCTAAACTCTCAGTTTCTTTTCTTGTAAAGTAGTCCATATTGTTCTACTTCATAATGATGTTGTAGGCATGATATGAAATGTAATATGCAAAAGCTTCTCTTAAAATTAAATGCACGTTGCAAATTCTAAATACTGGATTTTCTTATTTTTTTCTCCTTTACATCTACCCAATTATTGAGATCACAATAGGAGCCACCACCTGCTATGTGGACAAAAGAAGGAAAAATATAATTGGTTATGAATTTCTATACTAAAGATTTTTGTTTGTTTGTTTTTCCATTTGTAATACCCCACTGTGACTCACTTGATTTTCTGAAATGTCCTTCTTAATCAAAATGCTGCATGGCCTGCAATTTTGCAAACTGGAGTGGATTAAAATTAGTTTTGTTGGAGAATTTTATGACACCCCCAACCCCCACCTGGAAATAATTGGAGACACCCTGGGGCATCACAGACTTGGGCTCAGAAATCACCACTCTTCACATTGCCTCACTTGAGTTTTTATGCGAACTAAATTGACAGCAGCAGTTCATTAGGGGAACGTGATTGAATGTGCGTGGCTTGCTGATAAACTTGTAAGTACTGGGGGAATCATGAAAAATGCCTTCCTTTTTCCCAAAGAGGCTGAGCTGAAAAGGTCAAAGCATAGGTGTGCATGTATGTGTGTTTAAGAAAAATTAATTTGAAATAAGATGCTTAGACATCCAATTCTAATTAGAAGTCAGTCAATATCAGGACAGGCATTTAGAGACCTACTTAGTACTTTATACTTCTTCCTATCATACAATACCTAAAAGTAAGAAACTCAAACCCCCACTATGCATTTAGTGCCCCTAGGTTGTACATAATTCTAAAGAAGGAGGAAAAGAAAAAAAAAAAAAAAGGAAAGTGGAAGGAGGGAACACCATGAGGTGTGTACTGAACTCCCAGGAATTAAGGAGGAGACTCTTCCTCAGTATTCGATTGCTGGGAGTGGGGTGAAGAAAGAGGCCTTTAGACCTGAATTGGATAGCTGCCCATCAGGAATTCCTGAGAAAGCACTATCTCCTTAAACCCTGCTGGCCCTTACAAAGGGTGGAGGCCTGTAGTATTTATTAATGACATATGTCTTAGAGTTGTTTACTAGAATTTGTGTTGTGTACCACTGCCTTTTCCAGAACTTGCATTTGGAAATGGATAATCTTGTTTCTCAGCGTACCCAGACAAGGAAAGAACTAGTAGAATTACTCTACATTCTTTGAGCATTTAAAGGTTATTCTATGGATATAGACATGCTCATTAGCAAATGATCTGCACACTAATTCCTCAGCCCAAAGGGCTCACAACAAGGGGAGATCTCATTAGGAAGTCCTTTGACATTCGTTCCCCTCCTCTCTTCTTTTCATCTGCTCACTTCATCCTGAGAAAAGCATGTGCCCCACCAGATCTGCCTCCTTTGGCCAGCGGCCTAAATTCATGGAAGCCAGCCACACAGGAAATGTGGATTCAGGGGAAGTAGCCTCCTTTTCAAGCCCTTAGGGGCCCTTTCAGTACTAATTACAGCAAATGTCTGAGGCAGGCATCAAGTCCTGGAGCCAGTGATGGTGGATCAAGGGCCAATGCTGCAGGGGCCTCCTCTCTTGTGTTTTCTGAAATGTTTTTGATTTTAATGTTTTCTCTCCCATATTCTCCATGAGGACCCTTATACAAGTCAGAACATGAGACAAAATATGGTTTGAAAAATGAACTCATTGCAACAAAGGCATACAACATAACAGCTTATGTAATAACATTACTAATAGCTAATATTTATGGATTCCTAAATCATGGGAAAGCAATCTGTATTCTCTAATTTGATCCTCATGGCAATTCATAGGTGTTATTGGTATTGTTTAAGTTAAAAAAAGTTGGCTTAGGATAATAAGTAACTTGTCCAAAGCCAGGAAGTAGGAAAGCTAGGTTCTAAATCCCAAGCTATCTTATGTCATAGTCTGTGCCCTTCCCACCATACTATGCTTCGAATAGATAGATGATAGATAGATAGATAGATAGATAGATAGATAGATAGATAGATAGATAGATAATAGATAGATAGGCAGACAGACAGATACAGGTGTGATTATAAATACAAGGATATCCATCAAGGTCCTTTTTTTTTCCTTTTTGGAGACAAAACCTCATATTTCAGAATTTTAAGATGGATATTGTATTCATTCATTCATCTATTCATCATTCCATCAGTCAGTCAACAAATATCTTTTAACATCTACTCTTTCCTGGTAATTAATTAATTATATTATTTTACTGAGGTATAATTAACATGTAACATATTAATGTCAAGTGTACAACATAATAATTTGATAGTTGTATACACTATGGAATGATTACAATAAATCTAGTTACTATCTGTCATACAAAGTTACAAATTTTTTTCCTTAATGAGAATTTTTAAGATTTACTGTCTTGGCAACTTTCAAGCATGTACATTACATCCCCATTACTTATTTATTTTTTAATTGGAAGTCTGTACTTCTTGATTCCATTCACTCATTTTGCCCACCCATCTAACTCCTCTCTCTTCTAGCAACCACTGTTCTACCCTCTGTATCTATGAATTTTGTTTTGTTTGTTCATTTGTTTCATGTTTTCGATTCCACATATAAGTGAGATTATATGGTAATAGTCTTTCTTTGTCTGACTTATTTCCCTTAGTATAACACCCTCTGGTTCATCTATGTGGTCACAAATGGCAAGATTTCTTTTTTATGGCTAAATAATATTCCATTGTCTATATATACCACCTCATTTTTTTTTTAAGATTGTATTTATTTATTTGAGAGAAACAGAGCATGAGCATGGTGGGGAGGGATAGAGGGAGGAGAAGAAAGAGACTCTCCACTGAGCAGGGAGCCCACTAGAGGGCTCGATCTCAGGGCCCTGAGATCATGACCTGAGCTGAAGATAGATGCACTTAACTGACTGAGCCACCCAAGCACTCCCACCTTATTTTTTTTAAATGATTTATTATCTGAGAGAGGGAAAGAGAGCATGAGCAGAGGGAGGGGCAGAAGAGAGAGAATCTCAAGCAGTCTCCTCAGGGCTCAATATCACAATCATGAGATCATGACCAAAGTCAAAATCAAGAGTCAGGCATTGAACCAACTGAGCTGAGCCATCCAGGCTCCCTTATACCACCTCATGTTTAATCCATTCATCCACTGATGTACACTTATGTTGTTTCCATATCTTAACTGTTATAAATAATGCTTTGATGATATATCTTCTTGAATTAGTGTTTTCATTTTCTGCAGATAAATACTTAATAGCTGAATTCCTAGATCATTCTGTAGTTCCATTTTCAGTTTTTTGAGGAACCTCCATACTGTTTTCCACAGTGGCTGCAATTTACATTCTCACCAACAGTGAATGAGGGTTCCTTTTTTTTCCACATCCTTGCCAACACTTGTTATTCTTTGTCTTTTTGATAATATCCATTTGAACAGGTATGAAGTGAGATATCATTGTGGTTTTGATTTGCATTTCCCTGATGATTAGTGATGTTGAGCATCTTTTCCTGTGCCTGTTGGCCATCTATATGTCTTTGAAAAATAACATCTATTCAGGGGCGCCTAGCTACTTTTAGTTGGAAGAGCATGAGACTCATGATCTCAGGGTCATGAGTTCAAGCCCCATGTTGGGTTTAGAGAGTACTAAAATAAATAAATAAACAAACAAACAAACAAACTTTTAAAAAGTGAAAAAATGTCTATTCATATCCTCTTCCCATTTTTTAAATTGGATTATTTGTTTTTGTGCTATTAAGTTGTCTGAATTCTTTCTATATATTAATTATTAACCCTTTATCAGATATATGATTTGCAAATATTTTTTCCCATCCAATAGGTTACCTTTTCATTTTGTTGATGGCTTCCTATGCTGTGCAGAAAAAGTTGGCTTTAAAAGATCCCTGTCATCCTGGGGATAGATCTTATCTACTGAAAGCCTTCTAAAAAGTCAGAATGTGGGATTTCGGGGGTGCTTTCACTCTGGTCATTTCTACTGTGGATCAGCTCTCCTTCTGCCCCTAAGGATAAATCTTATTGATAATGTTGACACCAGCTCTGAGTTGATTCTCATCTGATATGCAACCTTTGATAGTGATTTGTTCTCTTCTTAGTGTTCATTGCCTTTGGTCTGGTTTCCTTTTAATAAGCAAAATGTAATTAAACTTAGAGGCACTGCTTGAATTCTATTCCCCAGTGCCCTAAACTTTCTCTTTCAAATCAATTTAATCAGAGAAAATGTCGAAGTTAAAATAGATCTTAGAGGCGGAAAAAAGCATATAGTAAGAAGATTGAGTTCCAAAGTTCTGAGTGGTCTTTTGCATGGTGTAAGAGCTGACAATGTATAATGTTGGGGTGTGGGTAGAATAGAGCTGACTGAATAAAAGAATGAATGAATGGTTCTGTCCAAGAAGGGAAGATGGGAGTTAAGGTTTGGAAGTTAACAGGGGATCAATTCACTCACCTGAATTTTACTGTTTGTTCAGAGACTCTGTCACACTTAGTTTTGCTGTAAATGTTATCTGTTCATTGTGGTTTTGCAACCTAGTTGTTCTGTTTTGTGTGGTATTTGGAGAATTTGAAACTTATTTTCTTCCACCCCGTGATTCCCACAGGGGCTTTAAGTGATGCAGTACTCCTTGTCTTTCATTCTTGATCCAGACCCTTTACTTTCCCTCCTCCCTACAACCTGGGTTCCTCTGAAACACATAAGATCAGATCATTCTACTCACTACCTCTTCATTATCTTTCTGGTCACTTCCTCTCATTCATTAAATATTTTAGTCATTAGATCCCTATATATCACTCACCCATTGTTCCTTATCAGAAAATTCAACATTCACATAAACCATTTATTCAACACCCTGGTTTCATGAGTCCCTGAATACGTTCTTAGATTAGCCTACTAGTTCCCACTTCAGGGACACATTCTCCTGGTCATATCTGAGACATTACTAATAACTACATCACTTACAAAGTCTGTTTCAAATAAGAACTCTCCTGTAACTACTTTCCACCTTTCTATCTCACTATTCTAATTACCCTAAACCAAAAGGTCTTAGAGGTTCTTGAAACCTCCAATCCCATTTACCACAATAATTTTTCACTGAACATGCCCTTCATGTTTTCATTATCATCTTTAAATAATTTAGAAGACATAGCCCATCTCCTTCACTTCCTTGAAAATACTGGTTCTAGAATATGTTAAGAATTGTATGAAGGTTAGACTATATATTGTCCACCATTTTTATAGGGAATTCCATATTCAAAGGCCTAAGGTGGAAGAAGTAGACAATTTTAGGAAAATACCCTCTATTTTAGAGGTTAAGTTGTGTGAAACAAGTATTAGGTTGGGCAAGTACACAGAGGCCAGGTAACAAGAGCTTTTCAAAGCCATGTCTAACAACTTGCTTCTTTGTTTTCTTAGGCAATAAGAGACAATTAAATGTTAATGAATTGGGGGTGGTATTCGGGGTTGCCTTAATTTGCTATGACTGCTGTAATAAAATACTGTAAATTGAGTGGCTTAAACAACAGGTACTCATTAACTTTCTGCTTTAGAGGTTGGGAGTCTGAGATCAAGGTTTTGGTAGGATTGTGTTCCCTCTATAGGTGCTAGAGAAGGATCTGGTTCAAGGACTGTCTCCTACTTTCTGATAGTTTTTTAACTTGTGATAGCATAACTCCATTTGTCACATGACATTTTCCTAGTGTGTGTGTCTCTGTGTCTAAATTTCCCCTTTTTCTAAGGACACCAATCATATTGGATTAGGGACCAAACTTACTCCAGTATGAACACATCTTCACTTAACTAATTACATCTGCAATGATCCTAGTTCTAAATAAGGTCATGTTCTGCGGTATGGGGGGTAAGGACTTCAGTATATGAATTTTGGAGAACACTATGCAACCCACAGTATGGATTTCATAAACAATATTTTTAACATCATATGTGAATTCAAATGCCACCTCACCAAAGAGAACCCCATTTTCTCCTATCGTTAGGAAAAAAAGCCTACATGGAGCCCTCTGTAGATTTTCTTTTTCTGTAAATGACCTGGTTAAGAAATGGAGCAAGGATTACAATATAATGTTCAGCCAGCAGTCACTGCTCATTAGGAAGATCCACATGGCAAGAGAGGAAGATCTAGAGCAGAACACAGAGATGGAGGTTGTACCTCTTTATTTCCATGGATGATGCTCAAAAAGGCCTCTGTTTTCATGTCTGGTAGCATTCACCAAAGTTAGGCCAAGAGAAGTCAAAGTAATTTAGATTCAATCTTCTCTCAGAAATGAAATGAACAGAAGTTTTATTAAAAGGAAATGAAGAGGAAATTGAACTTTCATATTTCATTGTGCAATTGTGATGACAAAAAACAATATTCGTGAACAGAAGTTTGAAAGATTGTTATTTATATGTCTTTTCCCCTCCCTTGTATTCACCTACACTCTACTTACTCTTGTCAAAATAGGGGACAAGGCTTTTTTTTTCTCTTAAGAGCTTAGTCATAGTAATAGCATGGCTAACCTAAGCTAATGTGCTCTGTGTTACTTTAAACAATTTTTACATTTTCTAATAGAACAAATTTAAAGTGTTTAATAGTGGAAGATGGAATAAAAGTCAAAATTTATTTTTTGCATCATTATTAGCTACAACTTAGATAAAAATATATTTTTGGCCTTTGTTATCTTTTCTTGGGGAAGGGTATATTAGAACATAGGTATAGTAAGTAAAATCATAAAGGGATTAGAAACGGCTTTAGCAAATTTCCTATTGAGAAATCAGAACATGTATTTTTAGGATTTCATTTCTATTTAGTTGTGTGATTCTATATTATAAAGATAGTATGACTGGAATAGGGCTTGCTATGACTGAATTATTTAAGAGAAAGGGGGTGTTGCTTCCCTCATTTGAGCCACTCTGGGCACTAAAATGTTGACTTTGATGGTCAGGTGAGGCCTCAAGGTGACGAATCTGTGATACGATCTTGAGAATTCCTTAATATTTAAGAGACTTTATGAATGTGTAATGGATCTATTGAGAATAGCTGAAGGCATATTTAGAAATGGGCACTGGAAACTGCTTTCTCTCTATACTAAAAAATCAGCCCTTTCTCCATGGCATTTAATGTGTCCAGAGATTTCTCTCCTGTTCCTTTTCACTATGGAGCTGGCTATAATTCTTAAACAATGGGGGATGTATGTACTGAGGAATGTAGCATCATGCTAGGCTGTGATAATAAATAACTCTAGCCATGATGGCTTAACTCAACAGATATTTCTTACTCATCCTACCAGTCCTACGTAGGTGAATAGAGGGCTCTGCTCCATGCAGTCTTTCAGGGATCAAGTCTGACAGGGGCTGTAAAATCTGGTAGCTGAACCTTAAGTCATCACAGCAAAGGAAGAGAGATACTAGAGATCTGTGCATGACATTTTGCTGTCACAGCTCCCAAGTGACACACATCAGTTTTGATCACAGTGATGGGCCACAATTAATAACATGCAGAAAGCTTAGAAATCTTGGGAATGTTTAGAGAGTTGTAACATGGGTCCAGGTTTTATTATTATATATCAGGTCCCATCTCACATGGCCCTCCAACTCTATAACCTGAGCTTTATGAACTATAGTGTTGCTTGTGACTAACTTATCTCTTACTGGTTGGCAATGCTGGGAGGGAGTGAATGGAAGCTGGACCACCATGTGGGGTAAGGTCAGAGGTTAGGGAAAGGAAAATGGGGAAGATCCTACGGTCTGAAATAGTTATGATTTGGGAAGGTTATTCAGGAGTCATATCATTTCCTTGACTTTTTCAACCAGAAGTTTATTATGTCTTCAGTTCTCTGTCCTTTTTATTGTAATATTCAAAGCCCAAGGCACTATATCTATAATAAAAAAATAGAATATCAAGGTGGAATAATAGACCTTTTGAGGGAAGAATCAAAGCAAATTTAGAGAACTCTGACAGGTGATATTTATGGTCTTCTAACTAATTAAAGTGTTGTTGCTGGTAAAGATACTGCCTCCAGAGTGGCTCTCAAAGTTCAAAGAGGAGCTAGAAAAGAGGAATGGTTTTGCATTAAAGCAGAAGAGACTGAGGTCTTAGGTAGAAGAACCTCTGCTTTTGGATATGATAAAAATTGAAACTGGTTAGCAGTGGAAAGTGATGGAGAAACACACATCCCTGAGAGCAGAGGTCCTGAAATTTAGAGCTGGGTGGGTCCTTCCATGTCAGCTAGTCCATCTCCTTAATTTTATTGCTAGAATGTAAATACCAGAAGAATAAATGTCATAGAATAAATTTCATAGAATGTCAATAGGTATTCCTGGAAAATAGTGTTCTGTGGATAATTAAGTTTAGGAAATGCTGCTTAAACAAAGCTAAGGAGATAAGTGAGCCATAGGGCTTCTTTCAGTCTTTAGTAAGATAATGCACATAGTAACTCTCCAAGAGAGGGGATATAATAAGAAACATTTCTTCAAGATTTGGCCATGGTACATGATTTTTGTCAAAATAATCTCTGGGGCAAAATGTGTGTGTAGAAATATTGACAGAAAAAGTCATTTCTTCTTGAAAATTTAAACACTAATGCTCTTGTGAGAAAGGGGATGCTCTTATAATCTTTTCTTCCACTTGACTTCATCACTGTCAGCAGTTCAAATTATCAGGCCCAGGAATAGTTTCCTGAGAGGTACTCTCACTGTTACCACTTCTCAGCTCTTTGCGTTCTTGGTCGGTCTTTGGGTTCACAATGGGAATTTAAACCTTGAGGAAGATGTAACGTTCAGCTTAACCTCTGCTATTGTCTGCATCGAGGTCCATCCAGTCTGTGCATGTGTATGTGAAGGGGTGTGACTGTTCTTGCTGGTGAGTGTGTAACTCAGTTACTCCTCGATTCCATTTACACAAGGATGGTCTGGTATTTAGGCAAAAATAAGCTGAGGGTAAGCATGCAAACGCCACCCCCAGAAAGCCTTCCATTGTAGCACCTGCCCTGAAATCCTGTCTTATTTTTCCTTCCACAGTAGTGGTGGAGTCTAATCTAAAAAAAAAAAAAAAAAAAAAAAAATTAAAAATTGCCGCATTTGCTCTGGATGGAGCCTATGGCTTTTATCTGTTTATCTTTTTGAAATTGACCATGATGACAAAATGTAAACAAATAAACACATAAGGCTTTGTATATGTGGGATGATATATGTCTCAGTAAAATCTCCACTTCTGGGGCGCCTGGGTGGCTCAGTTGGTTAAGCGACTGCCTTCAGCTCAGGTCGTGGTCCCAGAGTCCTGGGATCGAGTCCCATATCAGGCTCCCAGCTCAGCGGGGAGCCGCTTCTCCCTCTGACCCTCTCCCCTCTCATGCTGTTTCTCTCTCTTTCTCAAATAAAATATAAAAAAAAAACAATTAAAAAAAATCTCCACTTTTCATCTCTGCCATTCCTCATTGGCACCTGCTGATCATTCATGGCCCTGACAGAAGACACTGAATGGATACAAAGGGACTGACATTTTCAAGTTAAGGATACAGAGATAAAGACTCAGAATGAACATCATATTGCTCCCAGACAGTGGTTGATTTTCTTTGATTGCTTTGAAAAATACAAAACTGCAACAGGAACTGCTGTTCTGACTCGCTCACTTAGAGAATTCGTTTTTTGGGTTGCAGAAAGCATGAAAAGTTTTAGCTAAAATTAAAATTCAATAAAGGTCAGTTCTCTAGGCTATGAAAGAGAAATCAGAACATAAGAATAGCTGAGTGGATCCCACCAAGCTGACCTATAGCAGTTAATAATAATGATTTCCAAGGCAGGGTAAGAGGAAACCAATGACTTTTGTGAACAAAATGGTGAAATGGTTTGGAAAAAAAAAGGGGAACAAGCGAAAATGAATATTCTTTGTTAAGATAATTAAATATCTTTCTTGCTGGGATCATTGCTAGAGTAATTGTCCATAGTACTTCCATTTTTATTAAAGGAGCCTAGCTTTTATTTGTGTTAAGTTAGGTTATATTAATGGCTTTAGGGACTTTCAAATGTATTTCAGTAACACTTTTCAGAGGAATGATTTTTGAATCCATGTGGAGAACTGAAATAGATCATAACATTTTTTTGCATTTACTGAAAAGTTGAAAATCTAGCTGGAATCTGAATGTCAACACATCTTACTGAGGTCTATTTGGATCTATTAACAAAAATCACTAAATCCTTTTACATAGCATCAAAGTAATGCAGTGCAGACAGTGACTTTTTGTTCTGTAGTTTTGGTTTTGGTTTTGAGCGCTGGGATGTGAAACAAAAGGCATGTAAGTGTGAGCCCATGAGTGACAGTATGATACAAAATGAGTTTAAGTTTCCTCAATATTTCCTTGTGAATGACAATTTAACCAAAAATATATACACTATATTGAGATATAGTGGGGAATTAACAAGTTAGTTATATTTTTAAGGGCATATATACTTTTAATAAATTGGAATACACTTAGCAATATTGAAAATGATGACACTAGTACTAAACCTACATTTTCTCATTTTAATCCTTATCATAGTTCTATGAAGTGAACATTATTCTATCCCCTCACAAATTAAAAATGTGAAGCATTATTTAAACTTCCTTTGAAAATTCATAAGAATCTACTAAGGCTTTAAATCTGCATTCTGGATAAGATTTTTCACTGCATGAGTGAGTAAAGGAATGAATACTACATATAGTGAAGCTTCCTGTTCAGATTGAAAATGGATACTCTAGTATCTGTGGCATTTTGTGATGATGGGGGTTAGTTCCTGTACCCAGCAGAGTTGTGCTTGTTTAATGTTTTCTTGTCTGTGATGTGTACACAGTCATTGGAATACTGGGTTAAGTTTCAGTTTTTTTGACCAAGGATATTAAAAGCAAGCTGCTGCACAAAGCAGGAGCCCACACAGCAGAGCTGGGGGTGTCTTCCTTGGGCACTCAGATTATCTAAAGCCATCAGGCAGGGGCTCACAAATCTGATTCCTCATGGTGGGTTTAAGGAATCGGAGAAGCACAAATTGCTCCACCAGAACCTTTCACACTTTGGTTTTATTCACCATTCCTAGTATTTAGGCGGAGCCAGAACCTTCCACATTCCAGAGCCAAACTTAAGAGTCAGCCTCACCAGGAGGGCATATCCTGGAACATGACCTCTAGCTCTTGCTTTGCAGCACCCTGGAATCCCATTGCCTTGCCTGTGGAGTCCTATACTCCCTCCCATGGGCACCTCTCATCCCCCTGGAAGATTAATTCCATTAGACAGGGCTTGCTTTTCCCGCTTGCTTTTTTTTTTCTTTAATTTTTTATTGTTATGTTAATCACCATATATTACATCATTTGTTTTGGTGTAGTGTTCCATGCTTCATTGTTTGTTCATAACACCCAGTGCTCCACGCAGAATGTGCCCTCTTTAATACCCATCACCAGGCTAACCCATCCCCCTACCCTCCTCCCCTCTAGAAACCTCAGTTTGTTTTTTCAGAGTCCATCATCTCTCCTGGTTCGTCTCCCCCTCTGACTTACTCCCCTTCATTCTTCCTCTCCTGCTATCTTCCTCTTTTTCTTTTTTCTTAAAATATGTTGCGTTATTTGTTTCAGAAGTACAGATCTGTGATTCAACAGTCTTGCACAATTCACAGCGCTCACCGTAGCACATACCCTCCCCAATGTCTATCACCCAGCCACCCCATCCCTCGCACCCCCAACCACTCCAGTAACACTCAGTTTGTTCCTGAGATTAAGATTTCCTCATATCAGTGAGGTCATATGATATATGTCTTTCTCTGATTGACTTATTTCACTCAGCATAACACCCTCCATTTCCATCCACATCGTTGCAAATGGCAAGATCTCATTCCTTTTGATGGCTGCATAATATTCCATTGTGTATATATACCACATCTTCTTTATCTATTCATCTGTCGATGGACATCTTGGCTCTTTCCACAGTTTGGCTATTGTGGACATTCCCGCTTGCTTTTACTGTTAAATCCCTACTACAGCCTGGTGGGGCGCCTAGGTGGCTCAGTCATAAAGCATCTGCCTGCTGCTCAGGTCATGGTCCCAGGCGCCTGGGATTGAGCCCCGCATCGGGCTCCCTGCTCCACGGGAAGCCTGCTTTTCCCTCTCCCACTCCCCCTGCTTGTGTTCCCTCTATCGCTGTGTCTCTTTCTGTCAAATAAATAAATAAAATCTTTAAAAAAAAAAAAGAAAAAAAGAAGAAGACTGCCTGGCACAGAGTGAGGATTCAACTTCAATTTCAACCAAATGAAGGAATCATTGCTTCACTAGATAGAACTCTGGACATGTCCAAGCTCCCTCCTCCAGAACTTACTGGGGTCTTCTGACCTTGCCATCATTCCCCTCACACTCTGGCTTTTAGATGCTTCCTCCATAGCTGGAGGAAATAGAGTCCTTTTACCTTTCTTCAAGTCTGAATTTGAAACTTACAGTACTCCCACCAAGGTATATAATTTAACTTTTTCTCTGTTCTCAGACCATAATTCTTTCTTTTTCTAATTTGTGCCATAATCCAAACAAATTAAATTTTTTCTTTCAAAGCATTGTTGCAGTTTTAGCTTGAAACAGTGACCAAAAGACAAAAAGAAATATACTCCCATATTTTTCATGTTTTTTTCTCCTCATAAAAGTAATATATTTGTATCATAGAAATTATAGGTAGTAGAAAGATAAACATTCCACATGATTTATCTTCCAGGGATTTTGTGCAACTGTGTTTTTTTTTTTTAATTTAATTCAATCAGTGAGTTTTTTCTTTTTCATTGTTATGTTAATCACCATACATTACATCATTAGTTTGTGATGTAGTGTTCCATGATTTATTGTTTGGGCATAATACCCAGTGCTCCATGCAGAATGTGCCCTCTTTAATACCCATCACCAGGCTAACCCATCCCCCCACCCCACTCCCCTCTAGAACCCTCAGTCTGTTTTTCAGAGTCCATCATCTCTCATGGTTCGTCTCCCCCTCCGATTTACCCCCCCTTCATTCTTCCCCTCCTGCTATCTTCTTTTTTTTTTCTTAACATATCTTGCATTATTTGTTTCAGAAGTACAGATCTGTGATTCAACACTCTTGCACAATTCACAGCGCTCACCATAGCACATACCCTCCCAATGTCTATCACCCAGCCACCCCATCCCTCCCACCCCACCCCCTCCAGCAACCCTCAGTTTGTTTCCTGAGATTAAGAATTCCTCATATCATTGAGGTCATATGATACATGTCTTTCTCTGATTGACTTATTTCACTCAGCATAACACCCTCCAGTTCCATCCACATCATGTGCAACTGTGTTTTATATCCTTTCCTACTTTGCCAAAACACACACACGCACATGAGCGCACACACACACACACACACACACACAAGTTCCCATAGGCCACTGCATATGTCTTTTTGTAAATTGCTTGTTTGTCCCCCCCACAAAATATTTTATGGTGCAAATTTTCTCCTAAGAGCTCTACATCATGTTATCCTAAGAGGTTGTGATGTGAACTTGCCAATTCCAAACACAAAGCAACATTGGATACAATATTACAAAAGTTGATAAATGGCAGCCAGAGTAATAAATTATGAGCAGATAGGTAGAAGTAGGAACGATGACTAGGGTGGGAGATAGCCTTGAACATGGTGCACCAGAGACTTCCACAGAAGACACCACTCTCTCTTCAAGGGGGTTTAGAGTCCATAATGACAGACCAGAAGAAGAAACTATACTCTTTGCAAGAGAGTCAGCATACACAACAAACAGGAACATAGATATCAGTGCTGTGCTTGACACATTTATCACACACAACACTGCTTTTTCTTTTTTCACAGTCCCCTCCCCTATACCACAGAATTATTCTCAGTAATAGGTATGCAATGTCATGTTAATGATACTGGCTAGCAAAGAAATGAAGACAATGAAAGTGCCTTTCATTGAACATTTTATATGAAATCAATCCCGTGAAAAATAAAAGAAATTTAATAATGCATAAAGTGAAAAAAAGTAATGGATTGATAGTATTCGAGTACCTTAATGTCTTTTTTTTTTTTTAATGAAGAGGAGAAAAGCACTTAAAGAAATACTTCCCAGAGAGAGCTCTGCGAGGTTTACAGAACAATTTGACACAGAATGTAAAATTGACGTGACTTAAGTTTTCTGTCTGTGTCTTTACAATCACTGTTCATTCTTTTTTTTTTTTTAAAGATTTTATTTATTTGACAGAGAGAGATACAGAGAGAGAGGGAACACAAGAAGGGGGAGTGGGAGAGGGAGGAGCAGGCTTCCCGCCGAGCAGGGAGCCCGATGCAGGGTTCGATCCCAGGACCCTGGGACCATGACCTGAGCCGAAGGCAGACGCTTAACGACTGAGCCACCCAGGCACCCCTACAATCACTGTTCTATCCTTATTTAGTTTCAAACCTCTGGTTTACACTCAGAATATAAAGTACCACAGGGCTGAAGATCCAATTCCACTGCAAGAGAAACAAGTATTCTGAACCTGTGAGCTCACTTTCTAAACAAATACGAATAGCTAAGGTCATGTAATTGGAGATCTACCATATAACTGAAGTTCTCCAAATATTTTCTATTTATAATTTATAGAAATTATTATTTTAAGGATATGGCTTTGATAAAGGTAAAAAATTTGCAAGAAAAAATACTTCGAGTTAACTTATATTCTGCTACATTATTTGATCAAAATGGAGAAAAAATTCACAATTATGAAGAGAAATTGGCAAATCCATTTTTACAGCAAACTCATATCAAATAGACACATCTTAAAATGACCAATTAAGAACCTGAATCCAATAAGATGCTGAAACAAATAATTCATGAATACATTTCTTTTATATATCCACAAAAATTAAAAAAAATAAATGCTAAGCTTCAGAGAATGTCTTAATGAACAGCAAATTAGAAATCAATAAGAGAATATCTTTAAAAATGTATTTATGGAAGTGGAAAGAAATACATAAATGAAAATTAAATTTTTTTTCAATTACAATAAAACACCACACGTTAAAATTTGCATACTGCAGCTAATGCAATTTCTAGAGGGAAATATATAGCCTTATATGGGAACTAGGAAGGAAAAAATATTAATGACAAGTATTCAACTCAAGATGGTAATTATAGAACACTAGTCTAAATTTCAAATAGTAAGGGAAAAGTACAGTAAGTGTATAAAGAAGAATATTAATAAACTTTTAAAAAGAGAACAATAAAGAGTATCAAAAAAAAAAAAGGAAATGGTTTCATGAAATTTCAAAAAGGGGAAAAAAAAAAAAAAAAGAAAGAAAAGAAAAGAAAGCCGGGAAGAGGGCAGTGAGCACGGGAAACAGAATCTCCACAATAATCAACATTAAGGACTTAAAAAGGGACATTGCTGCAACACTAAGACTTTTGTGTGTGTGTAAGAAAACTCCCTGTCATTGGATATTGTTTGAATTTATTGATTACATGCTATTAACTAGTTGCAGGTCTATCTTAGAAAACACTGAGGGCTAGTGTATCAGAAATCATTCCTCACCCATTCCCATGGTTCAGCTACAAGAGAATCTTCTCACCAGACTAAAATAAAACAAAAAGGAAAAATGGCAGCAGGTATCCATCTTTCCCTGCTTCAGGCCCAGTCCAGGTAACCTTCACACTTCACATTTTTCATCAGAAAGGCATGACTGGTAACACATGGGATAGCAGTGATGCATTTTGTAACACAAATAACTGCTTTGTGTTTACTTTCTCTCTCTCTCTCTTTCTCCTTCTGTTTCTCTCTTTTTACTTGATTTATTTTTCAAACCATAATAATTTGGGCTGAGTTACAACTCCAGCCAAATAAATTTGTTTTGTTAAACAAAAATCGGCTCAGTCATTGGGCATCTGCCTTTGGCTCGGGTCGTGATCCCAGGGTCCTGGGGTCGAGCCCCGCATTGGGCCCCTTGCTCTGTGGGAAGCCTGCTTCTCCCTCTCCCACTCCCCCTGCCTGTGTTCCCTCTCTCACTGTGTCTCTCTCTGTCAAATAAATAAAATCTTTAAAAAAAAAATCAACTCTACT
This sequence comes from Callorhinus ursinus, assembly GCF_003265705.2. Taxonomy (NCBI): domain Eukaryota; kingdom Metazoa; phylum Chordata; class Mammalia; order Carnivora; family Otariidae; genus Callorhinus; species Callorhinus ursinus. The sequence goes on from NW_027397099.1 coordinate 8,829,377, forward strand.
TGATAAAAACTAGAACTAAGCATTCTTTTATCCCTTTGGAGAAAACGTTCTCTGAAGTGGTGCTACTGTTTTAGGTGTGTTTGTTACATAATATAGTAACACCTAGTGAAAATTCCCCATAAACATGTGGCTACCTGCTTTCATTGTTCCTTTCCCCAACTCTGCTCCAGGTCAACCTCAGATAATCAAGAATAGATCATTAAAGAGGGCTCTAATATAAATACTTACTTTTATAAATATTCTGCTAATAATGGATTTTTTATTGATTCTAATTTCTTTCTGTTATAAAAATTTTATAATGGACATACATGCATAGTTATTCAGCACCTTAATATCCTCCCCCAGAAAATATTCAGAGAAGTACGACTATTAAGTCAAAGGGTATGATGACTTTTAAAGATTCTGTTACATATTGTTTTATTAATATTCATTAAAACCTAATTTGTGCTATCAGCAATGTATGACTTCTCCATCTCATTGCAGCAAATGAGCTTGAAATTTCAAATATTCTTTTTCTTATCTAATTGATAAGTAAATATGGACCTATCTGTTTTTTAAATTTAATTTATTTGACTTTGATTTTGCTTTTTTTATAAAGGGAGGAAGGTCAGAGGGAGAAGCAGACTCCCTGCTGAGCAGGGAGCCCGATGCGGGACTCAATCCTGGGACTCCAGGATCATGACTTGAGCTGAAGGCAGTCGCTTAACCAACTGAGCCACCCAGGCACCCTGATTTTGCTTTTTAATGATGTACTCTTTCATCTTTTATATTTCTTTGCTTATCTATTTTCTACTCATATCATTTGCCCACTTTTGTAGCTAGGTGTTAACATTTGTCTTATTGATGGAAGCAAATTTTTATGTATTAAGGGTTTGAATCTATTGTCTTACTTGTTACTAATATTGTAAATCAGTGCTCTGCATTTTAATTTTGCTTATATTTTAATAAGTTTACCCTTGTTTTATTTACTTTGTGATTATTTTCATTACTTTTGTGCTTTAACAAAACTTCATTGTTTTTTAAAATTTTATTTATTCATTTTTAGAGGGAGGGGTAGGGCAGAGGCAGTGAATCTTTCACACAGACTCCCTACTAAGTGAGGAGTGCAATGTGGGGCTTGATCCCACAACCCATGAGATCATGACCTGAGCCGAAACCAAGAGTCAGATGCTCAACGGACTAAGCCACCCAGGCACCCCAAAACTTTACTATCTTGAGATCAGTTAAGTATTCATCTTTACTTCCTTTTAATTTTTTTAAGTTCTGTCTGTATACATTTAAATATTTAATCAATAGAATGCATATTTAGGTAAATTTAGTAAAGTGATAGAAATAGGTTAATTTTTAACAACGGGTTTTATTTTTTGCATTCAAAATGATAATCAAGGTACTTTCTATTATATACAAGATGCATCTATAAAGTCATTCTCACAAATAATATTTCTTGACAGCCATTTCTCATTTCCTTAAGAAGGCATGCAAATTTAAAATTGATTTTAATGATGAAGAAGTCTTAAACTTGGCATGGTTCTACCCATTTTGAGTTAACTTGGTGGCCACAAATCTCTTGAAATGGTATGTGTCACAGAAATATATTTTAAATTCAAAATTTCTTTTCTTGTTTGGAAAGGTGAACTTATAGCTATTATGAATCAGTGGGCACAGATGGACTGTTCTTGATTACTTTTTAAAATCTTTCAGGGACGTTCAACGTGATTTCATGCTAAATAACACCCACTTTCAGTCCATTTCACACTGATAAATATTTCCTGATGAACAGACATTTTCCCCTTCAATTTACCTGAGAACAACTTCTTATATTCTGAGTGCTGTGGTTTGTTTAGGTAACCTCATGTGTATATGACCATAATGGATGATAATGATTATGGAATTAAGGGCAAGCTTTACTGGTGGAAAACTGATTGGAAAAGAAAAGTAACTGGCAACTTAAAGCCTAAGTTAACAAATGAAAGAAAAAACAAACATTCAGAGGTTACTACTGGAGACAAAGAGAATGTGGGGTTCAGGCCTTCCCTAAGAATCTGTATCTTTTAGTGGGCCAGAAAGGATTTATGAGGTCATTATTAGCACAGGCACTGGGGCTGGTTGGACCTGGCTAGATCCTGCCTCTGTTACCTAATAGCTGCGTAAGTGCTGAACAGTACCTTCCTATACTGAGGACACAGTAGGCATTAGGTAACAACAATAATGAGAATTTCTATATGCCAAATCAGTATTTTCCCATCTCACAGCTGTTATCTGTAATCATGTCTTTGATCTCCTTTTACAAATTCAGTCCACTAATATTCTGGCAAAATCTTTGTTTCCCTTGTGATATTTTTGTCTGTATCTCTTATCTTGCCATTTACTCATTCTTTTATTTGCTCATTTGATTTATTCATTAATTAACTCATTTTCTCAGCACAAATATACGAGGATCTACCCTGCACAAGGTATTTGTGAAAATTACAGAGGAAATATTTGCCTTAAAACCTGTAGTAATTATGTGTCACATCATAAGGGTTTAAATAGGGTTAAGAATTAAATATGCTACTCTGGAACAGTTATGGAAGGCACCTGTTGCAGTCTTGAAGGTCTCAAGACGCTTCCTGGAGGAAGTGGCTTTGAAAGAGAGACCTGAAGATGAATAGGAGTTAGACAGGTGGGAGTGTGTGGAGGGTCCTGGTGGTGAGAATATTATCAGAAGATGGAGAAGCATGTACAGAGACATTGTATGGGTCAGGTTTTTCCAGAGAAATCGAACTAATAGGGTATAAATATTCTACAGATAGATACATATTTTAAAGAATTAGCTCCTCTGCTTGTGGGGGTTGACAAGTCTGAAATCTGCAGGGCAGGCTGGCAGGGTGGAAATTCAGGTCAGAGTTAATGCTGTAGTCTTGAATCCAAACTCTATAGGGCAGCTGGCCGGACGTGAAAACAGGGTTTCTACGCTACAGTGTTGAAGGGAGTATTTTCTTCACTGGGCAACCTATGTCTTCGCTTTTAAGGCCTTCAGCTGATTGGATAACCCACATTAGAGAGGGTAATCTGCTTAACAGAAGATCAACTGATTATAAAATGTTAATGCATCTGAAAAATAACCTTCATAGGGGGCACCTGGGTGGCTCAGTCAGTTGAGTATCTGACTCTTGGTTTTGGCTGGGATCATGATCTCGGGGTTGTGACACAGAGCCCCTTATGGGCTCCACACTTAGCCTGGGAGTCTGCTTGTCCCTCTCCCACCCCCCTGCTCACCCACGTGCTGGTGCATGCGTGTGCTCGCGCTCGCGCTCGCTCGTCCTCTCTCTCTCTCAAATAAATAAATAAATTAATTAATTAATTAATTTTAAAAATAGCCTTCATAGCAATATCTAGACTAGTGTTGGACCAAACACCTGGGTGCCATACTCTAGCCAAGATGACACATAAAATGAACTACCACAGATCCCAAAAGAATATCCCTGTCTGTGGTCCTGAAAAGAGGTCTTGAGTAACTGGAGAAGAAAGAGTATGGCCAGATTACAGAGTCTAAGACCATGGAGAGTGGCCTAAGATACTTAGGCGTTTACTCATAATATTAGCTGTTTGGGCTTTAATTTTCACTCTACCGCAATGGAAGGTGGCTGAACAGTTTCATGGAAGAGAGTTATGTGCTAGACTACACAGAAATGGCCCTCTGGCTGCACTGTAGTCCTTGCATCAGCCTGTCTTTACATATTTTTCTGTTAAATGACATAATCTGTGTGCTCTCACATACAATAACCTCACATTTAAATGCAGTTAGACTTCAAGAGTATTAAAATAAATAAATTCATTAGTTTTACATGTCTGTATTTACAAAGGTGTAAAATTACTTTTTAACTCCGAAGTCATGGTGGGGGCAGAATGAGATTTCTTCCCCCAGCCTCAGCTCCACTTTGACAGTTATTTGTCAGACTATGTTTTTCCTTTCTCAGTTTCATTACCAAATTTCTTTCTTTACTTTTTTCTTTTTCTTTTGTTTTTCTTTTTTATTTTAGGGAGAGAGCAAGTGTGAGGGGCGGGCAGGGGGAGAGGCAGAGAGAGAGAGAGAGAGAGTGGGGGGGGGCAGAGAGGGGAGAGAGAATCTTAAGCAGACTCCACACCCAGGGCAGAGCCCGGCATGGGGCTTGATCCCACGACCCTGAGATCATGACCTCAGCAGAAATCAAGAGTTGGATGCTAAACTGACTGAGCCACCCAGGTGCCCCTCATTACTAAATTTCTAGTTGGTATTATTTTTCATAAGCCAGTGTGATTCTGACCACCTGATACCATCCCTGTGGCATTATTTAAGTTCAGCTACTTCATTGGCTGTTTCATGTTCATCTGCTAAGTCGTCATTTCAGAGGATATGGTAGTGAGTCTAGAGTTTTCTGTAAAGTTCAAACATCTTATGAATTGTAAAAATCCTTATCTTACTAACATGTTACATTTTTGTTATATTTTTTCTTAATTTCCTTTGGTGTGACAACTTATTCTAAATCAATAATTTGTGGATATAAGATTCTAACTTTTTTGAGAGGAAATGTTTAAGTAGCATCCATGTCAAACCAACTGTTGGAGATTTGCCTGCTTCAGCACTGTCCTATAAAACTTTCTGCAATGAGGGAGGTATTCTATATTTGCATTATTTGATATGGTAGCCATTGGCCACTTGTAGCTATTAAGTGCTTAAAAAGTGGCTAGTAGGAATGAGGAACTGAATTTTTAATTTAATTTAAATCAATTTAAATTTGAATTTAAATAGCCATATGTTGCTAGTGGCTGTGTTTGACTATACAGTCTTAGACCCTGTACAGGGTCCTGGCCTCACAGGGTCTCATTCTGTCAGTGCTTCTCCTTAGGAAGAGAGAGAGTCTAATGATTCAGGAGACATTCCCACCTGGAGCCCATTCTCCTTCCCTCTAGACCATTCTCCCAAGACCCTAGAATCTCATGTCCAGATGGGCCCAAATATACCTCTGTGGCCTGTGCTGGCTATTTTCCCAAGTCTGTCCTCTGGGGGGAAATTCTTGCCATCTAAGTAGGGGATTGGAGCTTCTGATTGTGCTCTTGGTTGTGTATAGATATGGGGAGGGCCAGGAGATAAGTGGAGAGAGATAACTAGAGACAAGAAGAGGAAGCAGAATGGGCCAAGGATCTGTTTTCCTTTACCACCAACCTATGAGAATTCCAATCTGAACTTCATTTTTATGCCTCTGGTTCGTAAGAGGGATGCAGGCTATGGCCACTTATGGACAGATATGTCCTGGTTTAGACTGGGTCTAAGGAGAAGAAACCCAGAAATAGTAGGGGAGAGTACTCTTAGGTGGTCTTGGACACCAAGGCTAACCTTAGACAGACATAAGAACCTCCCCTCCCCTCCAAATGAAAATGAGGGGAAAAAAAGTAGAATTCCATCCTATGAATTTCCCAACTGATGAGAAGATTGAGAGAGGAAAATGAGCAAGTCAGCAAGCACCCATTCTCCCTGTGCTGTGATTACATATTTGTCAAGTTTCAATATTTTATTCAACAGTTGCTAGCTAGATTTATTACTCTGAAATATTTAGAAATTAGGTACATGGGCCTCCATGTGTACTCTTGCTTCAGGTCTCACAAACTTTAGGGGTGAGCCTAGGGTCTACACTGGAAAATATATATATATATATATATATTTATTTAAAGACCCTATTTATTTGTCAGAAGGAGAGAGAGACAAAGAGCAAGCACAAGCAGGGGGAGTGGCAGGCAGAGGCAGAGGCAGAGGGAGAAGCAGGCTCCCCACTGAGCAAGGAGCCCGATGTGGGACTTGATCCCAGGACCCTGGGATTATGACCTCAGTCAAAGGCAGACACTCAACCAACTGAGCCACACAGGCGTCCCTAATTTATATTTTTTTATTTTCTCTTGCTTGATTGTGAGATAATCTATTCTCCAATGACTAGTCAATACTGGACCTAGTGTAGATCCTTTATAGGTGAGAGTTGAAGGAAAGAAGGAATACAGTGCCACATAAAAAGGATTCATGTCCTTCTTCAGCATCTCCAGATATGAAGTACCCCTGGTTCTAGGATTATTATATTACCATTTTTTAAATCTTAAACCTTATATATTCTCACAATGATAAACTCACTTCCTCTTCTATCAGCCTAACTAGTGGATGCAAGCACATGTTTCTGCATTTTTTGCAAATAACTTTATGTGAAAGGAATGAAGGAAAAAAAAACAGATAATGCCAACTGCTAGAAGCTCATATTTTCCAATAAAATACTTTTTTAAAGATTTATTTACTTATCCTAAGAGGGGGGCAGAGGGAGAGGGAGAGAGAAATGTAAGCAGACTCCATGCTGAGCATGGAGCCTGATGTGGGGCTCCAGCCCATGACCCCGAAATCACGACCTGACGCGAGAACAAGAGCCGGATCCTTAACCAACTGTGCCACCCACATGCCCCCCAAGAAAATATTTTTTTAAAGATGAGGTTGTGCTTTGAGACTTTGAAATGGATGCTTTTCCTAATTTGATGAGAGTTCATCAGTTGGTGGAGGTATGTTGCTACCTATTTGGTAAAGCCTGTTGTATTTTATACAGTTGTTGGCTTGGTTGTAATGCAGAAGATAAGTACATTAAAATAAATACATGCTATTAAAAAAATCACTAATCAGAGCAACATTCCTTCTATTTGACACCATGGATTCCTTAATCACATGTTCTGCAATTGAGGATTGCTTATCAACTGAACCTACTGAGTGACTGAGAAATGGGCTAGTAGGGCAAATAAAACATTGTTGGAATAAATTTGAAATATAGTGTCAATTGATTCAGGTTTCTATATACAACTCCAACATAACTGGTGAAAAATAACTTGGCTCTATCTCTTTCATGCATAAAATAAATCCTTTGAAATATTTTGAATATTAGTCAAGAAAAAAACAGTTACTTGTCATATTTAATTTTCATTCTCTTTTAAGAAGAACAGATCCTGGGAGCTAGAGGTTCTTTGCTTTGCTGATCATAAAATCATCATCTTCTGGATATTGGCCATTGTCACACTTGAAGACTTTTTATGTTGTGAGTGGAAGTAAGCAATTTTGGTGATAGAAATGGGGACAGAGTTAACTTGTTCTGCAAGTGAGAAGGATGGGTGGAGGTGGGGAATTTCCTGATGAGGGGCCAGGAGCGAGAAGGCTAACTCCTGGAAGAGAATATCTAGGGATATGTAGTGGCTTAGAAGAGGGACATACAGAGAAGACAGATGTGGTTCAAAGGGTTTTCAAGTGAATCCTTGTACATTGTTGGATGAGAACTCCCTCCTTCAACTTCTTTTATTGGTAATCTTTTTTATTTTTTTTGTAATGATGCCTTGCTGATTAATATTCTTGGGCAAAGGGCATTTGGGGAGAGGTGGTTGAAAAAGGTGAATGAATTACAAGCATTCTTAAACAGGTGAAGTTTTATAAATAGAGCATAAGTATATGTGCATGTGTTTGTGTGTATGTGTGCTCTCCTACAAGATGCCAAATTATTAACTAGTCAGGGCACTTATTAGTCTTAGTCTGGCCCTAGGTGAGCCTAAGACTGAGTTTGAGGGAAGAATATATTTAATAGTGGGCACCTCCTAAAGGTTGGCTGTGAGTTAGACTCTGGATTACATAATAGATACCAGTCTCCCCACTCCTAGAGTTCTAGTCTTCTGTTCATCTGACAAATATTTGTAGAGAACCCTCTAGAAAAATCTACTTCCAAAGGAATGAATTTACCTCTATACAATAAAATTATTGATCTTTATCATTTCAGTAATGAATAACGTTATTACAGTGAGGGAAATTTTGGATTTGATATGTCATATTTCAGTAAAAATAAACCTAAATGAAACAGTATATATTTCTGAAGTTCAGAAACATATCCTATAAAAAGGTACTAGGTTTACATTATCTTGGAAAATGATGGAATAACTAATGGCTGTCTAATTTATTCAATACTAGAATTCTAGTTGTCATTTTATATTTCAACAACCTCTTATCAAACATCATTTAGGGGTTCCTGCTGCCTATTAGTCACCTCCAATGTGATATTTCAAACTTGATGTGTCTAAAACAGATCTTGCAACATACATGCATTTCTTCATAAATGGCATTTGCTTTGACCTCCTCTGTGGCCTGACAACTTATGCACAAGACTCTGGAATCCTCTACAAATCTACTGTTTTTCTCTCTCTCTCTCCACCTTCAGTCACCAAATTTCTAATTCCTTCTTCTAAAGAGATTCATCCATCTAATTTCTTATTGCTAGCTCAGAGCAATTCAGAGTTACTTATAACTGAACTATTCAAGTCAAAGAGAATCTTAACTAGTTTTGGTGTCCTTACTCTCTATTCAAGTTACGATGCTAGACATAAGTTCCAAAGTGCTATAAACTACAGCTGGGACCCCATCATTCCCAAGTCTCTAAACTGTGATTTGCTCTCCCTTTTCTCTTAAATATAATCCCCTCTCAAACAAGCAAACAAACAACAACAAAAAACCCATAACAACATATCTATTCTTGTATCCTGCCATCTTTTGATCTGATCTCACTCTCCATTTAAACGGCCTCTTTTCACCATGGCCTACATCTACTCTTATCTTGACTGACAGGATGTCTTTCATCTGAAATAGCCTTCTTACTTTGCCCATTTCCTAAAGCTGTACTCCTTTGAGACTCAGGCATATGGCATAAGTTTCAGCACCTTAACCCTTTACTTCATTCATTCAATTGTTTTCAAATGCTGAATGAGTATGTACTTTGTGTAAGTGCAAATTAATTAGTATTCTAGGGTTCATATAACAGAAACTCAAACTCCTTCAAGAGATAATTTAGATCATGTGGTTAAACCGCAATGAGAAAGAGTCGCAAGTTATTTGTAACGTCTATGCTTTTGTCCTGTTCAATACCCTAGAAGATTTGAATTTCAAAAGAAAAGCAGAATATTTTTTTAAAGATTTATTTGAGAGAGAGAGCGAGAGATTGAATTGGGAGAGGGGCAAAGGGAGAGAATGCCCAAGCAGACTCCCCACTGAGTGCACAGCCCGACTCCTGGCTCCATCCCATGACCCATGAGATCATGACATGAGTCGAACCAAGAGCTGGATGCTCAACTTAGTGAGCCACTCAGGTGTCCCCAAAAGCAGAATATTTAAAAATAAGTCAATTAAACATTTTCCTTTAAAAGTACTCAAGTATCTCAGAGAGCCCAATAACAAGATCACTATTTAATTTCAGGAAACCTTGGATCCTAGGACAAAAACACCATCACATTTCTTCTTATTGTTATCATACTTCATTCTCTGTGTGATCTATCTTCAAAATAAGGTGGTAATCTATCTTCAAAATAAGGTGGTCAGAATGAGTTGCTATTTTCATCCATTCCAAGTATCCAGGAAAGTATCTTTGGTTCAACTTAGATTATTTGCTGATCTTTGAGGCAGAGGTTGGGGCTACTTGATACCAGCCTGGTAGGGAAAGTGGCTACTTGTAGAAAAAAGGGAGCTTTGGGCATATAATATCATAGGTGCCCACTCAGAGGTTTATAAAGGTGAAGAAGACCAGATCCTGATTCAAAAAGGTCATGACAGAATGGCAGGTAAGATGCTTCTCTCTGGACACATTTAAAGCCATTTTCAAATCCAATAAGACATTTCATTTAATCTTAACATTTTCATGGATCTTTTTGCATTAATTTGTGACTTTACATTTTAAATATTAATCCCAATTTTAGCATTTTTCGATAGTTACATTTAAAGCGAATTTCTTAAGAGCCATACTTGTGGGGAAATGTAATACCAAATTAGTCTTTAATATATTTTTCAGGTAATTGAGTAGCATTGGCATGCTTGCACTCCTCCAATCTAAACTTACTTCTTTCTGAGTCTTCTGAACCATTCTCAGTTTCATGGGATTGCTCCAGTTAAATTCTCCAAAGCACTGTGAATATCACTGTCCAGGTAAGGGAAAGGTTTGAAACAGACTTAAAATTCTAAGGGGGAAAAGAGCCGGCAGCACCTCTTACAACATCTACTTCCCTTCCTCTGTTACACCTGGGCTGCTTTATTTATCTGGCAGAGTCCTTCCCTGCCAAAAATATATTTAGCACATTCACTACTCTAATTACCATAGCACAGAAAATCTCAGAGAAACCTGGAGAGGGGTCCCCACATTAAAAGCCAATTGAGGAGAAGAGTGAGTTATTACCCAGACATTTGTTGAGGAGGAATTTGTAAACTATGGGGGCCAGGAGACTCAGCAGGATCTGAAGCAGCCACAGAGAAAGCACTGGGCATGGTGTCAAAAGATCAGTGGATCTGGAAAATTGTAATAACAACTGGGTGATGTTTTTAGACTCACTTTTACATTTTCTATGTTTCAGAGAAGGATAAAGTGGGATGAAAAGCATAATAACTATAAGATTTATAAGGACTTCCCAACTTCCCTTTCTGAGTCATTAAATAGTTCAGCAATATTCTTTTATTAAAACAATTTACCATTGGTCTTCTACAGACAAGTTCACTTGGAAGTAATTAATCATTATTTAGGACCCTTCACTGCATTACCTTCTGCCCTGGTCTTATTGATCATCACTTCCAGACAACATAATTGGTTATCTGTCCCAATTAATTTGAAGTTTCTTAATCTCTTAATATTTTCATAGACTATTTGAATATTCCTTACACAGGAAAAAGGAATGCAAGAATTTAGGTACTATAAAATTGTGCTGTATATTTACCAAAAACAAAAATAAATAAATTGAGATCCTTGAAGAGTTAATAGAATTGAAATTATAGTTATAAAGCTTGAGCAGACAGAATCATGTATTTCTTTTTTAAGATGCAATATCTAGGAAGTAAATTTTCAGAAAATAGAAAGAATACTGTTGATTATTAATTTTTATTGTTGTTACTGACCATGAATGGATTAATTCATAAACTGCCCTTAACTTTTCTCTTAAGTATCATATTTATACTACTTTAATTCATTGTAAGTTTTCCTGATTCACTTTTGATTATATTATACATTAATATGCATGGAGATACACCTCTTTGTGATCTTTACAGACTTGTTTCTTATATCTTCAAAAACTCTTATATTGATAGTATCATTCTAAGGAATATAGAAGGATCCAGAGTTTTTGTCTGTTTTTCATTTGTAACTAAATCCATGGTTTTATTCTTTTCTTCTGTTGAATTATATGCCATTTCAAACTGAAGAACTTTTCTCTGAGATCAGCTGGAAATTTTTAAAGTAGTATGAGTGTAAGATCTTGATGGTACAGATTGCTCAGACCAACTGGTCTTAGCTTTGAAGTCTCTAACCTATTCTGAGAGCTTTGACTGTTTCTATTTTCTTCCATCACATAGCCTGACATGTGACTGAAAATGATCTATTCACAAAATGATTGTCATTTCAATCTTGCATCATGGATATAATCTGGTAAAATGCATTTTAAGGGACAATTAAAAAATAAATTCAAGTTAAAATTCATCCCCATGGGGCATCATCACAGAAATGCCACATCTTTCCTCAGTCAGGTAGATGATCAGCTAATGAGAAAGCTTTATACAATACTAAGCTGGTTTATGTGCTGGCAATATCAACTCCTCACTCCTCGGTACTGGCTCTTGATATCTATGGAAAGATTTATCTTCACTTCACAGATATTAAACACTAAAAAAAAGTATCGGAATCAAAAAACTTTCTGCAAATACAGATTTTCAGGAAAGAAAAAAATAAAATAGATTTACTATCTAATTTCATAGATAAATAAACTGAGGCCCAGGTAGACCCAAAGAGGTTATTAGTTGCCAAATACAACACAGCAATGTAGGGGTGGTGCCTATAGCAGCAATAGCTTATTTCCCTTCTCAGCTGGGTATTCTTTCAACCATGACCATCTGCTGTGCGTGTAAAAGCAAATGTGCCAAATGAAGAAATGAGAAAAACAATCCAGAGACAAATATTCAAGGGATTCATTCTCACTAGTATCTTTCCATTTATTTGGGATGGGATGGGGTTGATCTCAGAAGTAAAGTAATGAGAGTTGAAATGAACTGTGTTAGATAGTCCACCAGGGGAAAAAAAATTAAATTTTGTCAGATTAGTAATTCCAGAAAAAGGACAAATTGGGATTTCTTCAGGATTCATCAGGTTCCAAAGGTTTAAGAGGAAGACAGATTATATTCCATAACCACTAGCAAATCTATATAATAATGGTTTTATCAATAACCAAATTACATTTAACATCTATTCAATTGCCAAACTTCAAACAACTAACATCTAATTGGTAAAGATGCTCTAATAAAAATAGCCTACAACATTGGCAAGGAATCTGGCTTACAAAATCAAAAATATCTTGACCCAATGAGTTAATTCTACGAATTACTACAAGTAATTGCAAAAGAATATAATATGCACATAAAATTTTACTTTGCAATTGATTATAATCATGAAAATAGAAATGGCTAAAATGTCTCAGAGTACAGTACTCCTTAAATGAGTTACTATTTGTCTTTAAAAGAGAAAACAATGTAGCCATTCAGTATGGTAATTGTGAAGTCAAGAAAACCATAAACAATTCTTTTTGTTTAATGGTAAGCCAGAAAGGCACAATTCAAAATTATCATGGTATTTTTGATTTGTTTCATTCCAACTATTTATTTATTTGAGACAGAGAGAGAGAGAGAGAGAGAGAGAGAGAGAGAGAGAGAGACCATGAGCAGGGGGAGGGGCAGAGATAGAGAATCTCCAGCAAACTCTACGCTTAGCACAGAGTCCCCATGTGGGGCTTGATCTCACAACCCTGAGATCACAACCTGACCTGAAACCAAGAGTCGGATGCTCAACTAACTGCATCACCCAGGTGCCCCTAAAATTATCGTGGTATTAAATGTGTTTTTATGTTGAGAAACATTGGGAGAAATATTTATCAATGCAAACACTGACTTTAAGATCTGGGGATTATCACCTTTCTCTTTCTCTCTCACTGTGTCTTTACATTTCTAACGATGTTAATAACTGCAGTCCAAATCCCCTGACACATTCCCACTTCAGGAGTTCAGCCCACATTCCAAAGACTTCCCCCAGTATTCTGGGAAATATCCTCAGTCCCACACAAGTCCTCTGCAAAGCATGCCCAGGCATTTTATTCCTTTTTTCCCCCTTAGATGACATTGGCTACCCACAAAAGAATCAGAAACAATCCTTGACATTGCTACTGCTGTCCTGTACCTTTCCAAGAGAACACTGACTCTCTTAATAAATAATTGCTTGTTGGCCATAAAGCTACAAGATGCTTAGGGAGCAACCTAGGACCTCCATCTCCTGGGGCATGGAGATCCTCTGGGTTCTGTGCAAACATTGAAAGACCTTTAGAAAGAGGCAATAGAAATCTTTCCTCTGGAGTCCTTCATTCTTCCCCATTCTAGTCTAGGGACTGTCCTCCTGGACAGTCTCCTTCCCTTATGTGCTCTTCCATTATCCATCTCAAAGTGCACAAGGGGCAAGAACCAGCACATTTTTATTCCCTGATTATCTCTAGAATCTATGGGAGAATCAGGAATTTGACAGATGCTCAACAAATGATTGTTGAATGAATGAATGAATACAGATATAGTAGCTGCCAGCCTACCAGGATGTCAGTCACAATCATAATTAATGATTGAGTCAAGAGACCACCAGATCCAGCGATGTGCATTTCAGTCTTGTATGGCTGACACTTGCCATGTGAAGTAGGTTATGCATTTAGGTTGCTCATTCAGACCTATTTCTAATCACACAGGGTAACTCAATCCACAAAGCTCTGAAACACCCCAGGCTCCTCTCTGCTCCTTCATGTTTTTAAGAAGCTTGTGGTTCACTGACCTGTTGTAAGAAGAGTCTTATATTCTACTCCCCTGCTAGAGGGAAATTCTCTTGGGTCCTCAACTTGCCAAGCTCTCTCTATCACATCTGTACTTTGTCACATGCTGTTTACACTTCTTATATAAGACCCTCATCTAGCACCCAGAACACAGTAGACACTCAATAAAAAAATTAATAATTCAGCTATAAACCTGTTGTCTGGGAAAGGGGAAATATAATTGCATGATCCCTTTCTTACATTTAGGACATTCTCATGAAAATAGGGCTTCTATTTCTTCTACAAAAATATTTCAACATCTTAATTCATGAGAAAAATTCAAAACTGTACTTTCTAGTTATCTTCCCCTTATCTTTAGAAAGATTTAAACACGCTTAGAAAAAAATGAATTAAAAAATCTTATATAAAAGACAACTTGTTTTATCTTATAATTATTGTTGGTATAATCATAGTTCTTCCTTAAATTTCCACATTTTCTTTTACATTAAAGAAGCCCTACAAATATACTATTGCATTTGCTCTTTCATTTTTATTCATGTATTCATTCATTTAGACAATAAATAATTATTGAACACTTAATAAATGCTGGGCACTATATTAGCAACTGGAGATTCAAAGTGGACCAGACAGATGTGACCATGAAGACAGGGCAAGGGCAGTGGCAGCAAGCAAACATGTAAAGCTACATAAATAAATACATCATCACAGTTGAATAAGAGTGACAGAAGAAAAGTTCAGGTTGCAGTGAAACACTAAGGAAGATGTCCCTACAATCATACTCTTCAGCTAAAACTTGAATGATGGTAAGGAGTAATCTAGATGGTAAATGTGGTTTAAGCTCCCTACACAGAAGGAATAGACTATACAATGCCCCAGAAGTCGAAATAAGTTGGTCTAGTTTGAGAAAGAAAAGGAAACCCAGCATAGACTAAGAGATAGCAGAGCAACTAGAAGTGATGCTGGTAGGAAAAATAGACTCCAGATTATTCAGAGCCATATAACTAGAACTAATGATTTTAAATGTTATTGTTAAAGAAATGAGAAGACACACATGCTTTTAAGCAAGCAAATGATGTCATCAGATTTGCTTTTTAGAAATGGTTCCTTTAGCCACTGTATGAAGAATAGGTTAGAAGAAGGTTCAAGAGCGAGGCATGGGTGCCCACTTAGAAATTCATTGTAGAAACTCCCCTAGTAGATGATTTTACATGAAAATGGGGAGGAAGGAAAAGGCTTATTTTTATTTTGGAGGCAGAGCATCTGAAACTGGCAAACTAAGAAGTACTAATCTCATCTCAAAGAGAAAGAAATTGGTCCTCAGAAAAATATGTTGTAAGGGTTCATAAATCTGAGTATTTACCATATGACAGTCCTTTTAGTTAAAATTAAATTTATATTTTCAAAAACCCTTTAAGAGAAATAGCTGACTCAGTAGTGTAATTCACCAAATACTTTTAATTCTACCAAGGACATATTTGGGGCACTTCTCTCTTGGTGCTACGTTTGGTCCTGTACTTTGCTTCGGTCAAATAGCAACATAAATGCCATCTGCCACTTCTGGGTTGAAGCTTTAAGAGAAAGCATGCTATTTTTTCCTATTTTATTCCCTTCTAATAAATCTAGATGGAAGCTATGTCATCATTCTGGCTCTCAGAATGAAGACACCATGAAACAGAGTCCCAGCCAACCTAGGATAGGCATGTAGTAGGAACGAGTGATTAGCATCTGCTATTATAAGCCACTGTTATTATCAGCAACTGTAGTTGATTACTACAGCAAAACTAATACGCCGATGGTTTATATTATATTATATTATTATTCTCACCTCATGTTTTACAAATTGAAGGCTCAAAATAGGTTCAATAAATCAAAGGCAGGAAATAGAAACCAACTCTATCAGACACCAGATACAAGGTTTTCCCAACCATGACTACAAGAGTCTTCTCCAAATATTGCAAATATAAGAATGCAGAGATGAACACAATGAACACATGAAGACCTAGATGTCAACCACATGAGTTGAAAGAAGATAAAAACCACGAGTTGGCGGCAAACAATAGAGATTTTCAACACTTTGAGAAGCTACTACATGGATTGTATGTAACTGAAATGGGAGGAGGATTCAGGTCCCAAATCAGGTACTGAACAGGAATGACGCCTTAAAATAATTATGTTAAAACTGGTTCTACCGAAGAATTAATAAGGCTCGGTATGCGTTTGAAGATTGGAGTTAACAAAAGTGTCTGAGTGCAAGTACATAAAATTTGAGATAGAGACAATCAGATGAAGAGGTTTGGTTGGTTGGTTGTTGTTTGTTTGTTTGTTTTTGTATTCTGGGGCTTTTCTGTGGCTTTATTTTTTGTGAAGAGAGATACAGAAAGGTGCACATAATAATGGGTTCTAGGAATAAAAGCCATCGGAGTCTTAAAAATACTCTAAGACTTGTCAAAACAATTCCATCATTTCAGGAAGGAATTCTACTACATCTGTCAGTGTCAGCTATGTGACAGTAAAGTATCCAGTTTCAGTGTAAATGGGTTTAAGTGGCTCCTGCTTGCCCCCTTGGGTCTCCTTCCTTAAGAGTGGTTGTTAGAGAAGATCAACATATGGCAAATTTGGCAGTAAAACATCATTAGTGAAAAACACCCACAACTGCAGAAAGTTGAAAGAATTTTTTTAAAAAATTACGAAGAAGCTTGAGGGCTCTGATGGTATACACAGTTTAGAAATGTTGCTACTTTTCTGTACCCATGGGGAATGTATGCTGGTTACCTCTTCAGCAGTCCTTTTCCCATTGACCTAATGATGGTTCCCCACAGTGATGGGTTCACAGTGAACCCATGACATACAGTCATCTGATTTCCAATTGTGAGCAGGTGAGATTGGAACTTCTCTAGCCATTTTTACACAATGAAAAGATAATAGAGCCAACTTGAAAACTAGTTAAGAGGAAAATAAAGAGAAACTGGATTTGACGATGTTATAAGAACTCCTGAACCAAGTCACATCCTCTACCTGGGCTTATCTGCTACATGAGCCAATAAAAATCCTGTTTTCCTATAAGCTTGTTTGGGTGAATTTGTTGTTATTGTTAATGTTGTCACATTTTTTTTTTTTTTTGGTCACTAATGTGTGAAAGAGTCATAAATGATGAAGCCCCCTCAAAGTTGATTACCTCTGAGAACAATATCTTATGTTCAACTATTCAAAATCCAAACTATCAATGAAAGTATATTTAACTCTTCTATAAACATTTTTGGAATTCCTTCCTGCTTAAGGGAGTAAGAGAATGGAGTTGATGAGAATTACACACAGACCTAGCCCCCAAGAGTGTCCTCATTTATCTGGAAAAGGAAAACATATAGATAATTGCAATACAGGGATAAAAGGGCAAAAGTTAGTAGAATCCAGAAGAGCAAAGAGGTAGGTCAATTCAGTAAACCTGTGGGCACTGAAGCTGTCTTGAGGGACCTGATGCCTTGGCTCTGTTTCCTGGGGTCAAAAAATCCACTTGTGTGTGGGGAGTATAACCTGAGGACCTGCCCTACCATTGCAGCATATGGAATACCAGCTCCCTGAATGTTCCAAGGGGGATATTTTCTTCTGCCTGGAATCCCAGGTTCCAGGGACTGCTTTATTTCCCATTCCAAGTGTTGACCGCCCACTTTAAAGCTCTACCTCGCAGCTCCAGCTTCTGGAGACTGCCTTCCCACCTCATCACAGAAAATCCTCTCTCCTGAGATGGCACTTTGTCGTAGATCTCCTTTTCTCTTGTTACAGATTTCCTCAAAAACACTGCTCTTCCCGTCTTCTGGATCAAATGACCCATCTCCCCTGTCCCTGGAGGATAATTTGTAGCCCTGCACAAGGCTGCAGAGAGCCAAGGCCAAGATAGGGCACTTCGGGACCTCTTTGGAAGATGTCAAGGTCTCTTAAAATAAAGGATGGTGAGCGCTGTGAATTGTGGAAGACTTTTGAATCACAGACCTGTACCTCTGAAACAAATAATACATTATATGTTAAAAAAAAAAAGAAGATAGCAGAAAGGGAAGAATGAAGGGGGGGAATCAGAGGGGGAGACGAACCATGAGAGACTATGGACTCTGAGAAACAAACTGAGGGTTCTAGAGGGGAGGGGGGTGGGGGGATGGGTTAGCCTGGTGATGGGTATTAAAGAGGGCACGTTCTGCGTGGAGCACTGGGTGTTATGCACAAACAATGAATCATGGAACACTACATCACAAACTAATGATGGAATGTATGGTGATTAACATAACAATAATAAAAAAAAAAGAAATGAATGGAAGTTAAAGTGAGGCAAATGTTCTAAAATTGATTGTGGTCATGGTTACACAACTCTGAATATACTAAAAGCCATTAAATTGTCTATTTTAAGTGGGAGATTGTATAATATGTGAATTATATCTCAATAAAGCTGTTACAGAAACTAAAAAAAATAAAGGTGGTATTTTAAACAAGTGAGAAATCTAATGCTTTTTGAAAGAAGTTCAGGCTGGGGAAAGTGAACTAAAACCAAATGTTTAAAAGTACTCTTAGAGTTTATCAGATTTTTTTTCCTGTAAACAGTATGTGCTAAAAGCTTATATATACATATGTATTACACACATACATACACACACACACATTACAAAAAAGAGAGAGAAAAAAAAGAATAAACCTGGGAAATATAATTTTCTTTTAATAAATATTTCCCAAAATTCATTAGGTTTTAAATCAACTATTGTTTGACTTTGCTTGCTAAATGAAACGTATTTTTAAAAATAATCACATATGAACCCACGTGTTCTCAAAAAAATGTTATTAAGAATGAAAGTGGTACTTCTGGGGTGCCTGGGTGACTCAGTCAGTTAAGCATCTGTCTTCAGCTCAGGTCATGATCCCAGGATCCTGGTACTGAGTCCTGCTACTAGCTACCTGCTTAGCAGGGAGTGTGCTTTTCCCTCTCCCTCTGCTCCCCACCCCCCACTTGTGCTTTCTTTCTCTCTCTCTCTCACTCTCTCTCTCTCTCAAATAAATAAAATCTTTTAAAAAAATGGAAGTATTTCATAATTACCTATGTAAATATACTTATATTAATATTCTAGTGAGATAAAAACATTTAGCGTTACTAAATAAAACTATTTTAAAGTCTATTTCATTTTATCACTTCTCTGATTGCATTTTGGAGTAGGTTTTTTTTAAAGATTTTATTTATTTGACAGAGAGAGACACAGTCAGAGAGGGAACACAAGCAGGGGGGAGTCGGAGAGGGAGAGGAAGCAGCAGCTCCTCGCTGAGCAGGGAGCCAGATGTGGGGCTGGATCCCAGAACCCTGGGATCATGACCTGAGCCGAAGGCAGACGCTTAATGACTGAGCCACCCAGGTGCCCTGGATTAGGCTTTATACTGCATTTTACTTATATTATAGAATGTACCTATATACATGTATTATTCATAAATAAGTATGCAGGTATTTTTGTTAGCATTTAAAAATATCCTGCTATTCAGTGTGAAATTAAAAAGTAAGATTAAACCACTGTGTTAGATTATAAGATCAATGAAGGCAAAAATCTTTTGTCTTATTCCTTGTTCATTTCTAGAGTTTAGCAGCATACCTGGCACATGATAGGTGTCTAATAATATTCAGTAAATGAGTAAATAAATTGAAGAAATCATTATTTTAGGTAACATTATTTTCTAATGCTATTATAAACATTACCTAGAAAATATTATTATTCCCAAATCACTGTTTTCTAGGTAATACTTTGGTGTTCAGCACTTGTATTATATTTTTATTGATTTGCATGCCTATATCACTACCTAGACACTTATCTTCTGTTATTATTTGAGCACCAAAAAATTATTTAATGAATGGGTAAATGAACAAGTAAATGTACAAGCTCTAATATATTTATGCTCATATTTCTTATACAACAAAGCATCACTTTATAATAAACACCTTTGTTGCCTACTGCAAAATGTCAGAGATGTGATTTCTCTGCTGCATTTTAGCCATGCAGAGCTGTTAGATTTTCTGATTAATTTTATATCAGAAGGTATGGATTTGGAAAGTTTAGCAGTTTGAGGGAAACTCATCACCAGAATTCATTGAAGGACAGAAGGAGATTTTAATCTAGCAAAAAAAATAGTAATTTATGATATATACTTTACTGCAGTGCTCCAGAATTTCAATCAGATTATTGGAAGTAGATATAACAAATACTTTTGGAATCTAGGGGACAAACAACAAGGCTGAGGTACTGGGTCCATTTGGTAATGGAGAATATTTGAGTAAGATGTATGGCATATGTTGTTTTTTTTAATATTATTATTTATTTGCAGTGGCTCAGAGGCAAATGTACAATGCAAAGCTAGTTTTTAACGTGAAGCATTAAATTAAAAGCTTCCCTTGGGGACTTTAAATGGATGTCTAAGAGAAGAGCAACTCAGATCTTTTATGATGATTCTGCTTGTTTTTAAATCATTTTAGATAGTGTGGAACTTTTGTAAGGCATTTTCTACTGCTCATACAACTTGGGTAGATATTTAGTAATGTATTGTATTACAGACAGTCCCTGATTTAGGATGGCTCAACTTAGAATTTTTTGTATTGATGATGGTGAGAAAGTGATATGCATTCAGTAGAAACCATACTTCAAAATTTTGAATTTTGATCTTTTTCCAGGCTAGCGATATGTGGTATGATCATTTCCTGTAATGCTGGTCAGCTGCAGCAAGCCTCAGTTCCTGATTAGTCACCTGATCATGAGGTTAAACAACCAAAACACCTACAACCATTCTGTATCCATTCTGTTTTTCACTGTCTGCACAGTATTCAATAAGGTGCATGAGATATTTAACACTTTATTATAAAATAGGCTTTGTGTTAGATGATTTGCTCAACTGTGGGCTAATTTAAGTGTTCTGCGCATGTTTAAGGTAGGCTAGGCTAAGCTATACTTGGTAGGTTAGGTGTATTAAGTATATTATAGACGTAATATTTTCAACTTATGATGGGTTTTTCATCATAAGTCAGGGAAGATCTGTAGTAGATTTAAAACAAAGTCATGAGATCCATGCTATGAGGAATTATCAACATAAATCATTTAACGTAATTGATGTTCTACTTCAGAATTATTGCTATGTTGAGCATAGCAAAAAATAAGTTCTTCAATACACTTAGGGGATTTCATATTTGGAATCTGTATGCTCTTGAGGGTAGGGGATTATTAATTCCTCTCCTGAGTATGAAAGAAAGATTTTCCCTAAACATTTCTTTTCTATTGTTCTACCTGTTTCTTCTTCCCAAAGAGAAATCACCCTGTTGGTAGGTAGTCACTGTGCACCTTTCTCTGATGGGCGGAATAGTCCCAAATATCAAAGGCAGGGGATTTTGTTTACAGCTATGTTCTACCCCTCCCTGACAACTGGGAGGTAGAGATTCTGAGCTTTTCTGCTCTTCATTCCAAACACTTCAAAGTCTAAATTAATGTGTGTGTGTGTGTGTGTGTGTGTGTGTGTGTGTGTGTGTGTGTGTGTTTGGGGGCGGATATGAGGTGGGGTATCCAGGTGATTATAAAAGTGAAAGAAGTAGGGATGTTTGGATGACTCAGTGGGTTAAGCATCTGCCTTCAGCTCAGGTCATGATCCCAGGGTCCTGGGATTGAGCCCCGCATTGGGCTCCCTGCTCAATGGGGAGTCTGTTTCTCCCTCTCCTTCTGCCTGCTGCTTCCCCTGCTTGTGCTCTCTATCTCTGTCAAATAAATAAATAAAATCTTTTTTAAAAAGTGAAAGAAATATCAAAATGCCCAATGTTGAGTTTATAAGCTAAGTCGCCCAACCCAGCATTTATTGGATATAATGCTTGTATGTAGAGATCCATCTGAATGCATTCTTCTCTCACATTAGTTGTTGTTATTGTTGTGGTCAAATGTCTTAGCTGTTGTCTAATTCAGGGAGAAAAAAGTGCCACTATTGGTTACACCAAATTCCATCTGGCTTTCTTAACTTTACCTCACACAATTTCTGTCCTGCAACTAAACCAAATTACTTGCACTGTCCATATATTTCAATCTTTCACAACCACGTTCTTTTGCATGTGTTGATATCCCATTCTCCTTTATGTGGACTGGAAAACAATAATCTCTCAGGACTTTATGCATATTTGCTCTAGGACAGGAGTCAGACCTGGTGGCCCACTTTTCCTTGAAAAGAGAATGGTAGGTAAACTTGAACCTAAATTTCTGAGACCATGTTCCTTAAACTAATATTACACAGGCCAACTTTGATCCACTGCATGTTGTGTAAATAAAGTATTATTGGAACATAGCCACAACCTTTCAGTTATGTATTATCCATGGCTACTCTTACAGTACAAAAGCAGAGTTGAGTAGTTGTAACAGAGATGATACGGCTCACAAAGCCTATAATATTTACTATCTAGCTCTTTTAAAAAAAAAAAGCTTGCCAATCCCTACTTGAGGCAACGACTGGCTGAAATCAAAGAGCAAATATTTACTTTATATAGAGGCAAGGTTTCTAGCTCACCATAAGCCCTGTTAGTATCTTTTGTGTTGCATTCTGAGTATTTCATTCATTTATGCTTCCAGCCTGGCTCCTATTGACATTTGACTATATGAAATTCTCCTTAAAGAAGATTTACTTGAAGCTCACATCTGGGATGGGGATAATTCTAAACTATCTGTTTAGTGTT
Source organism: Callorhinus ursinus (assembly GCF_003265705.2). NCBI lineage: Eukaryota > Metazoa > Chordata > Mammalia > Carnivora > Otariidae > Callorhinus > Callorhinus ursinus. The sequence continues at coordinate 8,851,986 of NW_027397099.1, forward strand.
TTTTATCATTTATGTTTCTCTGCAAAATTTTCTACCTTTTCATTCATTATGGACATATTTTCTTTTACACTGAGCTTACTTATAGTGGTTCCTATAAAACCCTTATTTGCTAATTATAATGGTCAGGATAATATTAGGTTTAGTCTCTGTTGATTATTTTCTTATGAAAAGAGGCTTATTTTCTTATTTCTTTATGTGTTTAGTAACTTGGGACTGCATCCTTATCATTGTGAAAGATATTTTGTAGAGGACTTGGAGGGTATTTTTTTATGTTTTAGTAGACAGTTAATTTGGATTAAATCAAACTGATAAATTTATGTTTTCTGCAGGAGGCAGCAGTTAAAATTTTAGTTAAGTTATTTTAAATTTACTTTAGGGGTCATCCAGACATTTATCTTTGGCTTTTCTATCCAACTTTTGGCCACCCAGCAAGTTGTAGACTTAGGCATATTGTTGGTATTGAAAGCCATAAAAAATCAAAACTCATTAAGTGCTATTCTTTTTTTTTTTCTGAAGTGCCATTTCTCTTTCATTTTATTCTGCTTTTATTCGCTCTCCTGTGCCTTCACTGTGCTGGCATTATTTGTTTTGTGCAGAGTTTACTGTCATTTGAAGGAAGATTGTTTTGATTGGAGCCATTTGAATATTATCATGAGTGCAACCACCAAATAATCAGTGTTGACTTTTGGGTTTTTTTTTTTCCTCCCTCTTTGGGATGCCCTGTGTTATAATTTTCTACAAACACCATCTTATTTAATCTACACAATCACAGCAGAGTTTTATTGTATCCAATTACAGCTCAAGTAACTGAAGATCAGAGAGAGAAAGACACCAGCTAAAGTTTCATAGAACATAGGATACAGAGGGGTACCTGTGTGGCTTAGTTGATAGAGCATCCGATTCTAGGTTTCTGCTCAGTTCATGATCTGATAGGTTGTGAGATCAAACCCCAACCGCCATCTCTAGGCTCTGTACTCAGTGGGGAGTAGGCTTGAAGATTTTGCCCTCCCCTGACCCATATTTTCTTGCTCTCTCTCCAAAATAAATAAATAAATCATAAAAAAAAACCATAGGATGCAGAAACAGAATTCAAACCTAGATCTGGCTAAGTTGTGTAATCATGTTGCTTTCATCGTACCACCTGCCAGTCTATTGCTTAAAAGCTTCTTCAGTGATTTCTGGGGTAGGGAAGGTCCATCCATTAGGTGCTCTGCTCTGATGTTATGGCAAATTATTTAGAAACAACAGTGAAACCAAAAATAACAAACAAAATCAAAGGTAAAAGCAAGCTCCCCGATCTACTTCTCTTTTTATGACTTTACTGTATTGTATTTATGTTTTATTCTTCAGATCATCTTTACTCGATAAGGGTGGTATAAAAGATTCATATTTCCACTGAACTGTTTTCCCACTGCTTATCCAAATCTAATTGCTAAGAATATGAAGTGCCTACCTTTATTCTTAGGCATTAAATGTTAAACCTTCCAAAATATGCTGAGAATGAGGCTGCCATAGGGATGTTGTCATTAATTTGTATTTTCCATTAGTAAAGAGTTAATGCATTTCTACTAGTTCCCTTCAGAAGAGAAGAATGGCCCAAGGTAGATTTTTCCCTACACTTAATCTATGTCATGGTAGCTTATGTACTGCTTGCCTATCAAACCTCCCCAACTTTTTTTTATCTGTAATACAGATCCACTGCACAGGGACAGCAATGCGACCCCAGGTGGACCAGTTACGTACTCTTGAGAACTTGGAACTGGAATTAAAAACTCACAGGGAACTGAGCAGTTGAAGAAGTAACTGCAGAATTTAGAGATTTCCAGTGTTGTCCTAATAACTTTTCTTCCTAAAAGTTGCTTTTATAGCCACACTTTTGATTTTCTAAGTAACTTTAGTTTCTCTACAATATAAAGTTCCTTTTTATTCCTACAAGAAATTCCTTTTGATTTGTTTGTTACTAGTAACCAAAAGACCACATGGAATGACCTACAGACAAAACACACGTTTGAAAAGGGAGGCCATTGTGAATTATTTGTATGTAACTGATGAATCACTAAATTCTACCCCTGAACTAAATTGAATTTAAATTAAAAAAAGAAAATTAAAAAAAAAGAAAATAATGGGAGTTTAAAATTTTTTAAATCGTTTCAATTGCCTCAGTTCCCCAGGTTATGTTTTGAAAAGGAAAAGTTTAGAACAAGTAAAGGTGTTATTAGTTGCCAGATTTAGCAAATAAAAATACATAATGGCTAATTAAATCTGAATTTCAGATAAATGACAAATGATATTTTAGCATATCCCATGCATATATGGATAGTATACATGTATACTGAAAGTACTCACTTTTGTTATCTGAAATTCAAATTTGACAAGGTGTCCTGAATTTTACTGGGCAACACTCTAATGGCCGGTATAGCCCCATCGACTTTCCAAAACAACGTCCAACCTACTCAGGTGGTAGACAGGGAATCAAATAACGCCTATCAATACAGTCTTGCCTCTCATGGAAACTCTGCTGATAAATAAAAACTGTATCCATGAAACCTTCAAGGCAGATGAAAGAACACTGAAGAAACTCTGACTAGATGTCATCAAACCATTTTGTTAGGCTTTTTGCTCCCTAAGAGTCAGGACTGAAGTTTTCTTTCTCTCTCTGTACAGTGTGATGCTGCAAATAACCCTTCTGATAGTGTCCATATTTTCAATTATGGCTTTGCTTTTAGAGGATTATCTGTCAAGTTTTGTTATGGAGAAGGGATGAGAAGAAAATCTCTGGAAAGGAATTATGTATAGTTTTTATACCTCACCTACCTGCCTTCTGGAGAAAACACACAGATGGGGGCATACACACATACATGCACATGCACTTTTAGGGAATTTTCTCAATAAGAATGAGTAAATAGAAAGAAAAGAGCTTAATTACTACATTCAGAGGGTTATAATGATAGAGATAAAAATAAAGAAAGGTCCAAAATAAAAGGGAAGGACAGAAACAAGGGAATTACTATGAAAGTTGATACTGGGATTTTAAGAGTATGATATGCTGTAAAATGGGGTTCGAGTGTTAATTTGAAGACTAGGTTCAACAAAGTATTTACACGTATCATGGGAGAAGAATAGTTTAGGGGAGCCATGGAAGACAATATAACACTCACCATTCATTAGTTCCTTCTTTATAGATATATCTATAGTGCATTATGTTATGTGCTAAAGATTCCTGAGACATCTCAGGGGACTGGGGCTGTTTGTCTGAACCAACAATAATCTGGTCTAATACTTATTGACAATATTTTCCTAGGTTATAGCCTCTTTTTCTAACATTATGTGAAGAAGGATTATAAGTGGGGTGCATCCAATTGTCTCAGGGAAAGAATGTTGTTAGCCTCTCAGAGGGAGGGAACTCAATGAAGCTTTATATTTCCAATAAAGTTATCTGTATCCTTCCTGCCAGAAGAAACTCCAGCATACGGGGCGATATATCACTGCTGCAACTTTTCTTCAAGCACAGAAGTGCAAGGGGGTGGATGAACATTCTTCTGGACTAAATTCAACATTATGGTTCCTGCAAAATTGACCATAAGTAAGACACATGGAAAGTACCCGAGGCTATAACATTGAGGAAGAATTTGCTGAGCAATGGCTGTAGATACTGCTTATGCAACTGGCATCTGCTTTAAAAATTGGATAAAGATAAAAGCTACAGAAAATTACAGAGTCTGAAGTTTATGATGGTGAGGAGTTGAATACATTGCCAACATCAGAGTCTCACACCTAGGAGATTAAAAAGATCTGAGAAAGCATCACCCCTTTGAAATCACAAATGGCTGAGACAATGGTAAAAAATGAAAGACAGTCAAGCCAAGTTTCAGTTCTTACCTTAAAAAGTGGGGTGTAGAGAAATAAATTTGATATTTTGTGGTAGATGGAGCAGCCTTCTAAGACTTCAAGCATTTACCCACAACATGCATGCCCAAGAACAAAGGATTTACTATCTCTGATCTTCAAAGTCCTTATCTGTAAAACAAAGATAAGCCTAGAATTACCATAAGGGAAGGTGACATAATGAATAAAAAGTAGGTGACAGGTAAGCAGCTTCAGTAAATATTTGTTGTCTTCTTTAACCCATTCACGTTAGAGCTGAAATATTGTTTTAAGGTTGTGTTAATTAACCAAGAAATACCCACCCCACCCTACAGACTGTGATTTACTAATTTCTATAAAAGGCAATGAGATTTTAAAAGCACTTCAACATCTCATGGGGCAATGTAATAACTCCTGGATGTTTGAAGAGTTGATCTTGAATAATTTTCTGATTTAGATCGCTTCCATGTTGTCCTTACATTTGATTGACAGGTAAGCTAGAAACATCAGTCCTTTTTGGTCACATTCATTTTTCAGTGGAAACTGAATGCTATTTGGTAAAATGAGAAGCTGCCCATAAATTTGGCACTTTGGAACATACTTTTTTTTCAACTTGGAAGCTTATATAATTATTTTCCTAGAAATAAAGACTGTAAAAAGAACATAGGATTTGGCTTACTAGTTTCACCCAGGATTTGAGGGAATACCTGTTGTTTTCCAATGAGGGATTTTTTTTTTTAATTTTAAAGTTTTCTAAGGCTAGATTTGATTGTAACTTCTTCCCTGTCTCCCTACTAATTTTTAAAAAGAGTTTATTTATTTAGAGAAAGGGTGTGAGCAGGGGGAGGGAGATAAAGAATCTCAAGAAGACTGCACTGAGTGTGGAACCTGACACAGGGCTCAATCTCACAACCATGAGATCATGACCTGAGCTGAAATGGTTGGATGAGCTGGATGCTCAACCAATGGAGCCACCCAGGCAGCAGCCCACCAATTTAATAGATGAATAAATTGAAGCCAGAGAGTTGAACATGGATTCACAATGAATAATACTCTAGCTAAGAATGCAATAGGTCTTCTGGTCACCAGGTAAAAGATGTCTTCATTAGAGTATGTTGTATTTCCTTTTCTCTCTGTAAAGTTTGATGAAAATTCTCTGTATTTCCTCTTTATTGTTATTTTTTAGTGCACAAATGATTTCAATGCAAAGATTGTGTCTATGTTAGATGTTCTTTCAGAGGCCTCCAAATGCCCATAATTTTTCCCGTGTCTGTGTGTATGTGTACACTACTAATGAATAATATAGCTATTTTTTTAAGAAAAGACTCATTTTCCTGTGTGTGTATTATCCCATGTAACGTTATTCCTTATAAAGAGTTGTATTTGTAGGGTTGCAAAATATCCCCAGAAAAATTTGTTTATAATCTTAAGAAGAGTTCTGCAGTTACAGATTCATTTAGGAGAGTTAATGCCAACTGAGAGAGTTACCACTAATATGTTTGTCATTTCTAAACTAGTTTGGAATACCTGTCCAAGTGGATTTCGGTTTAAAGAATTTTGTCAGTCAGAAAATAGGTTGCTTAAATGAATTAGCAATTATAATAAAGAGAAAATACTTGTTTTAGTATAAAATTCAATCTTTTATAGAGAATTCAGTTTAATAAATCATTTATATAAAATTTTAGTTCAAAAATAGAATTCCTAGTATTTTTAGGTTTTTTTTTTCTTTTTAATCTATCTTAGGAGGCAAACAGGACATCTCCATGGAAGAGGTATCTGGGATTCAGATTAACTGAGTAACTTATCTAAAAGTACACAGGGATATGCTGTGGGAGGTTATGGAGGGAAGAGTGTCACAGATCAATGCTACCACCTTTCTAGATTTAGTAGTTGTTGTTTTTCTTTTTTTCCCCCATTCTTATTCCTTTGACATTGGAGTACAGTGAGAACAAAAAGGGGGGGGGAAGACTTCATTTACAACACCAAGGACATAGTCAATGACTCAAGCAGCAGTTACAGTACCCCTGTGATATATAATTCAAAAAGAAATTTGTTGTAGAAGTTAAGAAAAAGGGTAACTGATATGGCTGGAAGATCTTTTTTGTCATAGCAAAGGGACGATTTAATGGTGGGAGTTTGGACACTAACGCTCTGACAGTAGGGACATTTTCAATGAAAAGAAGAATTAAATAAAAACAGAACAAGGATTACTTTTGAACTGAAATGTGTGAGAAAACTGAAGATGTGACAAGTTGCTTGCATGGGAGGATGTGATCCACAAGTTGCTTAGGGAGTGGAAAACCATACCAATGATACAGCTCTTTCACAGAGCTGAGAGGAACCAAAAGTGTGACTGCAGGCATGACAAATTGTCTGTAACTTGACACAGGAAGTTGGGAACCAAAGTAGCATTCTGGCCAAAAAAAAAAAAAAAAAAATCCCACAGGAGGTTAGTCATGCAGGAGGGGGAGCTCCCCCTCAGTAGACAGTGTGAGAAACTGGACAAACGTGATCTCTGAATCACACAGATCCAGGTTTCCATCCTAGCTCAATTAGTTGATAGATGGATGAAACTGGACAAGTTTTAAGACTCCATTTCCAGTGGAAATTTTAACACTAGCTTCACAAGGGTTGAGGTAGGGCTGCCTGAGACAAATTCCCATCAACTTTCCTGTCACCCTGATGCTATTGGCAGCCATAAATGGTTGTTGCAATTTTTTATAATCCCCAACATCATCACCACCACCACTGCTACTTTCAGCATCCTCATTTTGTACAGGTGGACTCTATGAAATTGTCCCTCATTCCTCAAGATGGAAAGAAAAGTTAAATTCGGATATATAAGCATGAATAACAATTTACCTCTTCACCTTTTCATTGAGAATTTGTTCTTATAATTCAAGTGAACTTGCACTTAATACATTTTAACACATTTTTAATAAAATGTGATCTCATCATTAGTTTTTTTTTGAATTTGCATCTATTTACACACTTACATGCTTAGAGAGTTGGCTGAAATCATGCTCACCTAATATAAAGACTAGTTGTTTTCATTTTTATTTTCAATTTCATTTTGCTGTTCTGTATGTTCATTATTCTGTATTTGTCCTCCCGCCCTTACATTTTTTTTTTTTTTTTTTTAGCAAGAGATAGAGAAGGGGGAGAGGCAGAGGGAGAGAGAGAGAATCTTAAGCAAGTTCTACGCTCAGCATGGAGCCTGACTCAGGGCTCCATCTCAAGACCCCAAGATCATGACCTGAGCTGATATCATGAGTAGGATGCTTAACCGACTGAGCCACCCAGGCACTCCTTACATAATTATTATTACTACTACTATTATTTTGCATTTGGGCTGCCAGTAGATAGATACCAAAAATTCAAAATCTGTCTTTCTTGTCTATTATCTTTCACTTCATTTAGGCCTACTTATTCTTCTATTTAATTCCTCCCTGGGAACTCCTCCACCCATTTGTGGGGAGCATAAAATCATTTCGAATCTTAAAAATGTTTTCTTGAATTCTGGTTGTTCCTTTTGCCTGTTTTTTCTTTATGAATCCACTAGTTTTTTCTTTATGAATCTACTAGATTATTTTTAAATCTATGTGTATATTTATATCTGTATCCAGGTGGAGGTCTGACTTCTGTTGATGTGTGAGTGAGTAGGGTGTTTAACCTTACAGGTTTTCACTTAAGATTAATGACTTCTGTTTGCTTTCTGTCCCACCACCACATTCAAACCATGCCCACCGCCGTCCGCTAAAATATATTCTCTTCATTTCTTCAGTGGACCTGTGGAGTTACCTCTGCTTCTCTCTTACATGTATTGCACCAGAGTCTTCCCCAGGCAGAAGGCTCACAATAAGTTTTTGTTTCTATTTTTGGTTAAAAAAATGTTTATTCTCATTTATAAAAGGTAAATGTTTGTTGCAATAGAGATCACAGTTACTATGAAAAGACAGCAAATAGAAGTATGCATTGCAAAATCAGCCTACCTAATTTCTGCCTTTGTGGAGCATTTAAGTGATTTATAAAAGGCCATTTTATAGACTTCCTTGACCATAGCACTAGTATAGGAATTTTATGGGTGGATACAGCTTTCTTTCACAGCTTTTAAATGTATCCTAACTCACTTAGTTTATAAAGACAATTCAAAGAGCATTGTTTATGCCTGGTGGCTTTTTCCCTGGGATGTAAAATCATCTATTTTCTCTATAACATATTGATCATAAGCACATTGCACTGCGTGTACTAGATAAAACAGTACTTTTGCATAAACAAAAAGTATATTGAATTGGGTATTCAAAATTTTATCTCATGACATAGAGATATAGGCATAGCACAATTAGGATCTTGTTCCCAGAAAAGTCTACAGGATGATGAGAACATCAGTTTAATTACCTACAACAGATCTAAAATAAATCATGAAAAGATGCTTTAAAACGGGATTTCTGGTTCTCACCATCAGAGCTTCTAACCTAATTGTTCTGGAATATAGTGAGGTTGTCAGAATTTTGAAAAATAATCCCCAAATGAGATATGGATTAAAAACTCTACCAAAAACCAAAATGAAAGGAAAGCAGAAAGAAATGAGACTGGTTGGGATTTAGGAGTTAGGAAAAGCTTTAATGCAGAATGGTTACTTGGACAGGATTTTGAAGGGTGACTTTGATAAGAGGACAGACAGAAAAAGAATAGTCTTCCACTGAGTCCAACAAGGTTAAAATATTCCAGTTTTTGGGTGGATTACTGTATTAATCTGACCAGGCTGCCATAACAAGATACCATGGATTGGGTGTTGTAAGCCACAGAATTTTATTTTCTCAGAGTTCTAGAGGCTATAAATTTATGGTCAAGATGCCAGCCAATTTGTTCCAGATGAGTTTTATCCCCTTGAGTTGTAGATGGCTGTCATCTTGCTGTGTGCTCACCTGACCTTTTCCTTGGTATGTGTGGAGAGAGAGAGAGAGAGAGAGAGAGAGAGAGAGAGAGAGAGAGAGATGATAGAGGGAAAGTGTGAAAGAGAGTGAGAGAGTAAGTTTCTTCTTATTAAGGGCACTGGTATTTCTTCTTATAAGGGCACTAATCCTATCAGATTAAGGCCCCATTCCTATAACCTCATTTAACCTTAATTATGTCTTTAGTGGCCCCATCTCCAAATACAGTCACACTGGGGACAGGAGTTCAATGTGTAAATTTTGGATTGACATAAACATTTGGTCCATAACAATTACCAAACAAGAATGTGTGATGACTTGTGCTTGACTCCTTCCCTTCTCTTCTCATTCTATTACTTTCACTTCCAAGATTTTTTTTCTTCCTTTCTCTCAGTTTCTGTGTTTTCTCCAAATAACCATTGAATACTTGCTCCTGTACAGGTGTTTATTTTATTTTTTCATCATGGTAAGTGTACTCGTTAATTCCCATGCTCGTTTTCCCCCTTGTAAATAATGCCGCAATAGAAATAGGGGTGCATGTATCCCTCTGAATTAGTGTTTGTGTATTTTTTGGATAAATACCCAGTAGTGGGATTACTGAGTTGTAAAGTTGTTCTATTTTTAACCTTTTGAGGGAACTCCATACTGTTTTCCACAGTGGCTGCACCAGTTTGCTTTCCCACCGACAGTACACAAGGATTCCTTTTTCCTCCAAATCTTCACCAACACTTGTTTCTTGTGTTGTTGACTTTAGCAATTCTGATAGGTGTGAAATGGTATCTCATTGTAGTTTTGATTTGCATGAGTGATGTTGAGCACCTTTTCAAGCTGGCCATCTGTAAATCTTCCTTGAAGAAAAGTCTGTTCATGTGTTCTGCCCATTTTTAACTGAATTATTTGTTTTTTCCTTATTGAGTTATATCAAGGTATAAGTGATTTTCTAGGCTCTAGGAACACTGAGATGAAAAGGTGTGATTTTACTGCACTCAAGGTGTTTACCTTGTCGTAGTGAAATACACTGAGGCACAGTCTCTAAGGCACAGCCTCACCTGCTTCTCCTGGGAGCCCCTCTAAGCATCTCATCCACAGAGGATGGCAACTTCTTCCTTAATAGAAAAATCCAATGATTGTATCATATTTTAATTACAAAGCTTGCTCACCAAATACAAACCAGTTATTTCTATTTTATTTTATTTTAATTAAGATTTTATTTATTTGAGAGAGAGAGAGTGGGGGGGGTGGACAGAGGCAAAAGAAGAGGAAGAAGCAGACTCCCTGCTGAGCAGGGAGCCTGACCCAGGGCTGGATCCCAGGACCCCGAGATCATGACCTGAGCCAAACACAGACACTTATCTGACTAAGCCACCCGGGCATCCCTCAAACTAATCATTTTAAAGAAAAGATTCTGGTGCTTGATATGGAAAGGGACCCATATTAGGATCACTATGTTCATTAGTAATGAAGCTAAGACATGAATCTGGGCATTCTAGCATTCAAGGCAATGTAGTTTGACTACATTGTGATTAAAATAAACACACACACACACACACACACACAACTACTAGACTTTCAAAGGTAAAAAAAAAAAAAAAAAGAAGAAGGTCAAAAAGAATGTTCACTAGTTAAGCACATGCTAAGTTTGAGTGACCTGGAACAGAACCCAGTATTAATTTGGGAAAAACATTTCCATCACACTTAAACACTATTATCTGCTTTTATAAAAATCATTTCATTTCATGGTGGTGGTTAAAAAAAAAAAAAGCTGCTTCCTTTGTTTCTTCCATATCCATGAACAAAAATTGAGACCATACAGTGGGATAGGGAAGCAGAATCATTTTTAGTGGTATTTTTATTTAGTTTCTTAAATCACTGAGAAGGTTCATTCATATTAGGTCTGTGTGCTTAGGTAATTTGGGACAACTTAACAATTCTAGCTGTCAACAGCTAGGCTCTTCGATTTCTTTGGTTAATGAGGTGACTCTTCTCATAACATGAGTGATTGGCACAACAAAGTTTTCTCCGACCATCTGACTGTATGAGTTGACATCGAGTGATAAATATAGTTATTCCAGAGTAAACTAAAGGTTAAATCTCCCAAATCCAGGATTTCCTCTCTTTACATAAACATTTATATATATATACATATACATACATACATATATATATATGTATATATTATATGGCAACACGGCTTTTTTTTGGCTGAGTTATCCACATAATTGCCTCAATTCTTCACATCATGAGTATGAAATATTACCTTGTAATTCTTACATTAACTTGTCTTATTGCTGAACTAACATTCCAATACTTCTTAAAGTATAAGGTAGCTCTGTGGCTTTAGCAGGTTAAGTTAAAATGCAATTAAAAAAGTAATAATTCTCATTCTGAGAGAAGCAGTGTAACAGAGATGGTACCATATGAGAACATTAAATTTTAAGGGAATTAAATTAAAAAAAAAAGAAAGAAAGACTCCTACTTCTCTAGCAATCCTACTGCATTAGTCTTTACCACATTGCTAAACATTGCTTTAGCTTTCCACTTTAATAGTGGCAAACGCTGAGGTCTGACATGAAATAGGCTATTTCATCTGAGATGGTTTAAGCTGGCCTAAGGAGTGACAGGAGAATATAGCAAGCAGTCAGCGCTAATGACAGCATACCATTTTTATAGACTAAAGGTCCAGCAATGAATTTCAATTATAGAGTGTCAGGATGCCCAAATGCAGGTACCTGATAACAAATCAGAAGCTCACAGTTTCTGTAAAGCTCCTGTAGAATTTCAATAAAGCTCTTAGCCCTTAGCACAGCCTTTTTTATGCTTTTTTTTTCTTTGCCAGAAGCCAAGAGATGTAATCTTTTCTGAGCAACTCCATCTATAGCACCCTTCAGCCATCATGTTGCAATAGCTAAATGAAGCATGCCTTTCTAACATATGGGCTTCCCCCGTGGCTCATCTTCCAATGTGTTTGGGAGTGACATAGAGAGTGGGCATAGATTTTCATCTGCAACATTTAAATGGAGTTTTCCAAAAATGTATTATTAGCTCAGCAAGAGCAGAAGCTCCATGATGACCTGATAAGGCCATTTTCCTGCCAAATATTTGAACAGGTTGAAGGGAAAAAGTAATTGTAAGAGACCACACTACTCACTTGAGAAAGAACAAGTGAAGATTTATGCTCAAAAAGTAGTAAATATCACTGATTCTATTAGGTTTACTTCTATATTACTCCAGGGAATTGTTAGGAAAGGCAAAATGAGAGCAATCGATGTATTCCATCTTTTTATGTTGAAATGAATAATAAATGGGTTGAGTTTGCCATCCATTTCAGTTAATATTTTTTATTATAACATGCCCAAAAGACACCTTCAGCTTTTCTTCCTTGAACTTGCTTTTCCTGCAGTGTTTCTTTCTTTTTTTTTTTTTTTAAAGATTTTATTTATTTGACAGTGAGAGGCACAGCGAGAGAGGGAACACAAGCAGGCTTCCCACGGAGCAGGATGCGGGGCTCGATCCCAGGACCCTGGGATCATGACCTGAGCCAAAAGCAGACGCTTAACAACTGAGCCACCCAAGCGCCCCTCCTGCGGTGTTTCTTAACTTGGTTGTAAGCCGCTCCTTTCAGATGCTAATGACAAAACAACTGGATACCTTCTTGGCTCATCTTTTTTTTTTTTTTTTTTTCTCTTAGACCCCATAAACAACCCAGCAGGAAATACTGTTGGCTCTATCTTCAAGAAATAACCAGAACCAGGGGCAGCTGGGTGGTTCAGTCATTAAGCATCTGCCTTCGGCTAAGGTCATGATCCTGGGGTCCTGGGATCCAGCCCTGCCTTGGGTTCCCTGCTTCTCCCACTCCCACTCCCCCTGCTTGTGTCCCTGCTCTCGCTATCTGTCAAATAAATAAATAAATCTTAAAAAAAATAACCAGAACCAATCAATTTTGCTCACCTTCACCGTCACCACTGTGGTACCAACCACCATGTTTAGATGCACGGGTTTCTGCAATAACCACGATATAAACCTCTCTGCTTCTACACTTGCCTCACCCCATCTCTGCTTCTCTTTCTCTTTTCAACACAGCAAAATCTCTTCTCCTTTCAACACAGCAAAACATTTATATAAAATGTTCAGAGAACCACACACACACACACACACACACGCGCTCTGCATTTACCCATCTTTCTCTTGTGTCAATTTGCAGCAAGGTGAAATGGAACTCAAGGAGAACGACTCAGGACTCTATTTTCTGTTCTCCTCGAGTTCCATTTCACCTTGCTGTGCATTGGCACAAACTTTAGGAGAAAGATGGATCAATGTGGAGCTTATGCTGTAGTTTTCTCAAGAATTTCAGTTCCTCATGTCCTGCCTCAAATGGTTATTCTCTAACATGCTCAGGCAGGTTTATTTGAAAATTGAATTGTGTCCAGCATATGCGTTAATTCCAATGGTAGGGTAAGTAGAATTCAAGTTACTCCTTCATGGCCAGCCCTGGACATTCAGTTCTTCCTGATTTTATTCTCTGAGATATTATTTTTTGCCTCTCTATTTCAATGGCTTTTACTGTTGACACCTCCTCTGTTCCTCTCTCATGCCAAATTTAGAAACCACGCATATTCAAGAAGTTAGTGATCAAATTTGTTTAACAGACTCCCAGTGTTTTTATTGGTTATACCTTTCCACCTTATTAACTCTAAGTTCAGTACTTTGTATTGCATTAACAATTTATGCTCTATAACAATGACAATTTATGATGAATTATAAGGGTATTGACAACAACGTGAACTTTCCTCTAAATATATTAAAAAACAAGAACAACATCAACCAAAACTGTTCTCAGTGTATCCCATCTACTGATCTGTCCTCCTTATATGAGGCCCTTGACATGCTAGGAAGAAAATAGGAAGTGTTAGAAAGTATAATATATAGGCCAGGGAGGTATAAAATATCCACAGTCATGAATCTTGTGACCTAATATATCTGAACCTAACTCCGTATAAATATCTTCTCTTTTAAACTCATTTCAATAATGTTCATTTATTTTCAGATAAGCATGTTCCAACACAGCACAAACAAAACAAAGCAAAAACTGATCTCTTCATCTCAATGCTGTCCTTTCCTTTGTTTTTTCGTATTTTTGAAAAATATATTTTTATAGGATTCTGTACGCTGCCTTTTCAATGTCATCTCTGTAGATTTTAACATCTAACCCCTACTGGATGTCCAATAGCAAATTTCAACAATGAGCCTCACATTGTGTAATCAATTTGCATGCATTTATAATTTCATCAGAATATTAATGTTTTGAATATCGCTATTATTCACATTTTTTCAGGGCCCCCGGGTTCCTACAGGCAAATTATAAATATGATTACTAATGGTTTTAAAAGCTATATATCTGCCATGTTTCCTATATTTGGCTTTTCAAAACTAGAAGTCCTATTGTGCATTCAATTGAGTCATTTATTCTCAGTCTAAATTTCTGGTATAAGCATTTTTCTCTTCTTCCCAAATTATTACATAAGTCTTCCTCTTTGACAGTTATGTAGAATTTGCATTGATAATGAGTTTTAATGAGAATTTAATTCATGACAGCTTTTGTGAACTAAAGTATAGGTAACAATACATAAGTACAAAAAATGAATAATTTAAAACTTTAAAATTCCAAAGCACTTGAAAATGTTGTTATGGAACCTGTTACTTAATTTTGGGCATGGCCAAACACTAATGGTACCCATTATATGTAACTTTAACCTTTGTGCAGAAATGAAATAATCATCTGGGAATATTGTACACAAAGTAATTATTAACTAGTTGCTCTTATCTTTCTTCCAGTTTCTGCCTGACTTGGTTATTCATATTTTCCTTTGCAATTTGCCTTGCTTTATGTCCCCTAGAAAATGGTATTTTGTTCTTTCATTTCCATAATTTCAATCTAGCTTGCACATTCCCCAAAATGAATGCTTGTAAATTGTGGTGCATATCTGCTTGCAGCCTTTCAGTGTTTTTACTCTTAAATAATTTCAAAGGGACCATAGGTAACTCATTTTGTTTTTGTTTTTTTGTTTTTTTTCCTACTTGGTCCATTTTAAATATTCTCAGGTAAAGTGGTCTTTGGGCCTTAAACATTTTCACTGAATGAACTTAGGTATATAGGACACTTGAATGTTTGTCTCTAATGTCAAATAATTCACATTTGTCATTTTAGATGGCTATATATCACTTTAAAGAACCATAGTAAGCAATCTGATATTTCTCTCAGAAATTTGACAAATAAATTGACAGATACAGTTGGCATGGCTGGTATTGCTTATATCTTAGCAATTTGGGAATTCGATTTTTTTTTGTCCAAGGACTAGCAAAAATATTGTGTAACAGGAGATGTGGTCTTCTACATATTATAAACATATTTCTATGTAGATGAGCCAATATATAAGCCTCCATATTAATGGGGAATTTATGTGAACATGTTTATAGGAGAAAGGCTGGGGTTTAATGGAAAGAAACCCTGCTATCTGCTACAAAGAAAAATTGGAAGATTTGCAGGAAATTTAACATTTCATTCAAATGAAGATTTTCTGGCCCGTGGTGATTGAAAACTAAAATGTTTTAACTATTACTCTCTGACTAAAATCCTATAATTAAAATTAGAGAAATTATTCCATGGTGTTCCAATCAGGATGTATCATTCATGATCATGTCAAGGAGAACAATACTGCATTAGTTTTCATTTTCATATTTCTGGATTAAGAACCAGGCAATATAGATTCAAATTCCTATAAAAGATGTGTGTGTGCATGCACACACACACACACATTATAGGTATTTGGGCACAGATATGTTCACTGCCAAGTCTCTTTTGAAAAAAGAAAAAAAAGCTTAAAAAGTTGAAATTGATTAACCCTCAACAGTGGGTAAATGGATGGGTAAATCTTGTTTTTTTGACATTATAAAATATTAATTAGTAAAGAAAAACAAATAAAATTATAAATTATAAAATCTGCATTCACAGAAAATTGATATGAAATGGCAGGTTTGAAAATATGTCTATATGTTTATTTTTAATACTTCTGTCTTCTCCTTCCAGGATTTAGATGACCTGGAGTGGGGGAGGGAGGTGGCCTCACTCACTGCTGGACAGTGTGAATACCCTGACTCTCCACCAGCCCTTCTCTGATGCCACTCCCACCGCCAAGGTGGTAGTGGACCTCCAGTCTCCCCCACATAGTCTCCACTGTCAACATGGGGGTGAAGGTGTCACTACTGCTAGACAAAGATGAAAATACTGGCAACATTCTCAGCTTTCTCTATCATCATCCCAGCAGAAGGGATGCATAATGCAAAATAAAACTTACCAGCCTGTCATTACTTTAGTCCTAAAATCCCTCACTTTTTTGTGCCTTCTTCTTTCTACCTTTCAGAATCTTTTTATCATGTGTTTTACATATGATATGCAGGGGTTTGGTTACACCTCCTGGAAGGAATAAGGAAAAGTACATCTCCATCTTCCTAGAGTCAAAAAGTCAAGTATTTTGACTTTCCATTTGAAATACCGAGGTATCAAGCTACCTCACATGCTCACACTGTCTGTTAACACTCATCTGATTACTCTTGCCCTTCCAAAGTCTTTCTGTCCGTAGCAGTCACTCTTAACTGGAAGAGGACCTATTTTTAAACTTATTTTAAAAATAGAGATATTTAACAATATTTGCTAGAAAGAGATTGTGGCTGCATACCTATTAGTTGCTTTTTTGTTGTTTTGTTTATGAAAGATACTCCAGACACATTTCCTCATGTTTTGGTCCTCAGAATTGCAAACCTGAATCAATTTGTTACTTTCTAAATGCAAAAGTTTGGTATTACCTAAAACATTTTTATTTAAAATAATGTCTAGTATTAATGGGATTTCTAAGTTTTTATAACTTATAGAAGCATATTTTATGCCTAAGTTGAAAGACCTGATTTAATAGTTACCTCATTGATTTCCAAAATCAGCCAGCTAAGGCATTTAACGGGAGATATCAGCTATTACATATAAGCCTTGCTAGTCAAACCAACACAATTCAATAACTTCACAATTTCTATTGTACCATCCGTTATCTTTTAATTTCTAAATGAGATGATTAGATAGCATGGGCTGTTGGTTGGAAAAAAGATTATGAGAGTTCCTGAGAGAGCAAATATTCTCCTGAATTACATTATCAAAATATGAGATCATTTAAAAGAAGTATTAGAAAACTTACTTTTGTTTCCTATTAGGCAATAAGATCTTTTATGAACTTAAAACTATTTTGGGGCACTACAATCTTAAATTTGAATCTTACATGAAGATTCTGAAAATACTCTTTCAACCTCAAAACTATAACTGAGAAAACCCCGGGGGTGGGGGGAAGCCAACAACCTCTAGAACATAACATTATATGCAAAAGTTGTGAGCAGCCCATTCTTAAATCTGAGATGATTTTCAATTCAATGTAAAGACAATACAGATTAGGCAAAAAGAAAATTATCAACAACGAAGTCCTTTTCTCTACATTTTGTTAAATTCTTCAGTATTCAATCAACATTCTGAGAGAAATAAAGTGGCTTTGTTGAGGCTGGCAGTTACTCAGGCTTAAAGAATATGCAACCCTCAGAAATAAAACATAATAGGATAAGGTGGATATAGAGAATGCTTTAAATCTTTATCTTTTTGGTTCTCTAGTAATTTGTACTCTACAAGTCCAGTGACAGCCAGAAAGAGGGCTGCAGTTTTCTCCCCAGTTCCCAAAAGCAAGCAGATAAAAGGGAATCCGCATCCGGTGTCCATTGCTAAAAGTTACTCATCTAGATATATCTCTTCTCAATCAACAGGAGTAAACAAAAGAACAAAATCCAACAAACAAAACCTTGAAAATAAGGGAAAGGGAGATTGGTACTCGGAAGACAAATATGCTTTTGTAATTGATATGCTGGGATTCAAAGTACGTTTTAGGGGTGTGTCATTTTTAGGAGAATAGAAAATGAGGAGGACTTCTTGAAATTATCATACATCATAAAGAAATAATGGCCCAGAGAAAAAGACAACATGATCTTCTAGATTAGAAGAAAGAAGAATTAATGATGCCTAAGCTAGGTATGCTCATCACTACACCCACTCTGCCTACAGGCTTCCGTAGGATAGGACAGGCAACCACTTAATTAAAAATGAGTAACAAGGTATGAGAGGGCTGGAGGATGAGGGAGAGCGTTAAGACTTAGGACAAGCTTCTACAATAGTAATGAGTCTTTGAATTCAGAAAAGGCACACTTTTGAAGAAAATTTACTATACAAACAGGAATAAATTGTGGAAAGTAAATTATTACCATAAAGCATAAAAATAGTATTGTAATATTGAAATATTAGTGCATATTGGAGGCCACTGGAGCATAAACGTCTTGACTTTATCTGGAAAGAGCACTGAAATCAATTAAATATAAGTTACCTCTAAATAATTTATTTTCAGTGAAAGTCCATATTAAACCAATTCACAAGCAAAACATTTTATTAAGATTCATCCATATGAAATTGGACCCATGGAAAATAAAAATTCACATGAAAATATTCATTCAACACATATGCATTGATTATTTTACTCTAGGTCAGACAGTGTTAGACACTGATTAATCAACAAGAGACAGGATCCAACACCTATGAGAGGCAGAGTGATGTAGGTCTAAAATCTAGGAGGCAGAAGCCTGAATTTACAATCTGGTTCTGTAATTTGCTCTGTCATTGTGACTAAGGAGAAATTATTTGTTATCTTTGTTAATTTAGTTATTAGATCCTCTTTTAAAAATATTAGATAATTTAGTCTTAGTTCTTCATTTGTAAAATGGAGGTAATTTTACTTATAGTATTTGATATCATGCTTATTTATTGTCTCTCTCTGTACATGGTTATCCATATATATGATAATCCATATTACATGATTACACAGGATTATACTTAAATAGCCATATATGTGTGCATATGATTGTATAATCATCTGTAAAGCAGAGACAATTATATATATATATATATTAATTTTCCAGATGTAGGTGTATAGATGCATTTTGTTTGTGTTTGTGCATATATACACATAAGAGAAAGTTTAGACTTGTATTCAGCATGTTAAAAGTACATGGAAATATGTGATAATCATTATCATTTAAGATTGTTCTAGCTTATAGGATGAATAGGATGTATAAATACATATTTTTAATATAAGAATTTTGAATTTTTATGGGTATAGACTTGGGGGGATCAGAAGGTATCACTTTGTTGGGAGGAGTAGAAGATGGTACCCTGGAAATTACTGGAAATACTTTGGCTCAATACTGACTCTTGAGTTTTTCTAAATGGGAAAGAGGAATAAGAATATTATTAAATAAATAATGGGTATGAGATACTAGGAAAGGGTGCTAAGCTCAGTAGGACTCATAATAAGACATCCAGGAGAGAAAAATTGGACTGCAGTCTATGATGTACATTAGCAGCAAATTGTAGATAGTATTACATTCCTTTCGAAGTGATTTGAGATTTTTTTATCTTATTCTGCAGAGTGATTAGAGTACTTAATCAGTTAAGCACTAGTTCTTGGTGGTTTATTCTCTGTCAAATTGATTTGACACCAATTTCTTACCTGGAAACAAATTCATGCCAAGCTTTAAAAGATACGCTTAATGTTTCTCCTTACTCTTAAAACTGCATAGAACCAAAGAAGTTTATATCTAGAAAGATCTTCAGAGACCACGTACAGCCATAGTCTCTTAGACAATGGCTTCCTCAATACTGGAGAACACATTTTAGTTGAATTTTTATTTTCAGCAGCCAAAATAATGTAATATTCACTTATGAAATATATGTTGAATAGGTTTAAGGTTTTAAGCACTTGTTTAAAAAACCTATCTCACATTTTATATGAATCATTTCAATAATTGATTGAGACAGAGAGATGCTAAAGAAATGCAGATGGTCCCCAACTTACTGTGGTTCTACTTATGATGATCGACATTGTGATGGCGTAAAAGTAACATGCATTCAATAGAAACCATACTTCGAATGTTGAATTTTAGTCTTTTCCCAGGCCAGTGATATGCTATGCTATACCCTCTGGTGATTCTGGGCAGCCCTCAGTCAGCCACATGGTCACAAAGATAAAGAACCTATTTACAACCATTCCATACCCATACAACCACTCTGTTTTTCATTTTCTATAGTATTTAGTACATTACATGAGATATTCAACACTTGATTATAAAGTAGGCTTTATGTTAGATGATTTTACCCAACTATAGGCTAATGTAAATGTTCTAAACAAGGTTAAGTCAAACTAGGCTAAGCTATGATGTCTGGTAGGTTAGGTGTATTAATTGCATTTTCTTTTTTTTTTTTTTTTTTTTTTTGAGAGAGAGCATGCATGTGTGCATGAGCAGTGGTGGTGGGGGGAGGAGGGGCAGAGGGAGAGGGAGAGAAAGAATCTTAAGCAGGCTCCATACCCAGCACAGAGCCCGACTCAGGTCTCCATCTCATGATTCTGAGATCATGACCTGAGCCCAAATCAAGAGTCCGACTCAACCCACTGAGCCACCCAGGCACCCCTTAAATGCATTTTCGATTTACAATGTTTTCAACTTATGATGGGCTTATTGGGACATAATTGGTTTAGCTATCTTCTTCACAGAGTGTGTGTGCTTTTATATATAATCATAATGATTAAATGATAAATGGGAATCAAGACTCCCAAGAAATAAGTAGTTGAATCAGAGATATAGATATCTCTGCACAAAGGGCAATGTTGGGCTGGGCCAAATTCTGAATTGGTCACTACCCAGTAGAAGACCTTTGTCATCCTCTCTAGTTTCAACCTTCAGTGCACTTTGGCAATTTTTTCCTATTAGTTGTGGAAAATCCACCATAATCATTGTTTAAAGTTAATGCCAGATCTTGCGGGCTCCAATGTTGTTGTCAATGTACTTTTTTTTTTTTTTTTTGAAGATCATTGGGCAGCAAGAAATGTCCACTTCTGTTTCTGGCAGTTGGGACAGCCATCATGATAAATGTGAGATGCTGAAGGAGTGTGCCCAGATCACAAGAGAAATGAATTGGGGGGTACTTTAGGACTCACTAGTCTTTATTTATTTCCGAGGCTGACAAAATGTTCCTTGAATCCACATTTTTCTTCTGTCACCCATTCTCCCTCACTTGCTCTTAGTCTTGCCTGAATTCATCAGGCATTTATACATCCTTGCCAAGTAGCCAGAGCTACGTTAGATATGGGGAGTGATGATAAGTATAGTCTCTATAATGGACTGCGGGACATAGGATTAAGAATCAATTTCCCTCTAACTATGTAATAAATTCAGCATCACTGGCTTTTACCTTGTTACCGTAAGAATCTGTTAACTTCTCTCAAGAGAACATAACCCAAACTTCTCTTTGAGTACTGTTATCATATACTCCACTGAATTTATCCTTTGAAATCTTTGTATTTTGCCTAATTGCGGCTATGATTCTTCTTAATTGGTCTAAAAAAATAACGGTTGTTTCCTGTGACCATGAGGAAAAGGAGTAGGAGTTTTAGAATAGTAGTCCATTCCTTCTGAATTTTAATGTCCCCAGTTTATGTTTTCTACTGTTCTCTGGTGAGCAAGGTTATCCAGTGCAAATGGACTGTAATACATTAAGCCAATGTGTGGTTAACATGTGAGATGGAATAGAGGACGTAGAACATGAAGAATCAGGATAATTTATTTCTGTGTATGTCCTTGGACAGGTTGGAAAATTTCCCTAGATATCTGTTTCTCCATCTGTAAAATGAGAGTAACCAATGCTTTCCTTGTTGGTCCCATGGACATCAACTAAGAAAAGCTTGTGAAAGCATGATTTAGCATTGCAACCCGCGTCTAACATGGCGAGTGTCACTGCATTTATGCTTTAAAAAATTATGTTGAATAAATGAGTGAAGAAATGCTTTGATAAGTATAAAATATTGTATAGCACACACATAACAGATTATTATTACTTTATTTATTTAGAGCTTGTATATTTAGAGGTATTCAGAAAAACTGGAAAAATGGCTTCTCATACCTTCCTTTTCAGGCTGGTAAGTGGATATTAAATCAGTTCAAGGGTAAGAATGCTATTATTCAATGAGGATTGAAGCTCTGGGATCTGATATTCATGCATGGAGGTTCCCACAGTAGCCAGGGGCATGGCACATTCATGCATCAAAATAATGGAACAATGCTGACAATAATGAAGATGAATGGCATGATTTTAGGCATTGATAGACTTGTATTTTCAACCATGAAATGTAGGTGATCCAAAGTGTAAGCCAATGCCTCCTGAAAATTGTTCAATAATTACATATTTAATTACATAGGAAACAACTGTATACAGTTATTCAGGTATATGGAATGTTTTAAAATGTTTTCCAGATGAATTAAAGGTGCCACTCACTAGCACCTCTTGTAGTAGCAATAATTAACTGAACAAGAAAAACCTTGATGTTCACATTTCATTTCTGATTTGCTTTTTTGGGGCCAATGAAAATTAAATCTGTTCATAAGCACCCTGCAACAATCAATTCGTTATCATCATCAAATACTTGAAGCTTAGAAAAAGTAATCTTATCCACTCTTACTTGCCAAAGAGGGATAGGATATTAGCCTGTACTATTTATTTACTTATTTATTTATTTAGTTAGTTAGTTTTACACTGTACTATTTAAAGATAACCTGCTGGACCAACATGATTTATATAGGGAGAATCCAAATGTCCTTTATTCTTTATTTTTTTCAAATGTCCTTTATTCTTGTCCTAGGTGTATAGGCTTCTAAATAATTAACAAACAGCTCATTATACTATATATTTTCCTAATTTTAAAGGGTAATATATACTCAATGTCTAAAATGTGGAAAGTACAAAAAAGTGGAAAACTCACAATGCAGAAATCATCTCCATCTCATCACTCCCCAGTAAACTACCATCACAATGGTGGTATACGCTTCCAGTTTTGTTTTCCTTCAATATGTGTGTGTGCGGTGGGGGTGGGGGGTAAAAAAATGGAGAAGGGATCATATTTCAAGTATTCTTTTTAAAAACTGTTGATTCACTTAAGAATATAACTTGCATGTTTTTCCATGTCATTATGTTGTTCTGATAAATATTTCAATGTTACCATGCTATATCATTACATGGGTATATCTGCATTTTTCTTAAGTTATTTGCATATTTTTACAAATATACACAACTGTGCTTAACATTCCAAGGATTCTAAGACTGGATTTATTAAGTTACATAGTCAATTGAGCAATTTACCATGATTTCCAATAGGAGATGTAATTGGAAGTTAATCAGATGAAGAAGGTAAGCAAAAGGCACTGCTCTTTGATTTCCTTAGAACATCCTACAAATCTCTCAGATCTCTTCACTTTTTTCCATGAGCGAACAGTTTCACTACCAATTCTAAGTTACCACTTTTAAGTGCCTAGCCTATCTTATGAACCTCCAAACTGGCTTTCTTGTAGCCATCTTCTTGAACCCTTCTCCACACAATAGCCAAAAAACCCTTATAACAATGACATTTAAAAAATACAGTTAAGTCATATCCTTGGTATAAAGAAGAAAAAAAGAAAAAAATATCATATCATTGGTTAAAAAGTCATATCGTTGGTTAAAACTCTTTATCTGCTGCCTATGAAATATTTTCAGGATAACTCCTCATCACAGCCTATGAGACTCTGTGAGATTTGGTCCTGTTCATCTATCTTTCTAGCCTCATCACATAACTATCAACTCTTGCTGTTGCACCTTCAACCATGTCAGCCTTATTTCAGTTCTCTTTTTATTTTTTTTTTCCAACAAACTAATCCTTGTTTCTAGGTCTTTATACCTGCATTCCCTCTGCCTCATTTTACTCCTGCCCCCCAACCTCTTTGTCTACTTACTTTGTACTTATCTTTTAGAAGCCACTCCAAAATTCTCTTCCAGAAGAAGTCTTCCCTAATAATCAGTCCAGACTGGGTTGCCAATATATTCATATTCATAGCTCACTGTATTTCTACTTGTGGAACTTCTCCTATGCAACTTTGTTTTATTACTTCAAGTGTATTATTATTTGATTACAAACTGTCTTCCCAATATTACACTGTAAACTCTATGATATTCAGAATCTCATGAGTTTGAAGGCATTATGGCATCAACAGTGCCAAACATGGCACACTAATGGGATTATTTTATTTCAACACTATTTCCTACTGATAGGTAGGTAAATAGAAATTTCTCTTATTTCTTAAGAAATGCATTTCTACTGAAAAAGCTCTCAATTCCATCGTCATCATTTCAATAAAGGATAGAAGGGATACAAAATACTGAAATTTAAAATGTTGAAAAATGAAACTAAGCAGTCTTAAATTAGGCAGGCGGTTGATTTCAGTGAACAAAGCACTGAGCATGGAATAAAAACTTATAGTTGCAGATTTGCACTCATAAACCATGTGATTTGGGGCAAATTGCAGTCTGGTTTAGCATATTTGCCCTGGGTGGGGAGAAGAAGAGGAAACTAGCATTTATTGATAACCTCCTATTTGTGTCAAATTCTCCGAAGTGCTCTACATTTGTTAGACAATTTTATTTGAAATTATCTGTCTCACCATGAACAGTACCATTCTCATTCTTTTACATGTAAGAATCTGTAACTCAGTGAGGTTGACAGCTATTTCCAAAGCAAATGGAGCATAAGTGATAAAACTGTTTTAAAATTAAATGTATTTGACCTCAAAGCAGATGCTCCCTTTAATCATAAACTGTGTGTCCCTAGTTGCAAATAATAGCATCTTTCTCACAGGGTTGTCTGGAGATTTGAATGTGATTATATATGTGACCACAACAGTGCTTCACTATTAGAAGATAATTAGTCCATATCCAATGAGTAAAAATAAATGTATATTGGATGGAATAATTTGTATGTAATAAACACAAATTGCCGTAGCACACTCTTCTCACATCGAAGCTTTATTCATCACAGAGACCTTCTGCAAAGATAGATCAGTTTCTTCCCCTGTAATGCTCATAAAAACTAATTTACATCTTTTTATAAGAACACTTGGCTAGAAGTCTGAATCACTGAATACATATAGGGTAATTTTGAGAAAAAAAAACTTGCATATCTAAGATACTGTTTCACACAACTAGTAATTAAGATCTACTAGCTCTTGAGAGGCAGTAACCTTGAAATACATTTTTGGCTCTGTGTATCACAAAAGCAACATTTTATGATTGTTCATAAAAACAT
Source organism: Callorhinus ursinus (assembly GCF_003265705.2). Lineage (NCBI taxonomy): Eukaryota > Metazoa > Chordata > Mammalia > Carnivora > Otariidae > Callorhinus > Callorhinus ursinus. The sequence continues at coordinate 8,877,079 of NW_027397099.1, forward strand.
GCATGAGCTTAGAAGTTCCCATTATTAAATGAATAAATAATGTGGCAAGTGCACAGAAAAATAACAATTTGAATAATAAAAAGAGTTGTGTGGGTATTTCAATGATTTATTTATAATGATAACAGTTTAAATTAGATACTGGGATATTCATAATCATTGTACAAACTCAGTTGAGTATTTTAGCTCTGTGCACTTAATATACTGTACATTTTCAATGTAAGCCAATTTGTCTAATAAAATGATGAAAAAAATCTACCAGTTCAATGAAGTAGCTTTATAAAAACTGTAATTTAAGGACATTAGAATATTAAGCAATCATTTCATGCTGTTTCCTGCCTGGATGTCGAGCAGCATACACAAACCTAACAATTCTAATGCTTCAGAACAGCTCCAAAAGTTTTAAAATCAAATGGAAGCTTCTTTCATCTAAACAGAATACTCCCCAGATACAAAATCAGAACAATAAAAAATCTAATTTGCATCTCTCCTAATCAGACGTGCATTCAAAAATGCAATTAACCTGACGTTGAATTCAACCTGAATGGTTATGAATTTGTTAATATGGTGAGGGTGAGAGTTCTTTATTTTTTTTTTTAAATTTCTTTTGCTGGTATGAACTTTTGTTATATTGATTCACATTTTTTTTTCAAACTCCAATTTATACCTGAGCCTAAGAAGATTAATATTTGGGCTTCCGAAATCAGGTCTCTTTTTGTGAGCTTGCTAGGCAGTGGGATAAAATAATTTTGTCTTTGAAAGATTGTTTACATAAACAGAAGACTTTTGCCTGAGTATAACTTATCATGTAACAGAATTTACATAATCTTACCAAAAGATTATAGGGGAATCAAGGGGAAAAGATCAGTAAGTCAAGGTAAGTCTGTGTTTTCCTATACTGGATCTAGGACTCTTGGGTAGGAGAACAGTTTTACTTCTAAGCCCCCTGGATTCAGTTTTGGTTGTCTTTGTTTTCATGATTCCTTAAAAACACTGAGGAAAGAATATGGGTAAGGCAACTCAAATAAAATTGGAAGGAACAAAATATTGAAAACTCAAGCATGAATAGAATGCAGTTGTGTTTATTAAATCTCCTACACTTAATTATATGCTATGCATTAGGTTAGGAAGCAAATGAATGACTGTTTATGATTATTTGCATTATCACTTTAACTTAAGGTCTGTATTTAGGAGACTAGGAGCAAGTTTGGGCAAGAAAGCAATGGAACAATATATCTCTGGTCATCAAGGACAGCTTTCTGATTTTATAGATAGTGAGTGAGACAACATGGTGAAATTTATAGCAGTCTTCTTTAATATAATTCAATTCAACAAATGTTAGTAAGCACTATATGTATTGTGGGGATAAATGCCTTTTACTAAGGTAGTTTCTCTTCCCTCAGGATGTTTGCAAACCGATGGATGACTCCTAGATGAAAATTAAATTATCACACATCTTTCACTCAGCCCACTGTTTTATCCACTGTACAAAGTTACCTCTCCCAAATAAACGTGAGGAAGCCATGCTTGCAATATTGAACACACTTTCCAGAGACTCAAAATGTGGTTCTCCAATACTTTCTGTGTGAATGTGTCTTGAGTTATACTTTTCCATAATGGTGAGTGATAATGTGAAAGAAATTGCCTTCATATGTAAGTATCAGTTATAAATGTGCAAAAAAATATTCCAAGCTCATAGCAAATAAAAAATGAACTGCAAAAAAGCACAGTATGTGAGTTAAGTGTGGTGGAGTGTAGAGATTCCATTGAAGAGATACATAAAGGTATACATAGAAATTTGGATAACAAATTAGTAAATAATCAATTCCACAAGGATCTTTGAACTACCAATACGATGCCCAGTGCATGAGACGCACTCAAATATTGTTTTAAGGAGAGGACACATAAATAGGTAGAAGGATGTGTGGTTGATGGATGATGCTATTGGTCAAGATAATCAGACATTTTGTGGGAGCTATTTTTAGGACATTAGTTGAACTATCCTATTAATATTCTAATCACTCACAAAAATTTTACCAGAGTAAAGATTTAGTATTTCTGAAACCCATGTGTAGTAGACAGAAGAAATTAGAAATATCACAGTGAGGTAGCTGTCACAAGAGGGAACTTTAATGATAACTCTTGAACTGGATGGGAATGTGAGACCAAGCCCCAGGAAACCACGAAGAAGGGGAAGTCGCCAACTAATGGAACCATGGTGTCTCTGTGACCTTTGCTCAAAAGATAATTCTCAGCCCTCATGTCCACTTCCTCTCACCCTACTCAGGCAGGAAGATTATCAGAATCTCTCCCATCAGAACTTTCTGAGATGGCATATGCAAATGTCACTCCACTCTGAGGATTTGCATAGATTGTTCATTGAATAGCATCTTCTGTGTCTGCAGAATCTGAAGTGGCACCAAAATACAATAAGAAAACAGCTGTAAATGCTGTATGCTCTGCAGAAAGTACTTCTTTATCTTAAAAGACTGAACTATGAGCACTAGCTAGCAATGAGAATGAGATCTCTCCAATTATTCATATATTTGGTTTGCTTCAGCTCAGTTTTCTGGAAGCCTTCCATCTATTTTTGAAAGTATAAGTAATAACATCAGGCAGAAAAACAGAATGATGTGGAGAAACAAACAAACAAACAAGCATGGCCACAGAGAATGAACAAAAGGGAAAACAGTAATGCCACCAGAATATGAAGAAGTTACTTGAGGGCAATGACTTTTTTGTATTAGAACAAGGCCTGACAGATGTTTTTTAAATGCTGGTTGACTCAATGCACCTCCTATCAAAGGAATGCGTCAATACTATTCTAGCTACAAAATACAGATAGTTAGCAACTATACCTCTCTTTGTGTCATTCTATCTTGCTTTATTTATAATTCGAATAAATATTTAGTCATTAGATTAGTGGGCAGAAAACTAAATATAGTTCACTCTTCAGGGTGCAGTAACTTCTCAACAAATATTTGGTTGTCATTAAGCACTGAATTAAAAATATTTCATTCACTGAATACATATTAACCAAGAATCAACAATGTATTGGGTATTTTCTGGGCACTAAGGGTTAAAAAATGGGTAAGAGAGTACAAGCATTTTTCTTGAAGAAGCTAAAAATCTGGTATTACTATTCTTCTTCTTCTTCTTCTTACTATTATTATTATTTAGAGAAAGAACGAACTTCACGGGGGTATTCCTAAAAGCTTTTGAAAATAATTCTTTTGGTACCTGCAGTGGGAAAAGTAAAGAGTATCTATTTTACACAACGGTGCTTGAACAATTACATAAACTACTATTGTTCAGACACAACACCACTTACTTTTGTGAACATCTAAAATTACTTATTCAGAGCCAAAGTTAGTGAATTGGGTTTGTTGTCAAGCTAATGTGCAGTCCCAACCCAGAATGAATACAAAATAGTAAGACAGAATTTCTTGAGTCTCATAAACTGTCTGTGGGAGTAATATTCAGTAACAAGTCCCTAAATATATTGAGTCATAGCTGCATTCTTAAAATATGTGTAAACTTCGCTAAGGGAGTCTGAAGGATTCCGTTCTTTGCGTGCACAGATTCTGACATAAATACCAGAAATATTCATTTCTTTGTGTGCTATATGTGAAATTATTTTTCCTTTCTTTCGTATATTTATCACAAAAGGAACATAAAAATGTATTGCGTATATCAAAAGATTGTAAGAAAAGATGATTGTTAGTGCCCTCTTTGTCCTTTATATATTCGTAAAAATACCATTTCAGTAATTTAGCTTTGTGTCTTATATATAGCTCAAGTATCATCTCTGGAGGACTCTCCTGAACATGGATGGATGTGTCTTCCATTCTTCACCTTCACTCACTTTCCATGGCATATTTTCTATCTTAACAACTCAGGCATAAACACAATCACTTTAAAATAGTGATATTAAGGGGTGCCTGGGTGGCTCAGTCAGTTAAGCATCTGCCTTCAGCTCAGGTCATGATACCAGGGTCCTGGGATTGAGCTCCTCATAGGGCTCCCTGCTCAGCGGGAAGCCTGCTTCTCCCTCTCCCACTCCCCCTGCTTGAGTTCCCTCTCTCACTGTGTCTCTTTCTGTCAAATAAATAAATAAAATCTTTTAAAAAAATAGTGATATTAGTTCACCTGTTTAATATCTGTCTTTGTCTCAACTAGAATGAAGTTTCATGAAAGTAGAAAACTTTGCCTGTTTAAAGAGACTACTTTATTCCATTCCTAGATCCTAGACAGTGCTTGGCACATGGAAGATTCTTATAAATATTTGTTGAAATAATAATTGGGTAAATAAAATTTTCCTGTGCAATTTCCTTTTTCTTCATATCTGACATTTATTGGGAATTATTACATGAATTACTATAAAATTAAAATGATAGGTCACAATTGTATATCTTTCCATTCTAAATAAAGCTATTTTCAAAACTGAAGTCAATGCCTAAGTAGAGCAGCAGAAATAACTTTTAAAAAGGTATATTCTCAGGGTGTCTGGGAGGCTCAGTCCTTAAGCGTCTATCTTTGGCTCAGGTTATGATCCCAGCATCCTGGGATCAAGCCCCACATTGGGCTCCCTGCTCAGTGGGGAGCCTGTTTCTCCCTCTCCAGCACCCCCTGCTTGTGTTTCCTCTCTCACTGTCTCTATCAAATAAATAAATAAAATCTTAAAAAAATAAATAAAAAGGTATATTCTCTTAAATACCAACCCCTGCCAAATATAACACAAAGGTAGAAAGCCACAGTCCAATCTCATTTTTGAATACCAAACTAAAGAATAACTGTCAGCATTTGAATTCAGTAACATAGTAATGGAGTAATGCACCATAACCAATTGAGGTTCAATTAAAAAGTGTAAGAATCATATGATATTAGTACAAATAGTACAATTAGTTTAGTCATTTCAACAGGCATTAAGAAGGCATTTAATAAATTTCAAAGGTCAATAGTCTACCTAATCCTTCATTAAAATATTGAAACATTTCTATCACAGTTAAAAATAAAGATATGAGTGTACATAACAACGATGACTTAGTACTAGACAATAAAAGTACCAATTAGTATTAGACAATAAAATTAGTAAAAGAGAATGAAGTAAGGGTGGTACAACAGTATTTCTGGAAAGTGCTTTAGGAAGTTTTGGAAATAGCAGGGAATTTTTAAATCATTTTGAATTATGTAAATTATTATGAAGAAACCATGGGTAATGAAAAGAAAGTGTAGATAATAAGAAACTGAAATGAGATTGTTGAGTATAAAATGAGTGATAAAAATCAAAGGTTGTCTTATATAGAAATAATATCTGATTAAAAAATATAAAAGATAAAACCCTCAAAATGACAAATATCATTAAACTATTAATGCTTAACTCATCAAGAATTTTCTGGGGCCTTTATGGAATAACAGACAAAAAGAATCATTTAAGTACATAATCTTTGTAAGAATACTCAAGTCCATACATTGATATTCAAATGTATTGAGATTGCCATAAATTTCCTAAAAATATTTGAAGGAAAACATGAAAAGTATTACTCTAAATCTAAAAATTTAATTTAAAAGGCCAAGACTGTAGAATTAGTCAGAAAATAAAAGATGAAGAAAACAAAAAGGTGGATACCCCTTCCAAATATTTAAATGTATCATAATGTATCAGTTAAAACTGCATGATGATAATGCAAATAGACAGATCAATAGAAGATAATAAAGCCTGAAATATATCAGTATATTTGTGAAATTAGTATTTGGGAAAATGACAACTTAAATAAGGGGGAAAAAAAGGACTAATCAGAAATAATATTGGTAAACTCATAAGTCCTTGTGAGAATTAGAGCCCTATGTCACTCCATTCATCAAAATAAATTTCAGAGGCAACAGATATTTAAATAAACAAACAAAAAGGCTAGAAAAAGGCTTAGATGATTTTTTTTTCTTTTTCATTTTCTGCTCATGATGTTTTCCTCTCCATATCATGAAACCAAGAAACCATAAAGGTGAATGCTATAAAACCTGATGATATTAACATCATTTTAAAAATATGCCATATTTCTTTATATAAAAAGAGATACAGAAAAATAAAACACATACGACAAAGGAAGCTTTACTATTTTTAGTGAAGAAAGTACACTATACCTTCAAACACTTAAACAAAACAGTAACAAATTAAATTCAATAGAAAAAAAATAATGGGATCAATGACATGGCTAGTATACTCAAAGAACATTTATGTATTCAATCAGGAAAAGATCATAAATTCAGATTTTCTCCTTCCCACTCCACCGTGCACTAAACACATTGTAGCAATTAAATAAGAAGTATAGAGAAGTCTGAAAAGAATTGTAGCACTGAAAAGCAAAGTGAACATTCCTACAGAGCCGATTAGAACAGAAAGGCAAGATGGTAAGCCCACAGCTAAACTTGTGGTCCTGCTGGGCTCCTGGTGCAGAAGAAGTCATGGCAGAGACTGCTGGTTCCCAACATGCAATGGGGAATAAAGTGACCTAAATACACATGGTCAGACCAGAACCAGATTTCTGGCTTCTGACCTCAGACTGTAAGACCACATCTCTGACTGAAGGAGCTCTGATGAAGTCTGATATCTGCTGCAGAAAGCATTCATGTGATGCAGGAAAAAAAAATGAGGATGGAGGAAGCACAGCTCTTCCCATCCAGGAGCTGAGCCAATCTGTAGCTGGCGAATGACAGAATGTCACAACACCACTGTCAAAGAGGACTGGGAACACCATGACTGTGATCCAAATGGTAGTGCTGTCTTAAAATAGGAGGGTGAGGTAGGCAGGAGGAGGTTCAGATAAACCCTTAGGAGATAATAAGGAGAAAGAAAGAGAGACAGACAGACGGAGGGATAGAAAGGGAGAGAAAGTGAACCTCAGTCAAAATAAGTCTGCCCCCTTCAAAAAAAAAAAAATCAAAGCATACCAATGTGAATAATCACAAATATTAAGTCAATAGACAAAACAAATCCCTCAAAAAGGTGAAAATAATAGAATATAAAATATTTTAAAATCAATGTAATTCAGGATCTTCAATGATATACAGGAAGAAGTAACATTGATTTAAAACACAGAATTTGAAATTACAGAAGAACACAAATAAGATGATATGAAAAAGACCCCAGTAAAAGCCGATAAATGCTGGAGTAAATAAAATAAAAGGCAAAACCAATGTCAACGTAGGACACAGTTGAGGACAGAATTAATGAACTGAAAACAAAGCAGACAGAGCTCTCTATGCATGACTGAAATTAAGGACACATGGAAGAGAGACTGAGAGGTTCCTAAAGAATTCTATTGTTCTACAAGAGAATGGAAGATATTAAAAGATGTGATATTTGAAAAGTTGATTTATTTATTTTTAGAGATGAAGAAAAACATGCATGATTGAAGTAAAACCACACTCTGAATAGCAGGAAGATGAATACAATTTAGTGTGCATGAAAAACAAGTAATAAAACCACAGATACAAAAATAAAGTTAAAAGTAAAGACACCAGAATAAGTTGAAACTAAGGAATTTCTGAAAAAAAAAAGGAAAAGAAGATGGAGAAGGGGATGCAGAAATCGAATTTACCAACCATGACCCCTTACATTAGAGGGCTCTAAAAACTGTCACTCGTTTGGTAAAATTAACAACTGACAGTAAAAAATCAGTATATGAATAATATTTTTCAATTTTGATTAAAATTTTAAAATGGAAATTGTAGATATTAATACCTCCCCTCCCCCAAATGGCTGGTTTGTTTAGAGGACAGTTAAATATATTAAGACATTTTATGTTCAAGAAAGGGATAGTTGCCGAATCACCTTAAACATCCTAGAAAATATAATCGCAGGTAGCACGTGATAAATAAAATTGTTACCAAAATAAAACTAAAATTAAAGAGCCATTTTATCTCAATTTTCAAATTGAGATAAAAGTGTTTTACTTACAGTAATTTTATAGTTTTTTTAATTTTTTTTAAGATTTTTATTTACTTATTTGAGAGAGAGAATGAGAGATAGAGAGAGAACATGAAAGGGGGGAGGGTCAGAGGGAGAAGCAGACTCCCTGCCGAGCAGGGAGCCCGATGCGGGACTCGATCCCGGGACTCCAGGATCATGACCTGAGCCGAAGGCAGTCACCCAACCAACTGAGCCACCCAGGCGCCCTAATTTTATAGTTTTATCTTTTATACTACAGTGTGTACATCTATGTATCTAAATACAGCCATTTTGTTTCTTACTTATTTGTACTTCTTCTTTTTTGTCTTTTTTTTTTTTTTTTTTTTGACACAGAGAGAGAGATAGTGAGAGAGAGAAAGAGAGTGAGCACAAGCAGGGGGAGCAGCAGGCAGGCAGAGGGAGAGGGAGAAGCAGGCTCTCTGCCGATCAAGGAGTCCAATGTAGGGCTCGATCCCAGGACTCTGGGATCATTACCTGAGCCAAAGGCAGCCGCTTAACCGACTGAGCCACCCAGGTGCTCCTCCTTTTTTGTCTTGATCAACTTGGCAAAAGATTGATATTTTATATGGCTCTTTAAATATATATTTTATATATATAATATCTATATTATATATAACCAAAATTTATTCAGAAGGAATAGAAAACACACATTTTTAAAAACAGAGAAATATATTCATGCGGTTACACACACACACACACACATACACACCTCAAACAATTTAAAGGTAATTTCTACAAAACATTCAAGGAAAAGGTACTCCCTATGCTCTACGAAATACTTCACAAAAAATGAAATGAAGATACCCATCTAATTTTATGGTAGTAGTAGAACCTTCTTATGAAAACCAGGAAAAGAATAATCCAAACTAAGAAAATTATAGACTCATTCTTCATAGGTTAGTATTCATTTAATAAGAAAAAATAGCTCTTTAAATTCATCAATATAAATATATATATTGAGTTATGCACATACAAAGTTTATCCAAGGAAGAAGATTGGTTAAATATCTGAAAATATTCTGATGGCAATGCATCACATCAACTAAAACCAGAAGGAAAAAAAAAAGCAAATACCGCAGATACAATATATCATTTCAATAGATAAAAACAATATTCAATAAAATTCAACATCATTCATATTAAATTTTAGCAAACAAGGAAGAAATGTATATTTCCTTAAATATTTAAAATATTAAAGCCTGGCACAAATTTCCTATGTCTAAAATTTTTAGAAATATATTCATTAAATCAAGAACAAAATTTGATTGAACTTTATATAGGAGACCAAGAAAAATCACAGTGTAATAGAAAGCAAATTAAAAGGAAGATGATAAGGAGAAGAAAAGAGAAAAAAGCCATTTTTTTGCAATTATATAACATTTAAATAGAAATCAAGAGAATCTACATAAAATTTATCTGTACAAATTAAAATGAATCATATATAATATCAATGTAAAAATCAATTACATTACTATATACTAATAGCTAACCATCTAGAAAATATATATTAAAAATATTTTCTTTGGTAATGCAAAACTAAAAAAATGGTAAATATAAATTAGGGCAAGATTTTACTGAGAAATTTATAAAATGATATTGAAAGTCACTAAAAAATTAACCAAATGCATAAGCAAGTTCATTAATGGGATAATTTACTAGTATAATGGAAATTCTCCCCTAAAGTAATATAATAACTGAACATAATTTCAATCAAAATCTCAATAGGTTTTTGTTTCCTGAAGATGAGAGGTTGTAACTAAAGTGTACATGGAACATCAAAGGGCCAATAACACTGACAAAATTTTTTTTAAAAATATGGGTGTTTTGTGTTATGGATTCTTGCCCAATGTTGTGCCAAGATTTATTATGAAATCATAGTATAGTTCTTGTGCAAGGAAAAAAAATAGCACAAAAGTACTATCTAGAAGTCTACAATAGTAGACTCTAGAGAAGGACTATGCACATATGGAAAATCAATACCTAACAAGTTGGTATTACAAGTCTGTAAAGAAAGATGGATTATTTAATACATGGCACAGGGATAAAGTGGCTATCCATATGGAATAAAAAAATAAAATTAGATTCTTACCCCATCCATCACTCAAAACCGCTTCAGAGTGGGTTTAACTCAACTTTTGAAAATCAAATTCTTAAAAAATCATTAGACATAAGTATAAGAGAATATTTGTATGACCAAATGGTACAGAAATTTTTTAATGTACGCACACACACTCACACTCACACAAAATGTAATTAGATATGATAAATTAAATTTCATTAAAATAAAATTCTTCCATTCAAGGAAAGACCTTATGATCAAAGTGAAAAGACACATCACACACAGGAAAAAAGTATTATTTATGACGAATGCAACTGAAACTGAAAAGTATTATTTATGATGAATGCGACTGAAACTGATTAGTGTTGTAATGCCAAAGTAGTATGACCAGTCTCTTATAATCAGTGAGTTAATTATAACAGAATGATGGAATATAATAATTGAATTCAATATGGGTACATACTGTTTAGTAAATAAATTCAACTACCTACAGTAAACACGAATGGGTAAATACAATTATCCACAACAGTCTTGAGTTTAGGACCTATAAAACAATAAATCATTGCCTTTTTCTTTTGTTTGTTTTGTTTTGGGTTAGCAGGTCAGAGCCAAATCCTTTGCCAAAAAAAAGAAAGAAAGAAAACCACAAAACAAAACAATGACAACAGAGAAAAAAAAAAGAGAGAGAGAGAGAACAGCCATGACAATGCTTTGTAGACCTGTAAAGGAAAGCGCTTCTAACACAAACTGCCTAATGACTATATTCTTTTCAATGGCTCTAATGTCCCTCTAACTAGTAAATATCTTCAGTTCTCTTTTTCCTCTTTATAACACGTGGTTAAAGGCGGGTTCTGTATTTTGAGTTCTCAAGGAGTTCTGTCAGCAACCCAACAATTCTCTTTCTCTCAAAGCTTTTGAAGTCTTTGGCCTAAGATCCTAAATGAACTTTAATTAAAGATGAATTTAATTTATTTGGGACTGATAATTAGTTAACTTCCACCATATAAACAGGCAATCCATAGCAGATGAAAACTGAATAACAGCATATGTTAGATGATGCTTGATTTCACAAATGCTCAGGGAAATGCTTATTAAAACTACAATGAGAGGCAATGCTATGCATATCAGGTTGGGATATTCAGAAACTATCAAGTACATATTTTTATTACTTACCATATATGAAAGACCTATAGAAAATGTTTGCGTTTGATTGGACTCTGTGGTGACCAGGTGCTCATACAGTCTCTAGAATTTTCTGTACGTATATAATACGTTGCAGTGAGTATATTTTTTCTAAAGTAGTTTATATTTGTTTATTTTTTAAGGATGATGTATATATAAATAAGATTTTAAATAACATCCCTGAAATACTGTCAAATGGAAAGTGAAAGTTGCTAAAATATGTAGGATATAATTGTATTTACACAGGCACACACACACATGCAGATATTTAAGGAAGTGAGAGAGGGGCAGTGAGAGACGGAGTAGTTAGGTAGATATGACATAGAGAGACAAGACAGATGGCCATCAGAGGGGAATACAACAGAGTGTCAAAGGGAGTGACAGGAAAAGACATGCTGACACAGAGAAGAATGAAGACTTTTGGTAAAGGTACTAATTGAGGTACAGTTTTTCCTGGGGATTCAGCTTTACTGCTCTCATTTCTGCTTTCTTTTTTTTAGTGGAATAACTATACTAAATACACTTTGTTTTAGAACAACATTAAAGTTTTATTTAAAAAAATAGTAACACAAATACTGATATACCCCAAAGTCTTTGAAAATTTCCCACCCCATGATCAGGAAAATGGTAATTTTAGAGCACTATTAAGTTTTATAATAAACATAATAAACACATAAAACTAATGGACCGGGGTGCCTGGGTGGCTCAGGCATTAAGCGTCTGCCTTCGGCTCAGGTCATGATCCCAGGGTGCTGGGATCGAGCCCCATGTCGGGTTCCCTGCTCTGCGGGAAGCTTGCTTCTCCCTCTCCCACTCCACTTGCTTGTGTTCCCTCTCTCGCTGTGTCTTTCTCTGTCAAATAAATAAATAAAAAATCTTAAAAAACAAAACAAAACTAATGGACTTATTCACACCAGTCTCTTTTTAAAATCTATCACAAAATTCTTAAACACTTCCCACCCCTGGATAAGTAAAATAATTATCTCTTTCCACTTCCTATTTTTCAAAGCCTTCATAAGCTTAGTTGTATTTATTTTTATTTTTTTAAAGATTTTACTTATTTTTTTGACAGAGACACAGCGAGAGAGGGAACACGCAGGAGGAGGGGGAGAGGGAGAAGCAGGCTTCCCGCGGAGCAGGGAGCTTTTAAAAGAACAAAATAAAGAACATGCACCAATCAAAGGATTTCATTTTTCGGAGCTGTTACTGTGATAAACTGTTGAAAATCTTTAGTCTGATTAACCATACTAACTAAATACATATGTAAACTCATTCAAATTTGTGTTAAAATCAGTCACTTATTTAGCCATTTACCTGTTCACAATAAACATGAAACCAGGGATGGCACTGGCTTAATGCTACAAAATAACTCGGCAGCCTTTATTGTGTTTTTTCACTAAGCATAGAGCCTGTGTCATGAAGAGCAAATCTCAAGATTCACCTACTTCACCAGAACTGGAGGTTTTAAGTTGCAGATGGTAGGAATAACCATATTTAAGCTAAGTTGCAAATTATTATAGAATCTAACAATAAGTTCCCACAATAATCATAATTACTAAGAAACTGTCTCAACAGTATCACTTTATATTAATCTTTGTGTACTCCCCTAGACTATTCATTACCCAAAGCATTCTTTTAACCCAACGCATTGAACTAACTTTCCTGAACTGCAAGACTATATTAAGGACTAAATGAGCATCAAACATATACTTTTTTTCCCCCAAACATATACTTTATGACCTAAACTCTTCTTCTAGGACATGGGTTTTCTGGCTCACCATTAATGTGAAAGTAGAGCTTCATCTGAGGGACATCAGAATACTGGCTTGCTTTTCCTCCCACAAGACATATCTTAACTGAGGCTGAATGTGGTTTGATAACTAATAGGGACTTAAACATGGAATAGATTTTTGTATAATTGCTTTTTGGGTGATGATAAAAATCCAAGTGTAAAAGGATTATGTCAGACAACATACTGGATATCAGTTACAACAGCATCCTGCTGCAGGGTTATTGGGAACTGTCTTGTTGAGAAAGTGGGAATCATCCTTTACCAAATTAGGTATGCTGAATGTGTTCTGACTCTAGGAGATCCCACACTTACCCTAAATTTCTGAACTATTTATTAAGAAATTCCATAGGTGCTCCTGGGTGGCTCAGTTGGTTAAGCATCTGACTTTGGCTCAAGTCTTGATGTTGGGGTCCTGGGACTGAGCCCTGTGGCAGGCACTGTGCTCAGCAGGGACTTTGCTTTTCTCTCTTCCTCTGCCCCTCCCCCTGATTGTGCTGTCTCTCTCAAATAAATAAAATCTTAAAAAAAAAAAAGAAATTTCATAACAAACCAGTCTTCTTGCATGTGTGTGTGTGTGTGTGTGTGTGTGCACGCACATATATGTAGCAAGGAGATCTCTTCCCACCATCCTAAAGTCCTCCTGTGTAACAAAGACCAAACTGAAAAAGCAGGCATTATCATTTTCAAATGTATGTATACGGAACCTATACTCTGAGAAATAAGAGACTTATCCAAGGGCATGGAACTATGATACTTCTGATAAACCATCGCAGAAAAGATGTAAAGAAACAGATAAAAACCTGCATCAGGATTGCTGAGTAATTTAAAGAATACTCATAGAAAAAAAATGTTTTCGATTAGTCTTAAGATAATTTTGGGACAGATCTTGTTATATATGAGAAAGCCTAGTGCAAAGGTGGGGAGAAGTCAGGGGTCATAGTAAAATGTGAACATAATTCTCTCCAAAAACACATTTAAAAGAAATTAGAAAATGCAATTAAAGTGTATACATAATTTATTTTAATGATGTTAATTCACTTTCTACGAAGTTAACACATTAAACATTCTGTGATTTGGATCCTATTAAAAACTATATTACACTAAAATAAAATATTCTAAAAATTATTTTGGTGACAGAAGAATATTTAGAGACAGCTAATTGAGAGAACAAATTATCCCATTTACAACTGTGTTAAGTATAACACAGTTGTAAATTAAATTGAGAATAAATCTGGGCTTTTCTGATCAGCATGCTCCAAGGGAGGAAGTTAAAGTTGGATGAAGATTCAATGTTGAAGAGGATCTTTTGAAGGAAATGAGAAAATAACCACACTGCTATCAACACTTCATAGACAGGACTGGAATCCTATAAAGGCTCACTCATTCATGTTTCTGGCATTTGAGTTGGGAAAACTCCAACCCTGAGAGGGAGAACAACTGAGGCATTTCTATCTCCATGAAAAATGCATATACATCCCCTAAAGTCATAATCCATCAGCATCAACTCTGTCTAAAAGCTCACCTCAATATCACTTAAATCATGTATGGGTGGGGCACCTGGGTGGCTCAGTCGGTTGTGTCTGACTCTTGATTTCAGCTCAGGTCATGATATCAGGGTTATGAGTTCAGGTCCCACATTGAGCTCTACCCTGGGAGTGAAGCCTACTTTAAAAAAAAAAAAAATGCATGGGTGACTCAGTATAATTCACCCTGGTTCTCCCTGGGTCAAAACGGTTTTCCCTCTGTGGACCTATGAAATTAGACAACAAGTTATCTGTTTCCAAAATATAATGGTGGGACAGGCATAAGTTAGACATTCTTACTCCAAAAGGGACAAATTAGAAGGAAGAAAGGGGTGATGGGTCCCAAATAAGTCCCAAACCTAGCATGGCAAATTCCATTTGACTTTAAGGCTTGATAAGAATCCTCTTTGAGAATACTAGGCTATTCCTAATACAGATCCATCTAAGGGAAATGGAACCAAGGAGACAAATACCTGGGCATTAATATTGCTTTTGCCTTGGGGCACCTGGGTGCTTCAGTCGTTAAGCGGCTGCCTTCGGCTCAGGTTATGATCCCAGGGTCCTGGATAGAGCCCCACATTGGGCTCCCTGCTCAGTGGGGAGCCTGCTTCTCCCTCTTCCTCTGCCACTCCCCCTGCTTGTGCTTGCTCTCTCCCTCACTCCCTCTCTCTCTTGCTGTCAAATAAATAAATAAATTAAATCTTTAAAAAAAAAAAAAGAATCCTCTTTGACTCTATGGTCTATCCTCCAGGACCACCAGAATGGTGGCCCTTCTCCCTTGGCCTGGGCCCTCTGGGCCCAGGATGACAGTAGCAGCCTTGCTGGCCTTAGAACTGCTTCCAGATTATTCTCCCTGTCCCTAGAAAGAGAATGCACATTTGCAACTAGAGACCTCTATTAGCCCATTTCCTGCCTGGAGAATACCGGAAGTCTGACAGCCTTCCTTTAGGATAACTCATCTCTGTCCCCTTACATCCAGTATGACTGGGTTTCTGCTGATATAAAATTCTCAGAAACCTTGTAAGCCCCCAATGTGATTCATGGAGGTCGAGCCATTAAACAAGAAGATCTTCCACAGGTTTTTCCTTGATGACCTCATCTCCATTCCTGGCTTCTGCTAGAGATGCTTGATTAGATCAATGATTCATTTGCTTAATTTCTTTAGAAAATCCTTGTCCAACCACAATCTTGGCCCTGTTTCTAGAGTACACTGCCTGGATAGGCTGAGAATTTCCCAAACCTTCAAGTTCTATGTCCCTTTTGCTTACACATTTCGTCTTCCAGTCATCTCTCTCACATTTTACTATAAGCAGCAAGGACAAACTAGGATAAACTTTCAACATTTTGCTTAAAAATATCCTCAGGTAAATATCCAAGATCATTGCTTGCAAGTTTTACATTCTACAAAACACTAGACTATAACTGGGCCATATTTCCTGACACACTGTAACAAGGATTGCCTTTACTATGCATACTTTCAACATTAGTCTCTATAAATCAACCTAGGCCTTTACTATCAAGCACCTCCATTGCTCAACCCCAGAGCCATCCCACATTTTTAGTTATTTCTTAAAGAAATATCCTACTTATTAGCGCCAAAGTCTGTACATGGATTGATCCTCCTTCTATTAGTTTGCTAGGGCTTGCAAAACAAAGTACCACTAATTGGGGGCTTAAACAACAGAATTGTATTATCTCACAGTTTTGGAGGCTAGAATTTTGAGATCAAAGTGTTAGCAGTGTTGGTTTCTTTGGAGAGCTGGGAGGGAAGAATCTACTCCAAACCTCTCTACTTGGCTTGTAGATGGCTATTTTCATGCTCACATGGGGATTCTGCCTATATATATCTCTGTGCCTAACTTCCCCTTTTTATAAGGACACTAGTCATATTGGATTAGGGCCTATCCTACAAACTTCATTTACACTTGATTACATCTATGAAGACTATCTTCCATTAAAATTACATTCTTCAGTACTGGGGGTTAAGACTTCAACATACAAATTTTGGGGGTGAACACAATTCAGTCATAACATCCCACAATGTGTAGGATAGAAAAATGTGCCTGTCTAATTCAGCATCTAAACCTTGACCCATCTGGTTTCAATGGTTAGGTTTGATGTTCTGAGATCGAACATATATTACAAAGATAGAAACACTATCTGGAGATAAATAATTTCATTCACATTTACCTCAAATTGCGGACACACACTTATTTAAGACAGTATGTATAATTTTATAATTTTTCAATTAGAAATATTGCTTGTGTTCACCATTTCTGTTAGCCTATAAACACATGCCTGTGGTTGAGCAAAAGCATTAAAATTAATCTTACAATTCTTTATTCCATTTTTTTTAAGTTTTTATTTATTTGTGAGAGAGAGAACGAGAGAGCACACAAGTTGGGGGTAGGGACAAAGAGAGAGGGAGAAGCAGATTCCCCACTGAGCAGGGAGCCTGATGTGACATGCTCAATCCCAGGACCCCAAGAACATGACCTGAGCTGAGGGCAGATGCTTAACTGGAGCCACCCAGGCGCCCCTCTTTATTGCATTCTTAATGCTTTTGGGTAAATATATACACACTTTAGCCTGTGGAAATCCACCTTTGCCCCACTTTCTTAAGTGTATACATCTTTGTAAATATGGAATGGGCAGTTAGCCTTATAAATTATTCCCCACCTCTGTCAATGATGAATGTTATTTCATGTACAAGCCTATGACCACAATTTGCATCAGATGGATTGCAACATGAACACACCTATAGACTTTGTTCTTGGGCAATTCTTTCCACACTTTTTTTTAAGATTTTATTTATTTATTTGACAGAGAGAGACACAGCGAGAGAGGGAACACAAGCAGGGGGAGTGGGAGAAGGAGAAGCAGGCTTCCCGTGGAGCAGGGAGCCTGACATGGGGCTCGATCCCAGGACCCTAGGATCATGACCTGAGCTGAAGGCAGACGCTTAACGACTGAGCCACCCAGGCGCTCCTCCACACTTACTTTTATGAGAAGTATTTTCCTTTTCTTGATTTCCTTTTTAATTCTGTTTCAGGATTTAGGTTAGATATGGACTGTGCATAACTGCTGGGGTTTGCTCAATCAAAAACTGAAACGCATGGACTCACTAATACAAGAACAAAGGGGGAGAATATTTGAAATCAGAACTATACCAAGAAATTCTCATTATATGATTGCCCTGGCTATGCACCATCAAAGTGTAGATTGGAAATATCCTTAAAAGCACTGAAGTAATACAGAATGCAATGGTATTAACTAATTTTGTCATCATTGGAAGACACTTGAGATGTAACTTTCTGCCACTCTTGTCAGTGACTAGATGAGATGTCAATCATAATATCTAAATCAGACCACTCAAGGTAATACTGAATAAAATGTTATCTCTGGAGGTGAATAAAATTTTCTTGAACTGGAAAGCTGCTGCAGTCAAAATATTAGCATGAGGAATTCTGAATTGCTTTCACTCTGATGCCTCTATTTCCCCTGACCCTTAAGTATTGATAATAAATGTGTTTTTGTTAAATTTTCTCAACTTTTATAAATTCAGCCTAAAGCCAGTATGTTCACAGTAGTCTATTAGGGCTGGGAATATGGAGATTCATATAAGTGATTGCACTAAAACCAGAAAGAATGATAGACAAAAATTCTATGTCATTTTTTTAAAAAGTAAAATAAAGTGTCCTTTATGTGAGACGATTATAATTGAGAGCTGGGGTCGTCAAGGGTTTCAGGATAGTAATCTCCCAAGTATTCAAAAAAACATCCTAACTTTGGAAAGTTGATTAGAAATCATAATTGAATTTGAACTGTAGTATTAGCTAATGACAAAGTTCATGATGCAGAGATATTGTCATCCACTAAAAATATTTGCATTGTAAAAGATCAAAAACATAAAGGCTTACTTGACAAATGTTCGCTTAGAAGCATATGTTTTCAATATTGTGAACTTTTTGCAGAGAACTATATGCTAATCATTTTGCTTTATAGAATTTAAAATAGTCCAACAGCATTTTGAAGCAAATGTCTTACAAAAGAAATCTGTTGCTACCATGTCTAAGTTATCTCTATTTTTAAGAAAGTTAAAATATCCTGAATAGTCTTTTTCTTCTGGTGCACTATGGCAATTAAGGACATCTCTCTAAATACCCTTTGTGTGAAAAATGGGTGAAGTAACGGTGCATAATTCTCGGGGTAGGTATGAGGATTAAAATTAATTAATACATGTGAATGAGTTACTACAACACAAAGAATACAGTAAGTGCTCAAGGAAAGATAGCTGCCTGTTTTGTCACTGTTTTATTTTCCAAAAACTAAATTTTTATCTTCTAAAATTAATTTTATTTGAAGTTTTGGACAATAAGATTTATTTAATGAATCCTGTTTGAACCCCTACCTCATGGAACCTGGTGTGTGTGTGTGTGTGTGTGTGTGTGTGTGTGTGTGTGTGTGTGTGCATGCGCGCGCGCGCGCGCGCGGGCGTGCGTGCATGTGCGTGTGTGTGTGTTTGTGTGTTGAAATGCAGAAGGAAGAAGATTCTTCATTAAAGTAAAAGGACATCCAAAAACTAATAGGTTGGAGGCAGAATAGGGGCTTTCTAACTCAAACAACATTTACTAGGTTGGGTTAATAAGAATTCGAGAGAATCAAAAGGTAGATTTTAAGCTAGTGTCAAGAAACAATAAATGAAGAATTGACCAGCATTAGGGATTCCTAGAAATGGAAATGTAATCAACATTTTAGGGCAAGAGGGATAACATAAAGTAAAAATAAGTACAAAACCTATCTGAGTTTGGGTTCCCCAAGAAATGAGTGCCGAGTTGGAGCTTCCTAGCAGGATGTTCATTCAGAAGTGTGGGTACACCTGGAGGTACATCTATGGGGCAGTGACAGGAGTGGGGTTAGGAAGAGGCTACATTTGAGCTGTAATACTGCTGCAACAAAGGTCTCCACCACCCACAGCTGACAAGGCCCATCCAAGTGGCCCACCTCAGGGCAAGCAGGAAGGGCCTTTATACCCCCATACCACTGACTATTCTTTGGATACAAACTACCCATCAGAAGGCAGTTCCCTTCAGCTAAGGGCACTTTTAAGGGAGTCACCAACACAAGAATGAATGCCTCCAACTTGAGGGGGGAGAGCTGGTGCATACAACAGCATCCACAACACAATTAAACCAAACTCTGAAGTTGGACTGTATTGCTCTGTAGCTCTGAGGAGAGGAGACTGAAGCAAACATGGGTTGGGAACATAGCTGAGAGCTCAGATGAAGTCATTCTCAAAATATCCTTTTTCAGGTTTTTTTAAGAAAGTAAAAGTTGAGCAGATAATCTGGAAACAGCCAGGGGTTCAGAAATTCCCTTTTTGATTATAGAATCACACAATAATACCAGTATTATGAGTGGAATTTGTCAATGAAGATGTATTAATTAAACTGCTTTGAATTATATTTCTTGTGTGCACAGCTGTTTCCAATTACATGATTATAGCTTACAAAGCCAACAATTGAAATCATGTTTTTTACCATCCATGGGAGAAAGCAACATACTGTATAACTATAAAAATAAGCTCTCATTCTGCAAAAGCATGAAAAGCGGAATGAGGACTACAGAATCTAGCCATTGAGGGAATTCATGCAGAAATATGCCCTCTGGCATGATGCTTATTCTAAATGATATGACTTGTCTCAGAGCTCCTTTTGCCAAGCAGATCTTTAAATTAACAACTGGTCAGCTTCAGAGGCGTTCATTTAGGGGAGAGTGAACCTAAAAATGTGTTTCTTCATTTTATTGTCCCAAAGCTTTCAAGTCATGTGTCCCCAAATCACTAATGAAGTTGCATAAAGCAATCATCGGGGATCAATCATCTTTGCTTCCAATGATTTTTCTTGCATCCTGTGGACTTAGAGCCAAGGAGAGTAACTCTTGTGGCCCATGCAGCCAGAAGCACTCAAGGGTTTAGCACTTCAGCTCTGTGCTCAGATAGATTTGGATTTCAATCCCAATTCTTCCACTTAGTCACTCTGATTTTTAACATTTCAGTTTAAAAAAAAAAACAGATTACACACATCAAAGAAAGTCACTGTGATAACAAGATATTTTAGACAAACTTCTTAGCAGAGATTCTGTTTCATTCTCTTATCATTTATTGAACACCTCATGTGTGCTGAAACGGTTTTAACTATTTACACGTATTAACTAATTAAACCATCAAGTCAGCTTCATGCAGTGTGTACTATTTTTTTAAAGATTTTACTTATTTATTTGATAGAGAGAAAGAGAGCATGAGCAGGAGGAGAAGGAGGGGCAGAGGGAGAAGCAGACTCCCTGCTTATCAGGGAGCCCAACACGGGGCTCCATCCCAGGACCCTAAGATCATGACCTGAGACAAAGTCAGATGTTGAACAGACTGAGCCACCCAGGTTCCCACAATGGGTACTATTATTATCATTTTATAGATGAAGAACTAAGGCTTTGAGAGATTGTATAAATTGCTCAAGGTGACTCTACTAGTAAGTGGCAGAGACAGGATGATCAATTAGTGATACTTAGTAATAAATAGTGGTAATAACAAACAATAAATATTAGGCACTATGGTGACTAGTTCTATAGCACTAACACGACTTTTACCTCTGCTGTTACTAGCTCTACACAGTGCTAGGGGACTAGGAGAGAGGACAGCTTGGCTATGGAATCATTTTACCACGTCCACTTCTTAGTTCCTTATGGTGATATCTCACTGAAGATGATACTTTCAGTTTTACATTATTTTTACATTTGCTGTCTAATTTGCAGTGTTCAAAATCCCCAATATATACTTACGGCAAGTATTTATCTACTGTAGATGCAAAAGAGATTGAAGTATAAGTACAGGAAAGGAAATAGGATCTCAAATTTGGGGAATGGCAGGATTGGAGTTAGAACTCTAATCTGATATTAGTTGTTTCTACGCCGGCCCCCGATCACATGAGTAGATCTTAACCCTATTTGGAAAATGTATTTCAGATGGGATAGTGTAAAATATAGTGAGCATTTCACTTTGAGGGTCCTGTGTGCTACCTCAGTGTTAAATCGTTATCCACCAGAACAGCCGAAGCTCGGGAACAAAGGGGGATCTGCTAGAATGACAATGTCATCAACGAAAATGCAGAGAAGTTTAAACTATATAATCCAGTTTGAGCTAGGATATCAGCCTCTTCAAAAGGCAGGTGCTGACTTGCCATTGAGCTGATTCTCACACAAGGAACTCTGGATAACAAGTTCCAGGGTGAATGACAGTAGGAAATGAATTTTCAGAAATGGTCCACGATTCATTCTCTCAATCAAAGGTGGGAAAATAAATTATCTTCGGGCATTTCACCAAACCAACTTACTCTAGTTCAGTTTAAAAGTTTTTGCAGATACAAACTAACTTAATTCTGCTATGGATTTAAGAGTCTAATTTTAAGACAGAGGGGAGTAAAGGGAAACATGAAAGCATTTTTGTAAGGTAAACTTAGTGTCTTAAGAATAACACTGGATCTGGAAACAGGAGTTTCTATTCTGAATTCTGGCCCTAGAGCTCAGTCCTTTACAACACTTTGGTGTAATAGGCTGAAAGTTTGTGTACTCTCAAAATTTGTATGCTGAAATGCAATGGTATCTGGGAGGTTTTGGGAGAAAATTAGGTCAGAGGGTGGGGCGCTTATCAATGGGATTAGTACTCTTATAAGAAGAGACAGAAAGCTTATTCTGTCTTCTCTTCACCATGTGAGGATACAAGAAGATGATAGCCTTCTGCAAACCAGGAAGAGGATCCTTGCTAGACATCAAATCTGCAGCGCATTGACTTTGAACTTCCCAGCTTCCAGAAATGTGAAAAAACTGCATGCACACACACACACACACACACACACACACACACACACACAAATTTTTCCCCCAGGGGAAATGATTGTTAAACATTCACCTACATACCGTCTGCTGTGTCCCAGGGCCTAGTAACATGTTTACAACATGGAAGTGAGCCCAACTGCTGCTTGTTGATTGAATAAAATGAATGTATACATGAATAGTTTCTTCTGGAGCTATAATAAGATGACAATACTCACAAAGCCTACATGGGCTTTTTAATAAGGAGAGAGAAACAGATTGATTTATCTATATAATGTATATCATCTATCTATCTATAGTGAAGGAATACTAATCAATTTTAACCAATTTTTCTAAGGGAATATTGCAACCAATGTTCCATAATTATTCTTCATTTTATTGGCCAGTAGTTACTGAAGGTCTGTTAAATGCATTTGCCTATTAGAGACCAATTTGGCACATTCACCAACCCTAGTGACTTGGAGTGTGTGTGTGTGTGTGTGTGTGTGTATCTAATCTACTTCTTGTCTATAAACAGTATATGATCAATTGATGTTCAGATGGACCTCAAGGTATATTACTTAAATTCCAAATTTCAGATTTCTTATCTATACATTTGGAAAATACTACATATCTTACTGCTAATTTTAAGAATTAAATGGATGTTTGGACAAGTACCTATATACTAATGCATTAGTTAGGGTTCTCCAGATAAACAGAATCCATAGGTATATATGTATATACAGATATTTATATATAAAGATATTTATAATATATAAAGATATTTAAGATATCCAAAGAGCTACATTTGACAAGTTGGAGACTCAAGAGAGCTGATACTGTGCAAAGTGCTAAGAAGCAGGAGAACCAATGGTTATATTCCAGTCTGAAGGTCAGCAGACTACAGACCCAGGAAAAGCCAATGTTATGGTTTAAGTCCAAAGGTAGGAAAAAGAAACCTTGTCCCATCTCAAGAGCAGGATGATTTCCTTTCTACTCATTTGGGAGAGTCAGCCCTTTTGTTCCCATTTAGGTTTTCAACTGATTTGATGAGGCTCACCCATATTCAGGTTAGCAATCTGTTTTACTCAGTCTATTGATTCAACTGTTAATTTCATCCAAAAACATACCACCAATACTCCCAGAGTAATGTTTAACCAAATTATCTGAGCACCCAGGGGCCCAGTCAAGCTGACATATAAAAAAAGTCATCACAATTAAGTCCCCAATATAGGTTGTTATTTATAATAATTATCATTAATAGTATCATCTATTAATATTATTAGATTGCAAGCATTTTGCTAGGCATTTTCACACATAGTATCTTTTGATGACATTACTCCTTCACATATAGTATTTCAATTATTAACTCTCAAAAAGCACTGTCATAGCATCTCATCACATTACCTTTGGCATTAATTTAAATAAAACAAAACAAAGCCTGGAGAGACCCTATCACTTAAACTTGTATTCCTCTGCTATACTGCACATAGTAGGGCCATGAGAAATTCTTTGTTAAATATACTTTGGGAAAATCTAGGACAAAGCTCAAGGGCCTTATTCAAAGAAGTAGAGTAGCACATCTGTTAGAGAAAAGCATGTACTTATTTTAGTAAATGCTACTGGCATTAATTTTTCTTGCCTCTATCCTCTACAAAGTCCATGAGTTAAGATTTATTCTTCAAATAGTTAGAGGTCATTATATAAAAATGACCTCTTAATGCAAGAATAGCAACATAGTTAAAAGTTCATAGTTTGGACAGTCAGCGTTAACGTAGACTGGAGAAGTAATTTGGCAATTTCTTCCCCTTTCCCTAGGTAGTTTGATGAATGACAGTTTCCTTTATTCTGTGTTCAGAAGTTATATGGCCCATGGAGGGTGCAAGACCAGAGTTATTTGTGTGTCTGAAATCAAAAGAAGTATTATCCAGCCACATTTAAATAGACATAGTAAAAGACCTGAATGAAGCATTTTCAAATACCAAAAATTCTAATTTTCAGAGAAATTTTGATAGCGTTTGCAAATAAATCAGAGAGAAACTATATTTGTAGTTTCAAAGTAAGGTCAAAGCTCCTAGCATTGCAAATTATTTTAGGAATTGGTATTCATTCAGAGCTCCATTGAATTAAATTAAGAGTGTGCAAGATTGATTATCTAGAGCTCTAATTTGGGGAAATTTCTAGATATTTTCAAGGTCTATTGGAAACATTGAGATCATTGCCAATTTGGTTAAAAAAATCACAAGTTTGGTTAAAACTTTTATGTAAGTTTTATATATTCTAGGAAAAAAAGTTTGATATACACCAGACTTCTGGCAGAAACATGGAATAAGAAATGAGAAAGGGGAAGAATCCCAAGCTCTATGTCTGAGTCTCAAAATTTCTATTCATGATAGTCTAGATATTCTGGGACAATTATTATTTTATAAAGGTCTCTTCCATCATTAGACGACATATGCTGAAAATGGATTCACTCTGTTAATACTCTAATTTTAACAGTTGTTCTTATTCATAGCTCCCCAGTGAAAGGTGATCCCTTGATTCTTTTCTCCCTAAATTTGACTTAGAAACACACGCATCCATTTTGTGTCATCTGTTATTATTCCTTCCTTTCGACTTCTATATTCAACACATTTTTGAATACTAGTGACTTTGTCCACTGAATTTCTCTTGAATCCACACACTTCTCTTTATCTCAACTACCACCTCCTTCTAGGTGTGGGCCACTCCAAATAACTGAATAATAATAATAATAATCTCTAAAACATTTCCTGTATAGTTCTCCCTTCTTCACAGAGTACCAAAGATCTAGCTAATGTATGGCATGATGCGACCCTCTCATTTCTCTGATTAGCACTTTCTCTGTCTATTCTACAGCAGTCAGTATAAACCCCAAGCTTACAGAGCTGTTCTAGAAGGCCCTCCTGTGATGTGGGCTGCCTCACAACTCCTCATGTTCCACTTGACTCTTCTTTTTTTTAAAGATTTTATTTATGTTATTTGAGAAAGAGAACATGAGTGAGAGAGAGAGCAGGAGCAGGGGGTAGAGGCAGAGGGAAAAGCAGACTCCCTGCTAAACAGGGAGCCTGATACAGGGCTCGATCCCAGGACCCCGAGATCATGACCTGAGCTGAAGGCAGACACTTAACCGACTGAGCCACCCAGGTGCCCCTTCACATGACTCTTCAGTCATAACAAATTTCTTCCATCTTGTGAAAGCAACTCACGTTCTCTGGTCTGTTGAACTTTGCAACATCCATCACCCAAAATCTAATCCATTCTTTGCCACCTGTTAATTTATTTGGCCTAAAGCGACCAGTTCTCTGGTGCCATATGGATTGCCACCTCCTTCCTGGAAAGCCCAGGAATTGCTCAAGTGCATTCCATCATCATACATATCACATTGTAACTTCATCATACATATTACATTGTAACTCATACATTCCTCCTAAGCTACTGAACAGCCTACCTCCTTAGCTCTTTTCCAAATTACTCCACAAGAACAAACTGCAACAAATTCATCATGATAAATTAAGGCTTTATCACAGATTCTGAACATAGAAGTATCTCAATAAGTATTTGTGGAATGAAGAACATTTGAGTTTTGCTATATGGAACAATTATAGAGAACAAGACTTAGAGCAATCTCTCCTTTCCTCTCTTCCCCCCACCTTGGCCCCCTAATATTTGTACTCTTCCTGAACTCTGTGTACATTAATCCTTTCTCCTTTTCCATAATAGCAGCTTTCATGATGGATTGTTTCCAATGAGTTTTGGAGATGGAAGTGGGAAAAAGAAGAAGAGGAGGAAAAGAAAGTGGTAAAGAAAAATCCAGAACAGTAGCGTGAGATTTAACATTCACGAAACACTTATTAGGTGCCAGGCATTCTACCACGAACTTCACCAGCATCTGTCATTTCATCCTCACATCAGCAGTATGTGAGAGGCACAGTTATCATTCTCAATTTTTTAAAGACTGATTTATTTTAGATAGAAAGAGAACACAAGTGGGGGGTGGAGGTCAGAGGGAGAGGGAGAGAGAATCTTAAGCAAACTCCACACTGAGTGTGGAGCCCAACATGGGGCTCAATCTCACAACCCTGAGATGATGACCTGAGCCAAAACCAAGAGACGGACACTTAACCAACAGAGCCACCCAGGTGCCCCACATTCTCATTTTATAGAGAAGAAAACTGAGGGACAGTAAGGGACACACCCAGGAATTGAACCTGGGCTCTCCATCTGTCTCCTAAGTACATACTTTTAATGAAACCATACAACCTCCCCCACTATACATTAAACCACTGTTCAAGTCATTAGATGCATACTGAGCTCTTCAGTGAAATCCTCTGATCCCTTTAGACCATAACGCCAGAACTCAAGATTTGGGGATGTTCTCTTAGAGGTGTCTCTTGAAATGCTAGAATGAATGAAAGCATATGTCTTTCTTTGTTCTATCCATTTATTTCCTCATCTTGTCCTAGTACTTTCTTCAGTGACTATCTTTATTACCAGCAGTGCATTAACAATGGCATGGAAGAAACTTCTGTCCCAGGAGCATATCCCAATATTTCCTCAGGCCAGAAACACTGGGAGTACAAATCTGGGTCCACAAAGCCCCTTTCATATCATAGATTTCTCCCTTCGCTGCAAATCTGCTGACTCTGCTTCACTCAACATTTTGTTTTCCAAGGATCCCCAGATGTTTCTTCCTGACAGTCCATTATACTTCTAGCTGTTGAGAAATGAAAGCTGCTGTTAATGCATTTGGTGCTCTCTCCAAGAGCTGCATTGATTTTAGGTCCTACATTGCAATTCCTTTGTCTGATATGTGGGAACAAGGCTTACCCATTCATTTATCACAGGTGCTATTTCTAGTGTGTATGAATTTTGTCTCCTGCTTTTCTGAGACCTACACAGACTAGTACTGTACACATTACAGGTATGTGGTAAATATCAAATGTTTACAGAATGAGTGTAAGAAACTATGTAACTTCATGTGATTCTTAGGAAGGCAACAATTGGCTATCCCTTTTCAGGTTGCTCAAATGCACCCACCTCCCTCTTACTTGCATTTACTTCTTTGTTACACAGTTAAGCGTTCCTTCTCCTTTTAAGTTAACTTGGACTGACTTAATTTTTGAGATTCAGCTCAGGATACCCCCTATTCTTATGAAGCAAGACTATGTCCATACCTCTGTAGCAATTCTGTTCTTACTGGGCTGTGATAGCTAATTTACTCACATGTGTGTGGTGCCTTCAATTAGCCTCTCTGCTTTTCAAAATTTAGGTGATACAGTCCCTCCCTCTTTATCATATCGTACCTAGAACCACAACTTGTCACAATATCTTTTGTTGAATAAACAAATAACGATTTTAAACCTTTGCTAAGTTTAAGATAAGCATATCAATTCAGTCACCTGCAAACCAATATTTTGAACAAGATATTCTGGACATTTAGTTGTACATCATTCAGCTCTCAGTTGTGCTAAGGACCCAAGTTTGCTCATCTTGAATTTTGGCACAATCACTATGTTTCTTCTACAATTGGTCCTTTGTTCTACACTGGGGGAAAATAATATTAAAGGATTCTTCTCTTTCTTCTTCCTGCTCCTCTTCCCTCTCCTCTTCTTTGTCTTCTTGAACTTCTCTTTCAACTTCTATTTCTCCTGCAAAGGAGGTACTATGATGAAGGGGTAGAGAGTGTAGGGATCTCACATTTGCATTTCTGAGAGCTATTCTTAGAGACTGTCATATAAACTCTGAGAGCTTTTATTTTCTCATCCCTAAAATGAAACTAGCAATGCCTTCTTTTTACATCTTAAAGGGTTGCTGCAAAGATCAAAATATATTATTATTCATATTTATGCTCTCTGGAAATACTCAAAAGAAATATAACCTCTGCTAATACTATGTGGAAGACCTCCAGTATTTCTATCTATCTATTTATCTATCAGTCTGTATTCCCAAATAACTCTAAGTTATATCCAGATATTGGTGTCCTAAACATGAGCTACTGAATTTTTATATATTATTACCCTGTGTACATGTTTTTATTTCACCAAACTTATGGGTCCTCTGGTAAAATGCCAAGAGTTACTTCAACTTGAAATAAATTTAATTGGTTTGCTAATTTAAATACAAATAGAGGGCATTTTAGTGGTACTGAATTATAGTATTTTAAAGTTATGGCTTCAAATACAGCTGGTTCTCAGAATTATCAGTGGAGTTAATAAACAACAAAAAAAGAGATTTCTTATCCTTACCACTGATCCACTGGGAATCTGTACAAAATATCTCCTCTGCTAATTCTGATGATGAGTGCTTGTGTTCCTTAGAAAGCCTTATGCACCAACAACTGTGTTTTGTATCAGAGAATTCTTCACCTAGGTTATCACAGGTGTTACCGAGGAAGTTCTTCATTCAATGGAGCCAACTTACAGGCCTCTCAATGTTTTATCTTTTGAGTATATTGCCTAGTCTTATTTGTTAGTAGGAGAGATCTGGTCAGATATAACCAAATTCTACCACTTGTTAGATGTGTAATATTAGTAAAGTTACTTAACCACTTTGAGCAACTGATCGGGAATGGATGGATAGAATCAAAATGTGCTAAATTTGCCTCTTTGCAAAATAAAGAGAGTCAGAACTTGACTTGCTGGCTTCTAAAAATTATGAGGCATAGAAAGTGCCTAGATTTTGGGTACTTTCCATCATACCCCTCTCATGGGGATGTGGAAAGGAGTGAATTAGCTGATGTATATAAAGGACTTAGAATAGTTTCTGGCATCTATAACTGCTCAAAAGGAGTTAATTATAGGCTGCTATTGTTACTGGATTTTACCTAACTCTTGGTTGTATGCTTTCTTTCACTTCCTGTTACATCAATTTACAAGTCACTGGACCTGTCTGTTCATATCCACTCATTCTACAAGAGTGCCCTGAACAGCACTGTGTGTGTGTGTGAATGCATGCCGAACCTCTGTGCCTAAAATGCCCTTTCCGGTGACCTGGAATTGCCTAGTCTCTCCCCATCCTCTGCAACGACTTTCAGATGTCAGCTCAACCTCTGAACCTTTACTGATTCCTTGGCCCCTAAGGAGAGCTCTTCATCTGAGCTCCCTGCTTCCCTCTGAGACACACTTTACTACCAGTGTTCATTGCAGACTATCAGCAGCAGTTGTTTTCACGAACATACAGGGCTACCACATACAGCTGTTGAGGTTGTGCCCTGTATGGAATCCTATGACAAGTGAGTAGATGTTCAAATGCAGCTCTGGATATTAGTCAATGCTCCTTGGCATGGGACTGGATCTAATTAGTTCAATAAGAAGACACAAGTTTTACAATTTACCTGCTTGAAGAGGTTGCATTTTATAACTTATCTAACCAAAAAGGTACACCATTTCCTAATTGGCACAATTGGCCCTGGTAGCCCTAATTGTATCCTCATTAGCAAGGAAGTTCCCTGAGATCTGGAATCACCATCACCTTTAAATTCATTCATTCATGTACTCACTCATTCAATCATTGTACAAATGTTTACTGGGAACCTACTTGGTGCTTGTCACTGTTCTAGACTGTGGATCCCTACACTTTGTCCCTCACATGGTAGATAATATATAAATGCTACGGTTTCTACATAGAGTTGGCTGTAATTTGTTTCCGTGAATAACCGTCTGGATGAATATGAATTACTAACGTGCTAGACACAGTTGTCTTTTACTTTAATCTTTGTTTTCTAATCATTAACTACAACTTTGATTTCTGCATCCTGTACAGACAACAGTCAATAATAATAAAAAAAAGAAACTAGCTCATAGAAGCTAGAGCTACCAACAAGTAGGTTCATAATGTAGATTCATCCATCCATATTCAATCTTTATGTGCAACTACCATGTGCCTCGCTGGAGGTTACTCCTGAGGAATACATGGACATTAAGTTAGGCCCCAGCTTTGTAGAGTTCAAACTTTAGCATTTCAAGTAAGTAAACAATATACTTCTTTAAGAAATGGACTTAAATATTAGTAAGCA
The DNA here is from genome assembly GCF_003265705.2 of Callorhinus ursinus. Classification (NCBI taxonomy): domain Eukaryota; kingdom Metazoa; phylum Chordata; class Mammalia; order Carnivora; family Otariidae; genus Callorhinus; species Callorhinus ursinus. The sequence goes on from NW_027397099.1 coordinate 8,907,501, forward strand.
ATGGTAATAGTAAGTTAAGGGAGAAGAAACAATTCACACTGCTCTAAATTGAATCATCTCTGAGCTGAGGTTTTCTGTTTGTTTGTTTGTTTGTTTTAAAGATTTTATTTATTTATTTGACAGAGAGAGACACAGTGAGAGAGGGAACACAAGCGGGGGAGTGGGAGAGGAAGAAGCAGGCTTCCTGCTGAGCAGAGAGCCTGATGCCGGGCTCGATCCCAGGACACTGGGATCATGACCTGAGCCGAAGGCAGACACTTAATGACTGAGCCACCCAGGCGACCCTCTGAGCAGAGTTTTAAAGGAAAGAAAATTTACCCTAGATAGGATTATGGAGATTGGTCATTCAATGCAAAACTTGTACAAAAGCACATAGTTAAAAATTAAACAACAATAACAAAATGTGTTTGGGGTGGGGCGGGTAAAAAAACATGTTTTGGCTGAAGATCAAATTTCTGTGATAACACTGAAGGAAGTCTTTTAAGGGATGTGGGGAGGACTTTGCAGAGGGGTCCAAAAATATCAAATATCTGAGGTTTCCCATCAGGCCAAAGCTAGAGAGACAGATTAGTGTCATTGAGCAGAAGAGAATGGGGCTAGGGAATAGATACGGTGTATTCCATTTGAGGAGAACTATCATTAACCTGGACAAGCCATGTTGGAATAATATTTTAAGAGCAGCTTTCAATCTGTTGTCTACTATGAAATTTCTTTTCTTAAAGATTAACAGAATATATATATATATATTTCTGTTTAAGCACATCCTGATCTGCAGACCTCCAGTGTATAACTTCTAAGACAAGGGTTTGTTGCCAATTTTTATCCTGAAGCACTGCATTTAAAATACACTTCTGGGAGTGCCTGGGTAGTGCAGTCAGTTGAGTGTCCGACTCTTGGTTTCGACTCAGGTGGTAAACTCAGGGTTTGGGGAACAAGCCCCGTGTCAGGCTTCCCGCTTAGCGTGGAGTCTGCTTGGGATTCTCTCTCCCTCTGCCCCTCCCGCTTGTGCTCTCTCTCTCTAAAATAAATAAATCCTTAAAAAAATAATTCTGGCACAGCCAGAAGTATTGTTCAGAGTATGGAACCTTGGAAACTTGCATCCAAACCTTCTAAAGTTCTTGTTAAAATGCATATTCCTGGGCCTCAGCCCAGATATTGGGACTCAAAACAGTGAGAAGCTTTACGGAAAAGATGGAGCATCACTGTGTAGGGGGAAGCCTAAAAGGACAACAACCATATAGTATGCTATCTCATCAGAGGACAATATGATTTTAGGCTGTATTTTCCACCCCTACAAAATAATTTTTCCTTTCTGCCTGCTGTATAAAGTGAAGTATGACTTTCCTTTTGGGAATAATGATCGTCTTTGAAAGATGGTGACAGTTGACCTGCTGCTTAGTGCCAACACCACCCATTTGTAAATTAGAGATTTACTTAATGACTTAATAACTTCTTGGTAGCCACTGTACACAGAGACCTCCTTATTAGTGTGCATTGTTGACCTGGAAGATAATGTTTTTATTGTTCAGCTCAGGCCAGTGCAAGTTTTTAAGGTGCTCACTCCAACGATCTCCACATTAAAACACACACACACACACACACACACACACACACACACACAATTATTCTCATTAAAATTAATGACTCTTATGCTTACCCACAAAAAGGAGACTCCATCACTCATTCTGAAGCAGCTAGGGATATCATTAGATAATTTTGAGTGAAAGTATTAAGAGATAAGCACTTACTTTCCCATTTACAAAATTAATAAAATTATCAAATCCTAATTTAAAATCCTTTTACTGTCACTCATGGAACTTTCCTTTTTTGACCTATTTCATCCTTTCACTCTGTCTACCTACTAATAAAAATTCACCACATAGAACATAATGATAAGTTCCAAAGTATGTGAAATATTTTCACAGGATCCTAGAACCCCAGAATCTTGATATTGGGCAACCATGGGCTGAAGATTCCACATCTGTCAGGTGAAATATAGGGATGCTCATCCTTATTATTGAATCAGAACTGAGCTCAGTAGTGAAAGAGATTGTCTTACCCAAGAATATACTAACTGCAAAGTTATATACTGGGAGAATAAAGGCAGAGAATCTGGTGCATTCTTGTCCAGATCTTATACTTCTGATATCAGCTGTATTACAGGCAAATCGAAATTGTGCAAAACTTATCAAACACCATAAAAAATATTTGCAAAATCAAAAATATTGTAATATGAATAGTTGAGCAAAATATGTTCTCTAATGCCAAAGAAACATTTTGACCCGAATGGTACCAACTTATTGCTCAAAAATGTTGAGAAAAATGCATAAACTTATCTCAAAATGAGATACCATTGTTTAATTTAGAGATAGTGCCAGTTTGTAGACCATCTCTTATTGACAAAGATCATATGAAAGGGCTCTCACAGCGAAAATATGAAGGGAACATGAAGGAGAAAGCATACAATTAGGAAAAAGCTTGAGACTGTGACTATATTTCGACCATAAAAATTAAAAGAACAAAAAAAAAAACACCAAAAAACAAAAACCCGGATTGTACATTCATTCAACACTCATGTATTACCACCTTCTGTGTTTGAGGCTTGTGTTAAGAACTAGGATTACAGATGTCATTAAACATGGCTCAGGTTTTCAAGAACATATGGCCTACTGAAAATAGTCAGCCAGGCAATTCATACTCTTAGGGGCCTGGGTTACTTCTACTAAGGGTTGGGTCTTTTCAGACAGAAAGTTGAACAAATACTCAGAGGGCTGCATAGAATCTCTAGTTTACAATCAAAATGTATAGATGTTCTAGGAGTATGATGAGCGAAACTGCTGTGAAAATTCATTTATAGCCCTTTTACCAATGAACAGATCTTACCTTTTCAGTCCTTCAGTGTAGGGTTGTAACTTGTACTAATTCATCTGATAGTCATTGCTATTTTCACTCTTATTTATAGAGAATACTGTTTATGTAAAGGGTAGTGTACTAGGGACGTTAAATGCATTATCTTGAAGTGGATCCTCACGCAATCCAAGCATTATTACTATCCATGTATTACAAATGAGAAAATGGAGCTCAGGGAAGTTGAGGGATATGCCTGAGGCCATGCAGGTATCAACTGACCAGGCCATGGTTCAAACTCAGAGTGCTTAACCCTAAGGTGGTGGCTCTTACCCCTTCATTAGCACTGTAGCATGGCCCTTGCTAAAAAGCCGCTCAATCTCTAGTCATATCATTATTCTGGGAGCCGCACACTGACTCCATTAGATGCATGGGCTTGATTTACTCTCCAACACAGCACAGGCATCAACTACTTTTGAAGCATCTTCTAACCTGTTTGAAGGTGGAGCTCCTTTCTCTATGTTCTCTGCTATCACTGTACAATCGTATCTGGTAGTTTTATATTTCCTTGTCATCCCCACTAGATTTTGATTCTCTAAAAGAACTGTTCAGGACTTTCTCATCTTTTTACCCACAATCCCTAGCATAGGATCTAACTACGACACTACAATATTGCGTGTTAAATAAATAAGTGGCCATGTGAGCAAATGAAGGCACTACTGTTCATCCTGCCTTGCTAACTATAATAAAACCATGTAATTTTCCTGAGAAGTTATGCCTAGGAATGGGTGAGCTAACCAGAAAAATATTATACTCAAGTTTTACTGCCCTTCATGGCATTCCAATTAATGACAAAAAAAAAAAAGACAAAAAAAGAGTCTATGAGCAAGTTAACATTGGTTGTTACTGTTCACATACTGTAAAAAAAAATGTTTTGTGGGAAATGATATAGAGCAGTGTTTCTCAAGCTGGGGTTCTGAGTTAGCAGCATCTGCATCATTGGAAAAGTATGAAATATGGGGTTTTGGACCTTGGAAATCCAAAATTTGAGAAACATTGGTTTAATCATTCCCAGTTCCTTGGTGCTAGTTAGGGAAACTAATGGAAATCTTGAATTTGCCTTTTTGTCACTCATTTTATTTTATATTGCATGTCAGGGGTAAGGGGATGTTGCTGGTTCTAGCTCAGTTCTCTTTGAAACACAGTCTCAGAGAACTCTCTTAGACCCATGTCTGTGGACAGAGAACTCCCTTGGACCCATGTTTGTGGACAGAGAACTGTCTTGTACCCATGTCTGTGGATAGAGAACTGTCTTGGACCCAGGTCTGTGGACAGAGAACTCTCTTGGACCCAGGTTTGTGGATATCTACTATAGTGACCATGTTCATGGGATGCTCCTGGACACTCCTACCTGTGCACACAGTAGGTACTCAATAAACATGACTGACTGATCTAACAGACAAACTGGACTGACAATACAGATCATTCAAGGAGTTTATTTTCTGCCACAGTGTTAAAGATACCTCATCATAAGAGGAAATGAAACATTCCAGCCCTCAGATTCTAATAATGGACTCTGTCAGAGTACACCTTCTCTTTCCTCATGCAACTGCATAATCATCTCTCTCCAGTTGCTCTCAGAAAAATTCATTTACAATTATCTATTGATCATTATTAGGTGAGAAAAAACCATGTACCTCTTGTTTTTATTACTGTGGTCTTTTTTTTTTTCTTTTCAAATAAACAAACAAGAAAACAGCCCAGAAGCACAGAAGGCAGCGTCTGGACGATGTTCTTTATAGACAGACCACACTGCTATCATGTTTGTAGCAAGCTCTATTGTGCATTGCTGGAATGACTTCAGGGAGCACATGCTCTTTATCTGCACAAGTGAGTGCTTTTATTTTCCTGTCTTCCTCAAGGAGAAGATAGTACAATTACGGTTCAGCAATGCAAACTCAGGAGGAAGGGGAGGAGGGTGAGGAGAACAATATGAACAAAACTTTTATCCGACAAGAGCTCTGGTCTCCTTTGCTTCTTTGTTGGCCTTAACAAAATTAACACACCTGGCCACTGATGCAATCTACTCTGCCTTCTATGTACACCACGTGTAGATACGAGGTGAGTTGGTGCCTGCAAGAGCTTTGCCTGAAACAAAGCCAATTTTCAGGGAAATTCCAACTGCAGCTCATGGCTGAAGGCAGCATTAACTCATTGCTGCTAAGACATTCTGGGGGTGCGCAATGCTCAGTTTCATTTTGGAGCATCAATATTGCAAATACCTCCTCTAGGTGTAAAACTGGCTCATGTGTATTTAATTTATTTGAAAGATAGTGCAGACTATTGATTTTTTTTCTCCTTTAAAAAAACGAAAGAGGCATACCAGTGTGTCCTTGGGCAATTAATGTAACTTACACATACCTCTCTCTGCTCATCTGTATCAGGCATAGGACCAATATGTCAAATCACAAGCGAAGAATAAGGTAGGAAAGGGAAAGAAGGAAACCGAAGGAACAGATTCGGAGAAGAGGCAAAGGTGAGATGCTTGGTGTTGAACAGGTAAAGCAACTAATGAGCACATACTTAAAAGAAAAGATGTCGAAGGGTTACAAGAGATACTTGTGTTGGGTAGTGGACCAGGAGAGAGGAGTAATAAATAAGTCAACTTGGTGGTCTCAGAGAAAGAGTCACAAGGGAACAAAAATTGAATTATTGCCTGGGAAAGCACAGAAGACTATGCTGTAAGAGGAGGAAGGGTGACTGCCTTGTATGAAGAAGAGAGGATTTTCAAATGGATGGAAACAAAAGAAGGTTATTGTTAGACCCTGTGCTGCATAAAAGAAAGTGACAGAAAATAAGCTTGGAAAGTGAATACCATGTAACTACAATCTTAGCATTTTTTTTTTCAATGCAAACAGAATGATTAGAAAGAAATGCACCAAAACATTGACTCTTATCATGTTTACTCTTGCCATACAGAGGAACTACCTCTGCATGGTAAAACTGGTTTTATTTTATAATTCATACTATTTAATATTTTCTATATTTTCTGTAGTGAGCATGTATTGTGCTATAATTAGAAAAAATGTCCTAATTATATTACCTCTATCACACAAGGTCATGGTGCAGATTAAATGTGTCTATGGATTCATACATCTAATGAACATTTGCATGCCTACTATATGCAACACACTCTGGTAATTTCAAAGCCAAAGGAGAGAAAAGGGACACTGCCTGTCCTCTTGAAGCTCACTGTTTTTATAGTGGAGACAAAACACAGCCAGACTGATGAGGGAAGTCAGCTCATGTGGAAGCATAGAATAAGACACTGGTCTTATTTCAGAATGTTTACTGGGACAGTTTACTGGAGGTGAGGGTACCTGACCCAGACTTGCATCTGAAGGACATGTAAGAAAGGGCAGTGTGGACAGAGAAGGCAGAATGTGCAGAGGCAGAACCGTGAACTGGGATCTGAGAAACCACATGTAATTCTGCTATAGTAACATAGGATGAGAAAGAATAAGTAAATCCCACTGGAGGGAATCACAAAGAAACTCCAGGATCCAGCTCAAGGAATAGCTAGATTTCATTTAAAGCTGGAATAACTGGAGAAGTATTTTTTGAAAGAGTTAGGAGGAAGAGTTAGTTTACCATGGAATGTGCCAGGACTGAGCTCAGTTTACCTGAATCTAGGGTAGTGTTCTTAAACTTGAACATTTATCAGAGTCATCAGGAAGGCCTGTTAAAACACAGACTGATGCATCATTATGTACACCTTAAACATGTACATATATATATATATTATATATACAGTGATTTATGTCAATTATTTCTCAGTGAAACTGGAAGAAAACCTGTAAGACTTCATATCAAAACACACAGACACACAGACACACACACACACACACACACACACACACACACACACACACACAGCTTGCTGGACTCCACCCCTCAAGTTCCTGATTCCACAGATTTAGGGTGGGGCCTGAGAATCTGCATTTCTAAAAGGTTCTCATGTTATGCTGCTGCTGCTGGTCCAGGGACCACACTCTGAGAATCTCTGATCGATCTAGGACAAGCAAGCCATGGCATGATGCCCCACCTGTTGAACAAATGTGAAATGTGTGCCATTCTCTGTGTCCTGCTAAAATTTTGAGCTAATGTTGTTTGTGACTGAACAACATATACCTGTTTCATATTTAGGCTCTTGTGTAGCTATTTTTGTCCATGAGTGAATGTTCCAGGCTGTAAAGTAAAATCACATTACTATAGTGCTAGTGGTGGATCTTGCTCTTGTTTAAAGGTGTGCAAACTCAGTAAACTCTTATTAGAGATGTGCTGTGCTGTTTCTCTATTTCCCCTAAACAAGCAAGTGGCCAATAAAAATCATGTGAGTAAAAGCTACCTATGATCAATCTTAACTTGCTTATACAGAAGAATTCAATACAAATTTGGTCTAGTTTGGAGAAAAATTAATTTTTTAGATCTCTCTAGAAAGCAAGCCAGATGTACTTTATTATGTTTGGCTTACATGCTGCTGTGAGAATCCAAGTTTTTCTCCTCTGACACACAACTGTCGCTCTAGACTGCCCTCTGTTATATACTAATATATCATACACAAGAAATACATGCATACATGGAGTATCCAAATACCTAATTTTTCACTAGCACATGCTTATTTTACTTATAATATCACCACTGTCTGGCAGTGGTTTCCAAAGGCCCTGATCCCGTGAGGGAAGAAATCCCTACTTAACATCTAAAAATACAGTCATTAAAAACACATCATTCCTAGTCTACAAAAGAGATGGGCTTTTTTGTTCATTTGTTTGTGTTGTTTTTATGAAAATACATTAGAAGTCATGGATCCTGATAATCAATTAACAAAGCCAGGAGTTCCTTCAAAAAAAAAAAAATCTGGATTTTTGACTAATTGTAAAACAATAGTTTTTATGGATTAATTTTCTGTACTCTTAGATACAACAAACACAAAGTTTGCCATCAAACACTGATATGCAAATAGAGGGTAAGGATGTATACCATTTGATTTTTACTGGATAAATATACATTCTTTTAGAGAAAAAGAGGGAATGAGAGAAATTAAAGGTTTTTAATTTATGTTTGCTTTATTTACCATTGTAGACCCAGGTCTTAGCAAACACTGGGAAAATAGTGGAAGATTGAGAAATACTTGTTAGAAAAAAAACAAATAAATGCATAATTATAGAATTTTAGATGGATAATTCTCATGAATTTTTATAAGGTTGCATATACTTTTTAAAAGTATTTTTCTCATTATATTTTTGGTTGCTATAGCTATTGCTTTTCTACTGTGTGTTGAATGCTGTTATTGCTACTGAGGATGTAACTGAGCAAAAGCACAAGGGTCCTGACCTCCCCAGAGCTTCCAGCTTAGCGACAGAGACAGACATGAATGCAGGATTTACCACATTTATTTACTACACTGAAATGAATGTTCCTGTGAAGTGTTGAGGGTAGAGATTTAGTCAGGAAAGTCTGAGAAGGCTTTCCTGAGGAAGGGCTTCTACACAGCCATTTGAAAGAAGAGCAGGAGTTAACTAGGCAAGGTGGAGGGCAAATGCAAACAAGGTAGATGAAATGGCACCTATAAAGATCCAGTGGCAGAGCAAGCATGGTCCTTCAAAGACCGAGTGGCTCTCAAATTTGATATGAAACCCACTATATTATGATATCCATTGTAAACTTAGAATGGGACATGGGCGTCTTATGCTCAATAACTGCATAACTCATATAACATAAGGATGGTTTCCATTGCAGCACAGGGCACCACTGTCCTTGTAAAGATACAAGTCATGTCTGGAGTCAGATGAGAAGGTGACTCACGGCTGCACCAGCTCTTTCATGGTCCGGAGTTGCTGGCTAAGCTAGTGGAGTGTATAAATATAGAGAGTATTTGGAAGGTAAACCCTTAATCTTACACTTTTACATAAGAAATACTCTCATGCCATCTGATGTAAAACCCCTTCCTTAGGCAGCCTGATTTATCCCTCCAGCTAAGGAGCTAGGGTGGAAGCAATTGCTAGTGACAGCACATTGGTGAGTCAACATGGTGCTTATAATGGTCAGCGTGCAGACCTTCAGACCACTGTTATTGACCTGTTCAAAGCCATGGGTACCACTGGGAGGCTGTGCTCGCACTTCTACTCCATAAATTTAGCAGACCAAGAAGTTTATTACTACCCTGAGACAAGCTGATGATGGAATGGCTGGTTGAGTTAGTGCCTTGGCTCTTTCGATCTATTTCCAATCACTGTTGGAAGAACCAAGACTGTGTAATGTGTCCATTTTTATTCAGTTCATGTTACTAAGACTACATAATAATGCTCCTAGAGGATAGTGTGTTGGGCTTTTAGCAAAATCTCAAAGGACTGGTAAGATTGTTCTGGGGGGGTGCAGGAGGATGGGGCTGGGGCATTAACTCAAGATTCTTTTGGAAAGATGCAAACCAATCAATAGGCTTTGAGAACCTGACCCGTGGGTAGATCATGGCTGAATTTTAGATTCTGTCATTGCAGGAATTTTTTAAAGATTTTATTTATTCATCTGAGACAGAGAGAGACAGAGGGAGCTAGCACGAGCAGGGGGAGGGGCAGAGGGAGAAGGAGAAGCAGGCTCCCCGCTGAGCCAAACACAGGGCTTGATGCCAGGACCCTGGGATCATGACCTGAGTCGAAGGCAGGCACTTAACTATCTGAGCCACCCAGGCACCCCACTGCAGGCATTTTTAAGTGGAATTTCAGTATAACACAATGTTGTCAAGGATTTAATGATATCTACCTTAATTCAAGCCAAATAATATTGACTGAAGTACAGAAGAGTGGTTAAGATTGCCCGTTCTGGGAATAGCCTGTCTATGTCTAAATTCAAACTGTTCCACTTACTGACTGGAAAGTTTAATAATGCCCTGAACTTCAGTTTTTAAACATATAAAATAAAAATAAAAACACCATATACCTCAAAGCATGATTACAGAGACTGAATAGATTATTGCATGTAAAGTGCTAATCAAGATTTCTAGCACAGTTCTGTGTCAATCACCCTCATTATGATGAAATATAATTTGTTAAGTGGATCCTGTGAGCTGGAACTGCAACTGTCCACCACCATGCCATGATCCACTGGCGTTTGACGTGAAGAAGGAACAAAGGTCAAAGTAACCAGTGTACTGTAAATGCCTGGCTTACCTACACCACAGAATGCAAACCATGTGAGCATCCCTTTAGGCAGATCTACCAGCATAAAAACACCTACTAAATGCCACACGTTTTTATAAGGGAGTTATCGATGAGCATTAGCCAGGAGAGTGACAGGATCCAGTTTTATATTGAAGAAAGATTGGTCTGATAGGATTAGGAATATAGGTTAACTTTAGACCAGGGGTCAAGGTTCTATTGCAGCGATCACTGGGAAAAGAATTAGGCTGAGCCAAGGTAAGACAGTGGGGATGTAGACAAGGAGGCATTAAAAAATACATATATTTAATGATAGAATCCGTTAGATTTTGTGGCCAACTGGATTTAGGGGCTTTGAAAGAATAGTCTGAGCCCTGCTTTCAAATTTTTATTGTCCCCCCCACCCCAATTCCTTTTCATTCTTTCATCCTTTCCAGGCATCTCACTTGTTTCCAATACCTATGATCCTTCTCTACCCAAGATGGAGAAATATGGAGAAGGGGTTAAATGGCAGGGGTCTCTACCTCAGAAAATCTATATGATAGGATGGCTCTCTTGTGTTCAGTGTATGCCAACCAGATAGAAGAACATCTGGTAGAGAATGGTGGACATCCTTGCCAATCCTAGGATTTTAAAATAACTAGAGCATGCTACCTTGGGTGGCTACGCCAACAGCATCCTAGAGACCAGGGCTTAGAATGGAAAGGTCGGGCTGTAGGTCATCCAGCTGAGCTGAGCAATCACATTGCACATGATTCAAGAAACACATTTCTGTTTGTTTAACTGTAAGAAACATAATGCCAATACATTTGAAAGGGAGTTAGCATTTGTTACAAGGTCTTGATATAAAAACGAAAATATTTAACATGATGCACAGGGCTTACAAGATTGTCCCCTGCCTAGTTCTTCAGTGTCATCTCTCACCAGTGCACCCACTCATCAATACCCTCCTGCCCTTCTGCCCATTCAGTTCTTCACCCTGCCCTCACAGCCACTCTAGGCCCCACTGATCTCTTTAATTGAATCACTTCCCCCACTGCTCCTTCATCTGGAAAGCTTCTCTTCATTATTCACATCTCATCTTGGCTTAAGGCAAGGGGTCTGCTATGGCATGTCATCCAGGTCAGCCTCCTTGGACACTGTTCTAAGGGAATGCTAATGTTCCTATAGAATCTAGTTCTCTTCTCCAGAAGATGCCTTAGGTTGTAACTATACAGTATTTGGATGATTTTTCCAACTAGACCATAAACAATACAGGAGCAGATTCTTGGCTTGTTTTGCTCTCAAAAAAGCCTGGAACGGGGGCGCCTGGGTGGCTCAGTCATTAGGCGTCTGCCTTCAGCTCAGGTCATGATCCCAGGGTCCTGGGATCGAGCCCCGCATTGGGCTCCCTGCTCGGCAGGAAGCCTGCTTCTCCCTTTCACACTCCCCCTGCTTGTGTTCTCTCTCTCGCTGTGTCTCTCTCTGCCAAATAAATAAATAAATTCTTTTTTTTTTTTTTTTTAAAGCCTGGGGACGCCTCGGTGGCTCAGTTGGTTAAGCGACTGCCTTCGGCTCAGGTCATGATCCCAGGGTCCTGGGATCGAGTCCCGCATTGGGCTCCCTGCTCAGCAAGGAGTCTGCTTCTCCCTCTGACCCTCTTCCCTCTCGTGCTCTCTCTCTCTCTCATTCTCTCTCTCAAATAAATAAAATCTTTAAAGAAAAAAAAAGCCTGGGATGTTCTAAATGCTCACATTGCTGAATGAAGGAATGAATGGAGAAATTACTGTAACATTTAAATTTTTACGTATTCTTCCCAAAGAAGATATTATCTCCATTTTTATAGATGAAGGAAGAGGGGCCCAGAAGGATGATGTTAATCTTGTCAAGTTACAGATGCTGGATTTTACTCTTACCAAGGGCTTTTTTTTTTTTTTTTTTTTTTTTGAGAGAGAGAGCGAGCACACGAGCACACAAGCAGGAGGAGCAGGAGAGGGAAAAGCAGACTCCCTGATGAGCAGGGAGCCCAACGTGGGGCTTAATCCCAGGACCCTGGGATCATGACCTGAGCCGAAGGCAGACGCTTAACTGACTGAGCCACCCAGGCGCCCCTTACCAAGGGCATCTTACAAACCAACTTCTTTTCTATGTCTTTCTTTTGCCTTCCAAACAGAGTGGACTCCACACAGAATACACACAAAAGTTACACAGACAGTGCTCATCTTGGGAATATTTCCATTCTCAAACCTTTGACAATTGATTTTTGAAAGCCACATGGCCTGGGAAAGGTTGAAACAGATCAAATGCCACAAAGAAGCAAACAAACATGGAACTGTACCGTGAATTCCTATATATGCTGCTGGTTACTATTCCCTGAGAAAAATAAAACAAAAATAACCTACCCCCCAACCCTTAACTTTCATTTCTTAAACCCTTTTAAAGTGACTCAGAAATGCTGGAGTCAGCAAGACCTATCAAAACCTCCATAAAGAAATGTTCCAGAAGCTGATAACCAGAAGCAGTAAACAATAGGCAGGGTATAAGATGATAAGGGTTTTATACAGAAAAGTATAAGGCTGTAACATATGAAGAAAATATGTGAGTGGCAACTCTAGTTTTCTTTTAAGTTTTTTTTTTTGCAACTCTAGTTTTCTATTTAATTCATTTGTTCTTATTTTGAAAACTCATATATTGTTATATATTTATTTAATTCAAAGTTTTGGGGCTTGCCATACACCAACCTTCTGCTAGGACCCAGGGAAACAAGATGAGTAAGTCAGGGTCTCAAGGCACAGATTCTCACTGAAATGATGGGAAGAAAGCTTAATCAAAAGACTTCCAATACAAAGTGATCACAACAATGATATGGGTACATTTTCAACATTCTGGAACTGAAGAGAAGGGAATGATGAGGATTGCCCTTTGCAGTTTCTTTTTAGATATTTTCCCCCTCACAAAAAAATGTTAGTAACAAAGTTAAGAATGTAGACTTTTCTAGACTGCTGTTTTTTAAGTTAAATCAGATTCAGTTGCCATGGTTTGAAACATCAGGTACATTTTCAGGGCATACACTAATTGAAATGAGAGTAACCCATAGGTAAAAAGTCAGCACTCAGTCACTTTCTTGGATTGTGATATTGAGAACCTCGAAACTGTCTGCTTAGGATATCCCCCAATTTCTGCAAGGATGGCAGTTATTTTACAAAGCACGCAAAGCAAACATGTATCAGAGATGGGATTTTTTGAATATATGGGGCTTCCATAATAGAACCAGCTATACCAATGGAGACGCTGCAGGTGAACACTGCCTTAACATTCTGGGTTAAACGGAGTGTCCCCACCAACAGACAAATGAAGATCCATTCATGAGGGCACCGGGGAGCAGGCTTGGTCATTCACGGAATGAGAAAATGAACGTTCCATTTGGATGGTGCATCAGTTTTCCAGCGCATAGGTCAGTGGAGATGGAAAAGAATAAAATAAGGCAGAGGCACCGGCAAATTTCTCCTACTATTTCATGAGTGACCTCATTTGACTCTCCTCCCTGCTGCTGACATGTCCTTTCCTTTAAAATTACACGTAGTGCTAAACAAATGGGTCTCTTCAGAGTCACTTAGCTGAACTAATCAGCACACCAGCCTGGTTTCAAAATGAAGGGTCCATTCCACGGTGGAGGAAGGCAATTGCTTTCTTATCCTCCATCAGAGGTAGGGGTCACCTGTGACTCGGAAGGAATCAGGGCTCTGTTCCTTTGTTCAAGGCAAGAAATTGTACCCCTGTCACACTGAAATCTCAGTTTTCTGCCTGAAAACTCATTTCCTTTCAGTGTTTTCCTTCCCCATGCCCTTTTCCCATGCCAGCTAGAAACCGTGTTCAGCCCCCATGCACATAAGAAGTTAACAGTGGTCTCTTCATGCTTCCGGGGGCAGTGTTTCTGTCAAGGGCAAATTGCTGGGTGGCAAGAAGCAGCTAGCCAGAAACACACACTTTAATAAATTGTCATTTGGTAATCGGATCTCATTCTAATCAATGGTGGAACGGGGCCACTCTGTTCTCCACCCACAGTAATTAGGGCTCATAAGCTAGTGATGATGGTTCGGGTGTGAGATTTAAAAAGAAAGGCAGTGTAGCAAACAATTTCCACTTTGGTATGCAAACACTGAATTCTGCCCTTTTAAAAGCTATCTCTAAACCAAACCATCACTGTTTAATGCCTATGCAAAAGTTCTCCATTAAAAACAAAAAATCTGCTCTAACTTCCTGTAACTATAGTATATCAGGGAGCAGATAAACTAACAGCAAACTTCAATTAAATAGATCTCTTCACAACAATTTAGTGGATCCCAGTGCACAAGGTGACTTTAAACTGTGATCTCATTTACAACTGCAACCATCCTGAGTGTTGGAGGTGTTATCCCCATTTTATAGGTAAGGAAACTGAGGCATAAAAGGTTGTAACTTTGTTGTCAAAAGCTAAAATGCAATAACTCAAAAACAGGGACCGGAACCAGATTTTCTGGCTTCTGGCCTTTTGGGCTGAAAAACAGTAACCTATAATTGTGGAGTCAACGCCCTGGCCCTCTCGTATCATAGGGATATTGTATTTTCCTCAATTCTAGAAATACTGAGGAAGAAAGTCTCTGGAGGGGACTCTGGCATGCACATGAGCAGTAGGAAGACTGCATGATAATAGGCTTGGGCCACACCCCTCATATCTTTATTCATAAAGAGATGCTAGCCTTAGTGATTTCCTACTTGTAACAAGTGCCTAAGTACATTTTTTTTTTCCAAGTGACTGACATTAGTGAAGTTTTCAACTACATTTTGGACCTGAATGCAGATTGTCTTAATACTCTTCATCTGTGGGAATCACATGCCAGTCTGATTAGATTTTTATGAGACACTTTCTAAATCAGACACTGTCCATGCTCCTGAGTACCTAGTTGTGCAAGAATAAGTATGATTTCACACAGGCATGGAGCACTAAGCTTACTGCTCAAACTCCTCTAAATAGTTGACGGAAGAAAATAAGTTAAGCCCTGTAAAGGACAGGGCAACCATAAGACCTTCAAAAGCTGTAACTAATGACAAAAGAGACACCATTAAAAAGCCAAGTTCAATTATCTTTAGTGCAACATATACAAAGAAGAGACATGTCCATTAAAGATTATCTGCCTCCTTTGTATTCATATTATCAAGGATTTGGAAACTTAATGAAAAAAAAAAAAACTAAGCTCAGAATTATGTTGCTAAGATCTGGCAGCAAACATACATCTACTGAAATTTAGTTCCTGTAGGGACTGTCAAAATCTTTAGAAGACAAACAAGTTCTCTACAAATATTTGCCTACTTTGCCTGAAAGGTACGTTCAGAGAAGTGAGGATTCTTGGCATCGAAGAACCATGGAAACAGATCAATGACGTCAAGTGTATCTATTCCCTAGAATGTTGTAGGCACCTAATTCAAGCAAAGGGGATAAATTCAAGCTCTGATTTTGCCTAATGCAAAGGCTGCCTAGAAATTTATTGGATAAATGAGTTCTTACAAATGTTACTACACGTTGAGAATGAGTAACAGGGTTTATAAGAATACGCTTAACGGAGTCTTACTTTCTCATTCAAAGATATGATTGACAGTAATACGAAGTTATTTATCTGGAAGTAAAAATGAAGATTAATCAGAGCTAGACTATTACGCTCTGAAGATTTCTCCCAAGACACACCTTGATTCAAGGGAGAAAAATTCTTTATTATTTTTTTTCTATTTTTTTCATTTTTAACATCTTCAGTGAAGTTATCGGAAAGGACCTCAAATAAGAGAGATGAGATTTATAAAGAAAAAAATGGAATTTCACCAGGGATTTTGTTTCATCATGTCTATAAGATAAGCTACTTTATGATTCCACAAGTTGGTATTTATTACTTAACTGAAAGCGGAGAGAATTTGGTTTTTGTTTGTGTTTTTATAAAATATGTTCATGGTGGAAATTTGAGTACAGAAAAGGATAAAGATGAAACAGATTACCAATAATTTAATAAATCCTTGAAAACTGCTGGGATTACTTTGGGGATTCCTTTCCAAACATTGTTATATAAATACTTTGCAAACTTACGTGTATTATTAGGCATAATGTTTTAACATTTTTTATCTTTATGTCTTCTCTCTCAGCAAATGCAATGGTTAATGAAATAACAATATTCATTAGAATAGGTTAGCCATAATTTATTTGTGTTGAATATATCTAGTGATTTCTGATGCTTTGTTAATAGAGTAACTATTATGAATATCCATTTATACAAAGATTTTCCTGCATTTCTTCTGGATAATTTCCTAGAAGACCAATAACTCAGTCAAAAGGCCTTCATTTTTAAAGCTATAAATGCACATACCAAATGAATTTTTAAATCAAATATGACTTTCACTGGTAGGATCTTTCCCTTCTTCCCTACCTCTCTTCTTTCTTTTTCTTTCTTTCTTCCTTCCTTCTTTCCTTTCTTTCATCAGAATAAGACGGGGTCATGGTTCCCCCATGAAATGACAATGCTATCCCTTTCAGAGAGGCATATAACCATTCTGGAATATAATACTACCACTAACTGCTAAGTGTATAATTGAAACATTGCGATGGTACCATGAAGTATATTTTTCAGAGTGCTTCAATCTGGAATTGCCTTGAAATTCCACAGCAAGACAATTTCTGGTTTCAGCATAAATTTCATTTAAGAATTCTACTGGTGTTATGGTACTATTTCTTCTCATGGCTCTTCAATTTTTCAAAGGCACAGTTTATCGAAATATAATAGCTAAGTTTGTTGCATGTTCCACACCTGGTATTGTGTTTAAGACTCCACCTGCATTAGTTCATTAAATGTCCACAATAGTGTTATGAGAAAGACACTAATATTTTGTTCTCATTTTACAGATAAGAAAATAAAGAATCAGAACTTTCAAATAATTGTCCTGGGTCATGATATTTTTTATTATGCTAATCATTTTGTGGGCTAGGAATTTAAGCAGGGCACAGAGTAGAGAGAAGTTTATCCCTTTTCTGTAATGACTGAAGCTTCAAATGGAGTATCTTCAAAAGTTGTGATGTCTGGGGCCATATATTTAGGACCTTTTTTCTGGCTGTCAGTTAAATTCTTCATTTCTTCCCCACATCATCTTTATGAGGTCTGACATATTCAGCGTTGCTTCTTTACTTACATATCTGAAATCTGTGTTAGGATGACTATCACAGCTACGATGTCCAAGCATATCTCCATCTTCATGTGGCCTTTCCACATGGCTAGTTCAGACTTCCTCACAGCTTAGCAACCGCAGGATATTCAGACCTCTTATATGGTGGTTGGCTTCTCTCACAGTGAAAATTCTAAGACATTTATGATGGAGCCTCAGAGGTCACACAACCTCAGTAATGCCATATTTCAGGGGTCAAAAGGGAGACACAAGCCTACTCTAGAAAGAAAAATAAGAAAAGGGGGTGTAGACCCTTACCGCTTAGTGAGAGACATGCCAAATAAATCCTGGCCATTTCAATCCATTACATAAGGTTTGCTGGACTCAGGAACCATAAATATAGGTTCCACCATTCTTTTTTTTTTTTTTAAGATTTTATTCATTTGAGAGAGAGAGAGAATGAGAGAAAGAAAGCACAAGAGGGAAGAGGGTCAGAGGGAGAAGCAGACTCCCTGCTGAGCAGGGAACCCGATGCGGGACTCGATCCTGGGACTCCAGGATCATGACCTGAGCCGAAGGCAGTCGCTTAACCAACTGAGCCACCCAGGCACCCTTTTGACACCATTCTTGAGTAAAGAAATGGTTGACTGTTTCTTGTTAAAGAGAATGTTCCAACACTGCCAACATTCCTTATATAGTAGCTACGTTCAAAGTGGAGTTCTGTGGAAAATTGGGGGATTGGGGAAAGATCCTTACTGCCCCAATTCAATTTTCCATTTTACCTCTCCCAAGAGGGATAAGTATTGAGATAACATTTTCAGCTTCTCTACCCCCAATTCTCATCCTCTCTTTCTTCTTCATCTCCCTCCTCTCTTCTTCTTCCTTCTTCATCTTCCTTCTTCTTCCTCTTGCTCTTCTCCTCTCCCATCTGTTTGTCAAAGATACACGTTCTCTCCTGGTCCACGGTCTCAGTCTCCAAAGATGGTGAGGGCAGAGGATAGACACCAGTGTCTATTCTGCTACTTTGACTGTGAGCGGCCAGGAAAGTTTAGTTCAACAAGAAACTTCCAAATATTTTCAGTATAAGCCAGTACTTATAGTTTGATATATATGTGACTTTTCTGTCTCCATTTTAACTGACTAGAAATATGAATACAAAGTGATTTGAGCAATAGGTCCCTTCAGATTCCAGTACATAATGAACTGGCCTAGGGTTGACCTCAATCTTTTGTAAGTATGAGAATACCAAAATTGAATGTATTCAGTTTATACTGATTTTTTTCTGTATTCTAAAAATGTATAAAATACATAATCTTTATGAATTCTTTTTTTTAAGATTTTATTTATTTATTTGAGAGAGAGAGAGAGAACACAAGCAGGGGGAGTGGGAGAGGGAGAAGCAGGCTTCCCGCCAAGCAGAGAGTCCGATGCGGGGCTTGATCCCAGGACCCTGGGACCTCAACCTGAGCTGAAGGCAGTCGCTTAACGACTGAGCCACCCAGGAGCCCCTAATCTTTATAAATTCTAATAGTGTGCCTTTTAAAATTACCCTTTCGTTTACTTGCTCTTTTTCATATTATATTATTTGGAATTTACAGAAGAGTGTTAAAAATGATACTGTATAAACTTATTTTTTTTTTGATTCAAATGTCACCACAGTTTTACTATTAAGTAGAAGTTAGGATATTTATCATTTTACTTAGAAGAAAAAGAACCTTTATGAGAAATACATTTCTCATCTGAGATGGCCATGGCCTTTTTTTGTTTTCCATCTTATTATACTTATAACTAGATGGCTATTTAGGAACATATTTAGAAATGCTTAAGTATTCTTTGGGAGCAAACTCCACTTCATGAGGGTGGTATTTTTTTTTAAAGATTTTATTTATTTGACAGAGAGAGACACAGCAAGAGAGGGAACACAAGCAGGAGGAGTGGGAGAGGGAGAAGCAGACTTCCCACGGAGCAGGGAGTCCAATGCGGGGCTCGATCCCAGGACCCTAGGATCATGACCTGAGCCGAAGGCAGATGCTTAACAACTGAGCCACCCAGGTGCCCCTTCATGAGGGTGGTATTATAGAGATGTATTCATACCTACAAATGAGAAGGTTTTTAAAATTATTTTCTTTGTATTAGTATATTTATTTTCATGAATGAAATTGTGTTATAGTTTCTTTGTTTCCTACCTTTGTCAGGTTTTAGTGTCAGCCTTTTGCTAGCTTCCTAAAATGAATCTGATAGCTTTCCACTGAAAATAACTGCTTTGATTAGATTCTTTAAACATACTGGGCACCTGGGTGGCTCAGATGGTTAAGCATCTGCCTTCGGCTCAGGTCATGATGCCAGGGTCCTGGGATTGAGTCCTGCATTGGGCTCCCTGCTAGGCGGGGAGCCTGTTTCTCCCTCTGCCACTGCCTCTCTCTCTCTCTCTGACTTTCATGAATAAATAAATAAAACATTTAAAAAAATATTAAATTGACACATTAATTTTGGTGACTATTTAACTGATCACAAATTACCTTAGTCAGAAGGTCAATTAGTAGAAAAATAGAACCTGTAAAATATTTAAAGACACAGCTAATGGGCTGGGGAATATGTGTACAGAAACAGACAGAGGCAGTATCTCTTGCATATAAACATTTCACCAAGGAAGGCGAGTTTATATATTTGTTGTTGCTTTTTTAAGAGGGGAAAAAAAGAAATCAATGCTGTTCAGTTCTGAAGGGGCTTTGGCCACACAGCCTTATGTGAAGAGATAGCAAGTTAGACCAAACACCAGCTGAATACAAATGCCCTATTTACCATGTATATCAGAAATTAACAGCATTTAGAGTTTTCAGGACAATAGTATAACAGGCTGGTGCTTAATGAACTTAAGAAGAGAAGAAGAATTAAATCCAAGACCAAATTTACCCATTCAGCAAACATTTAGAGAATGATGGTTATGAGGTCAGGCAGGAAGCTAGGCACAGGGTCACAGGCATGAACAAGGAGTAGGTAGTTATTGTGTCTTTAATAAAGTGGTACAAATGGTTATTGAGCTCTCACAAATGCAGTCATTTATAATGCTTACTCACCAGCATAATTAGAATGATGGTTTCCCTCATAATATGTCTACAAAGGCTGAGAGAACACTGTGATCAGAAGTGTCTCTACCTTCCTTCTTTTTTCCTCTCTTGTCTTCCTTCTTTTTTCCTCTCTTGTCTTTTAAGAGACAGAGGGAGACAGAGAACAAGGAAGTCAAATTTAAGGTATTACATTGTAGTCTTCTTCTAACCTGCAGTGTTAACTGTTCTTCCACATTATAATGTATCATGTTTATTAAATAAGGGTGGTAATGAAAAATCTTAATACCAAACATGCCTATGTTGTAAACTTTCTAACACCACTGTCTACACCTTGAACTCCTATAAATGCTTCAAATCCAATTCAAATGTCCACCTCCTTTACAGGAAGTCTTCTGAGGTCATCAAATAAAACAGAGATACTCTAGCTAACATTTATTGGTCACCTACTACAGGCCAAGTGCTCTGGTAGGTTCTTAACAAATGCCATTTCAGTTAGTCTTCATACTTCTTGACACCAAACATATGTCTCTCACTATATAGTTCAGGAAACAAAAGCAAAGAAAGGCAATTACATTGCCCAAAGTCATCAACTAGTCAATAGCACAGCCTGAATTTAAACCTATGTTTTCTTAAAAAAAAAAAAAATCCCTATTTATTCCATCATACAAGGCAATATTTTCTCCAAATTCCTATATAATTGTTTTGACCTGCCTTAAAATTCTTAACACATGTTACCTTGTCTTATACATCAGCACAGGACCTGGCACGTTGAAAGCACTATTAAATTTGACTTAGATTTATTTGTACACATTAGCTAGAAACAAGGTAGATGTCACATTCAGTAAATGCCCAATGTATACATAATTGGGCACATTCACAAATAGTAAGAGACAAGGACACCTTTGAATTTATGCCTGTCAGATAGAATCAGGAATAAGAAGATTAGAGGAATAAATAAAATGTGCCTATTTCAAAAATATTTTATACCTAACGGAACACAATTTTCTCTTGCAATGTTTTCTGATGCTTGACTATATTTGGAGAACTTATTTTCCTTTAAGGGTTTAATTTGAAAAATTCCCTCAAAGAATAGGTTACTATAGGCAAGACAGATGGGGTACTTGTCTATGAATGTGCCACTCACCTTACAGTTACTGATGGTTGTTCTATTAATCACTGGCACAGATACCTACTAGAGCATGTGGTTCATATTGGGCAACAGGACCAAATTAGACCTCTCTTACAGGAAAAAATTCCCCATTAGGCACTGAAAGCAACCCCAGGAGATGACAATTACAAGCTAATAGGGTCATTTATTTTTGTGTTTGTATTTTAAACTGAAAGAAATACATTAACTACTAAGGGAGACCTCAAGAGAGTGTGAGGGAGCTAAAAGGAGAGTTTATTCTCTAACTGCAAGCCAAGCCATGAGCCAAACCACTGAGGTATAACCTAGGTATCACTACATAAAGTAAAATGCAGATGAGGAGAGTTGATGAGTACAAAGCTATTTAGAAGGAATAACTCTGAGTCTGAGATTCATTGGAAAACCACAAAATAGCTTCCAAGACTAGGTGTTTCTATATTACTTCAGAAGCTAACAAATGTTCATGAAGAGCAAGGGCAAGACACTCAGCTAGGCACCACGGGAGATAAAGATGGGAAGCTAACTCAATCTTCAACTCCAGAGCTGGAAACAAAGGGGATACTGTGATTCAGTAAGTGGAAACTTTACACCACAGTAGGTATAGAGTTTTATTTGTATGCAAATAAACTAAACAAATAAATAAACACACTTCTGAATATTAACAGGAAATCCATGTATGAATTATGTAGAATCAAAGCAGGCTGAAGAGAAGAAAAAATGTCTAAATGTATAAATGACTGCTTTAAAAAAGAGAAGTACTTTAAGAATGCAAAACGTTCTATGAGAGAGAGAGAAAAATTGTAGGGGAGTGGGGAACAGAGTCATGAGAATGTGATAGAATGAGCCACATATTTCCTTTTTAGGCATCTGATATCTCCTTCATCTTACGTAAGCATTTGCATTTTGTTTGTCTGCATTCATGAAATCATTTAGAAAGGGTCTCTGATAGGCAAAAGTGTGATTGGAAAATAGGGTCCTGTGTCTAAGCTGAGGTGTTAACAGGCTTATCAATGCTGCTTGTCTCAGGGTGCCGTGACTTGCAGGCTCCTTCATAGATAGTCCTTTAAGAAAGTTCTCTCAATTACTCTGGTTGAATGTGTCATCATTTTCTTGTGCAGAAACCACAAACATTGCCTCCTTATTTGGGAAGCAGTGAAAGAAAACTTTATTATCAATTTGGTTGGTTGTTTGTTTTTTGTTTGCTTGTGTGCTCCTTCTCCTAAGATGATGTACCCATTGCATTCAATACAAGGGGCAGCTGCATGAGTGCAGCAGTTACATGAGTAACCTGTCACTGGAATTACTTTTCATTTCTATATTTGGAACCTAATAGCTGGAACTACACTTTACTGGTGGTGACTGATCAGGACTGCCTCCTCAGGGACCTGAAAGCAGTCGGAGCTATTCAAGGACTCCAGGAGAAAGATTTCTCTTGTGTAGATCTCCCACTAAAATTCAAGTGAGTTAGTGAAAATATTAAGATCTTCTCATTGCCAGAAATACTTTAGTTATCTAACGTACTAAAACCTAATCCTGAATCCAGTTATTATTTTCAAAGATATCATGACTGGAGACATTCACTGAAACATTATATGTGCTAGAATACTCAAGGACCTGAGCCAGGGGAGTGGTTGTTGGACATGTGAGGGTGGGGGGCCACATGGAAGACTTCTTTGAGGAATTCTACTAGACCGACAAAGAGCCAGAGCTGACTGTAATTCTCTAGCCTTCTTGTGAATGGAATCATTACACTGCCTATACCAAGTTCGAGCTACAAGTCTCCATTCAGCTTCCACCTGCAAATCTTGCACACCACAGACAACCATAGCATAGAAAGGGATCTGTGAAAACCTATAACGTATTTGATTCATCACCTATAGGGTGATAGGTGCTTGGGTCACACTGACCTGGTTTATAGCACACATACAGCATACATATATAGGGAGACTATATAAAAATTGCTTAGAACTGCATTAAAAAATTATCCAGTATTCAATGGTCAGTAGCTGTTATGATTTCAGCAACACTTTTTGGTAGAGCAAAACATGTGCATTTAGTCAACTGGCAACAATTTACCCTTTCACTTGTAATGTTATATTAAGCCTAAACATCTGTTTCATAAATCTTAAATTTTTTCTCAAAAAACACTGCTAGGAAGGAGGATTTTTTTAAAATGTGTCTCTTAGGAGATGTCTATTGTTTTTCTTTATCTATCACACTATATTCCTTTGGTTTTCTAAGAATTTTGGTCAACAGGAAAGCACAAATAAGTTGAGCACTTAATACACAGATTTAGAGATCTGTTTATGTAAGGAAACATCTAATCAATATCTTGTTTTGTTTCTGCCTGGTTCCTGAAGAGACAAGGACCAGACACCGAAAATTAAAAATATAGTTTACAGTCCATTCAAAACACATTAGTATGGATTTGAAACAATGGTGCCAGACAATAGCAATTGATGTCATCACTCAGAATATCTGAGGAAGATGTAGAAATTCCAATCCCTGTTTTGAGATACCTAGCATATTTCACATACTTTATTGAAGGCTCAGGATACTCCACTCAGCCAAGGAAAAGTAAAATGATAAAGGAATAAGTACCTGAAATAATCTACAAAGTATTATCAGTGACTACATAGGAGAAGCTAATAGAGGGGGAAAAGTATAGAATTTTACAACAGTTAAAATAAGTGAAGATACGTACATACAATAAATACATAGTACTTATACCTACATCATTGAAACATGTTTATATTTAATAGAAAACACATGAAATGATCTGTGGATTGACATATACTCTACTAAAAGATACCTTTAGAACCTATAATCCTCTTGACGTTTTCTTCTGAAAGACTATAATAAATGTATCAAAAGTTGTATCTCAATAATACAGATTTGATTGAACTGGAACCTCCCTTTGTGTTCTCCATGTTATAATGATTATATTGGTGTCAATCACACCTAGGAATCAAGGTGGTCTTCTAGGAAAAAAATTACAGGAACTTTCCAGTTAGAATGGTGGACTAAGAGGCCCTATCTGGCTTTTATTCTCATTTCATTTTAAAACTCTTCTTGACAAATCTTTTGAAATATATACCAACATTTTACTCTACTGGGGTCTGCCCACCCCATTGAAAACAAAAGAGGGCCACTCATCTAGGAGTCCACAAATGTGGGAAGTGTTGGTGGGCAAGGTTGTGTAAACAGTTCACTTTCACAAATCCTAAAGCCACAGATGAGGTCTGTCCCTACTGAGAAAGTAAAATAAGTCCTGGTTATGACAATTCCTTTATTTCCCAAGATATAAAAAAGGGGAGGGGGAATTCGAATAAAGTATCTCTATGGAAAAGTGTAAATAAAATAGCTCTTTTTATAATAAAGTGGTTACTTCCTTAATTTTATGTCACAGAGATAAATATAAACGATCAAGTATAATATTAACTGTTAATAATGGAAAAGTAGAAAAGACATCATGTTTGGGGTTTACTTATATTGTTGAAGATTATGCTAAATACCAGAATTTATCTCACATATTCTTTTTTTAAAGATTTATGTTATGTATGTATGTATGTATGTATGTATTTATTTGAGAGTGAGAGAGAGAGAGAGAGAGAGCAAGCGTGCATGTGTTGGAGGAGGGGGGAAGGGAGGGAGAAAGTATCTGAAGTGGACTCTATGCTAAGCACAGAGCTGACCCAGGCTGGATCTCAAGACCAGACTGGGAGATCATGACCTGAGCCGAAACCAAGAGTTGGATGCTTCACCAACTGAGCCACCCAGGTGCCCCTCAAATATTCTCTACAATAACTCCACATGGTAGGAATTATCACCTTTATCATATAATCAGATACTCAGGATTTAAGTAACTTCCCCAAATTTTCAGAGTCCCCTAAAGTCTTTCCTACAGTACAAAGTATATCTCAGTAAGCAAATCAGAGTCAAGATTCATTTTCCATTTGTGGCCCTTTCCCAGAACGAAGGAGAGGGAGGAAACAGAAAATCACCCTTCTGGTTTAATGTGGGATCAGTTTAATTTTGAATTGCAGTAATTGGACCCTCTTGAAATATATAATAGAGGTTCAATACATGTTAGCTACCATCAATAGCACTGTTATAGAGGGTTATCACAGCAGAATTTTATTTAGTTGTTTGTCACATAATAGACTGGCTTCAGTATCCTTGAAAAAATAGATATCCCTGTATAAAGAATATTATAGAAGAAGAAACTAAAGAATATTTATACTTACCAAAGCAAAAATATGGTGCAGTAGATACCCAACCTAATTTCTTGTTTTTCTAATAGGTGCTTCATAGATGGCTTGGTTATTACTCAGTTAAAACTATATGAGGCACACAAGAATGAAAAATACCATGTTTGATCTATAAATGTACTGCTATCCAAACAAAACAAATCCTGTTTTTCTGCATAATAGGTGCTTCATAGATGGTTTGGTTATTACACAATTAAAACTATATGAGGCACACAAGAATTAAAAATACTATGTTTGATCTATAAATGTATTGCTACCCAAACAAAACAAATCCAGCATCCTTAAAAGACTAAGGAACAAGCTTTTCCCCACTTTCTACTCCTGGCAGACACAATAATCCATATTGATAATTGGTCCTTGTATGTAATGCTTACTACTTTTTAAGGTTTGAAAACTGCTTATCTTTCTGTTAACAACTAGAACCTGCTATAGGAGGTTAAGTCAGACAAAATAACCCCAAGAAAACAATTGCTTGCCGAGTAGAAAAGGTTGGTAAGAGCCCCTTGCTTCCTGGAAGGAAGCATCCCCTGCCAGTGACACATTAGAGGTGCAAGACAAAGGAGCCTGATAGAAATGCTGGCTTTAGCACACTCCTTTTGTTCAGAAAACAAGTAGGAAGGTAGAATTTGCCATTTCAGGGCAAGGGATACAGATATAACAATATCTTGTAGGAAGATGGAAAAAGCTCAGAGGCTACAAACCAACCTGCTCTCCCTATAAGGAAAAGACTTGTCTAACTCCAACAGAGATTCATATTCCCTTACTTGGACAAATGCCACTTTCTAGATATGTCCCTCCCCTTAACAGAATGCAAAAGCAGAAAATAAGGCAAATTAAAAGTGAACTAACAAAAGCACAGCCATCTCATGAACCCAGGAACACAAAACCCATGAAAACTTTGTGATCATGAAGACTAAGTGGCTAAGAGGTTGCTTCTGATTTTTTTTTTCTCAACTGCAGGATTAAGAAGGAAAAGTTTTGGTATGTTTTAAATGCTTGGGATTTTTAATAGATATTCTATATATTTTTTTAAATTTGCTCTACTTGTCTTTGTTAAATACCTTCACCTTTTAAGAAACCTGGGTTAATCTTGGATTGATCTTTTTTTTTAAGATTTTATTTATTGATTTATTTGACAGACAGAGAGAGAGATCACAAGTAGGCAGACAGGCAGGCAGAGGGAGAGGGAGAAGCAGGCTCCCCGCTGAGCAGGTAGCCTGATGCGGGGCTCCATGCCAGGATGCCAGGACCATGACCTGAGCCGAAGGCAGATGCTCAACCGACTGAGCCACCCAGGTGCCCCACCTTGGACTGATCTTGATTGTTTTATAATATCAGTGCCATCCAGAGTGTTTCATAATGCCCTAAGTCTAGCCTACTGCTGTGCACATGCATGTGCAAGTATGTGCATGTATTCTATTAATGTATACTTTATATACAAATACAATTCACACACATTAACTATAAAGATGGGTGGCTTTTGACAAATGTATACACTAATGTAATTACCACCTCAATCAAGATAATGAACAGTTCTAACACTCTAGAAAATTTCTACCCCTACTCCTAACCCAGGAAATGAATTTCTTCAATACAGATTAGTTTGCCTGTTTTGAAATTTCATGTAAATAGAATCCTACAGGATAAATTCTTTGGTGTGAACAAATTTTTTTTGGTTCTGCATTGGAACTATGTGATTAATCCAATGAGTAGATTGTCCCTTATTATTGCTGAATAGTATCCATTTATTGGCTGTATCACAGTTTGTTTATCCATTCACTTCAGACAGACATTTAGGATTTTAATTGTTTTGGATCATTATAAATACATCTAATATGAACATTTGTGTACAAATCTTTTTATGCTTTCATTTCTCTTGGGAAAATATCTAGTAGAGAACCTACTATGCTAAATGTATGGTTCTTTATAAGAACGTGCCAAAGGTGTTTTTGAAAGTGGTTGCACCATTTTAGTCTTTTTTAAAAATTTTTTATTGTTATGTTAATCATCATACATTACATCATTCCATTTTAGTCTCTTGACAGTATACGATATTCCAGTTGTGACACACCATGTCTCCTTTTATTTTGGCCACTTTGTTAGGTGTGAAATTGCATCCCATTGTGATTTTAATTTTCATTTCCTGTATGACTAATGGTATTAAGCATCTTTTTATGTACTTTTTTGCCATTTGCATATTTTCTCAAGTGAAGTGTCTAAGAGTTATGCTCATTTAAAATGAGTTTATGCTTCTTTCTATTATTCAGTTATATGATTTATATTTTAGGTGTTTAAGTCCTTTTTGGATGATGTATGTGCTAAGAATGTTGTCATCCATTCTTGTCTTTTAACTTTTTGATGACATATTTTAAAAAGTAGTTTTTACTTTTAATCAAGTTGAACTTTATTTTTTTATGTTAAATGGTTTCTATGATCCAGTTAGAAATTTTGTCTAATCCAAGGTTGGAAGATATTTCTCCAGTTAAGGAGTCGATCCCATTTACAATTGCACCCAAAACCATTAGATACCTAGGAATAAATCTAACCAAAGAGGCAAAAAATCTGTGCTCAGAAAACTATAGAATACTCATGAAAGAAATTGAAGAAAACACAAAGAAATGGAAAAACATGCCATGCTCATGGATTGGAAGAACAAATTGTGAAAATGTCAATGCTACCTAGAGCAATCTACACATTTAATGCAATCCCTATCAAAATACCATCCACTTTTTTCGAAGAAATGGAACAAATAATCCTAAAATTTCTATGGAACCAGAAAAGACCTCAAATAGCCAGAGGAATGTTGAAAAAGAAAAGCAAAGCTGGTGGCATCACAATTCCGGACTTCAAGCTCTATTACAAAGCTGTCATCATCAAACAGTGTACTGGCACAAAAACAGACATATAAATAAATAGAACAGAATAGAGAGCCCAAAAATGGACCCTCAACTTTATGGTCAACTAATCTTCGACAAAGCAGGAAAGAATGTCCAATGGAAAAAAGACAGTCTCTTCATCAAATGGTGTTGGGAAAATTGGACAGCCACATGCAGAAGCATGAAACTGGACCATTTCCTTACACCACACACAAAAATAAGACTCAAAATGGATGAAAGACTTAAATGTGAGAAAGGAATCCATCAAAATCCTGGAGGAGAACAAAGGCAGCAACCCCTTCGACCTCAGCCGCAGCAACTTCTTCCTAGAAACATCGCCAAAGGCAAGGGAAGCAAGGGCAAAAATGAACTATTGGGATTTCATCAAGATAAAAGCTTTTGCACAGCAAAAGGAAATGGTCAACAAAACCAAAAGACAACCAGCAGAATGGGAGAAGATATTTGCAAATGACATATCAGATAAAGGGCTAGTATCCAAAATCTATAAAGAACTTATCAAACTCAACACCAAAGAACAAATAATCCAATCAAGAAATGGGCAGAAGACATGAACAGACATTTTTCCAAAGAAGACATCCAAATGGCGAACATACACATGAAAAAGTGTTCAACATCACTTGGCATCAGGGAAATCCAAATCAGAACCTCAATGTGATACCACCTCATACCAGTCAGAATGGCTAAAATTAACAAGTCAGGAAACAACAGATGTTGGCGAGGATGTGGAGAAAGGGGAACCCTTCTACACTATTGGTGGAAATGCAAGCTGGTACAGCCATTCCAGAAAACAGTATGGAGGTTCCTCAAAAAGTTGAAAATAGAGCTAATGTATGACCCAGCAATTGCACTACTGGGTATTTACCCCAAAGATACAAATGCAGTGATCCAAAGGGGTACGTGCACCCAAATGTTTATAGCAGCAATGTCCACAATAGCCAAATTATAAGAGCCAAGATGTCCACTGACAGATCAATGGTTAAAGAAGATATGATACACACACACACACACACACACATACATACTGGAATATTATGCAGCCATCAAAAAAACTGAAATCTTGCCATTTGCAACCATGTGGATGGAACTAGAGGGTATTATGCTGAGTGAAATAAGTCAATCAGAGAAAGACAAGTATCATATTATCTCACTGATATGAGGAATTCTTAATCTCAGGAAACGAACTGAGGGTTGCTGGAATGGTGGGGGGTGGGAGGGATGGGGTGGCTGGGTGATGGACATTAGGGAAGGTATGTGCTATGGTGAGCACTGTGAATTGTGTAATACTGATGAATCACAGACCTGTACCTCTGAAACAAATAATACATTATATGTTAAAAAAAAAAAGACAGTAGGAAGGGGGAAATGAAGGGGGGTAAATCAGAGGGGGAAACGAACCATGAGAGACTATGGACTCTGAGAAACAAACAGGGTTTTAGAGGAGAGGGGGGTGGGGGGATGGGTTAGCCCGGTGATGGGTATTAAGCAGGGCAGGTACTGAATGGAGCACTGCGTGTTATATGAAAACAATGAATCATGGACCACTAAAAAAAAAAAAAAAAAAATTTCTCCTTTGTTTCCTCTAGAGATATTATAGTGTTATTTCCAATATGTAAGTCTATGAGTTAACTTTTATTCTGAAATTTTTTATGAAGTCAATTTAAAAAAAAATTACATATGGATACTCAGTTTTTTTCTAGCACCATTTGTTGAAAATACTATTATTTAATTCCCATCAAATTACTTTGGCCATTAATTGAAAAAAAATCAATTAATGATATATGCAGATGCCTACTTCTGGCCTATTTGGTTTCAGTGATCTCTACATCAGTCCTTATGTCAATATCATTCTATGTTGACCATTAAAGCTTTAGAATAACTCTTCAAGTCAGATAGTGTCAATCCTTGCTTTGTTTTTTTAAATATAATTATAGTTATTTTGACTATTTGATGCCCTTGATATTTCCACATAAATTTTAGAGTCTCCTTGTCAATTGCTACAAAAAGTCCTGTTGAGGTTTCAATGTGAACTGAGATGAAACTACAGATCAATATGGAGAAAATTTACATCTCAATGATATTGGGTCTATTTTTAATGCATGAACATGGCATTTTACATTCTTTACTTATCTAAACAATGATGTATACATTTTCATTGTATTCACCTTGCACAGATTTTATCAAATGTATCCCTAAGTATTTCATATTTTGATAATTTGTGAAAGGTGTTTTAAAATTTTTATTTTCCAATTGTTCATTGCTAGTATACAGAAGTAAATTTTGTTTTTGTATTTTAACTTTCTATCCTGTGACCAAGCTAAATCCTTTACGGATTTTACAAAATAAATCCCTTCAGATTTACAATGTAGAGAATTATGTCAGTTTCATCTAAAACGTAAATAGAGTTTTACTTCTTTCTTCCAGTCTTTAAGCCATTTATAGTAATAAAAATCTTTATTATTTTAGATGATGATGATATTGCTTAATTGCACAGCTACCATTCCCAAAGTAGTATTGAGTACAAAGGTAGAAGGGAATATCTTTACCTTATTTCTGGTCACAAGGGGAAATAATTTCATTTTTTTTTTTTTTTACCATTAAGAATGTTGTTAGGTATCTGATTCATTTTTAATGACATTTTTCAGATTAAGAAAGTTTCTTTTTATTTCTAGTTTGCTGATCATTTTGATGGTGTATATGTACTGAATTTTATCAAGAGCTTTTTAAATATTTTAGAGGGGAGAGGGGCAGTGGGAGAGACAGAAAGAGAATCCCTAAGCAGACTCTCGCACGGAGCCCTAGCAAGGAGCCCCACAAACTGCTCAATCCCACAACCCTGAGATCATGACCTGAGCCATAATCAAGAGTCTGATGCTTAACCAACTGAGCCACCCTGGTGCCCCAATTTTTAACAATTTCTACTGATCATATTTTTCTTTTTTATTCTGCAAATACAGTATATTTTATTGATTGATTTTCAGATGAATTGGGTCAATGTTGCATTTTTGGTGTAAACCCCACTTGCAGTTTATATAGATATAGATGTAGATCTATGATGTAATATATGTATATATGTATATACATACATACATTGTGTGTGTGTGTGTGTGTATATATATATATATATATATATATATATATATATATATATAGTTTCCAAAATATATTGCCAACATTTTGTACAGGGGTTTTGCATGTAGATTCTTGAGGGCTGTTACTCTGTAATTTTCTTTTCTTGATTTGCCACTGTCAGACTGTGTGTAAGGGTAACACTGGCCTCATAAAATGAATTGGGAAGTGTTCCTTCCTATTCCACTTTCTGAAAAAGTTTGAGTAAAATTGGTACTACTTCTTCCCTCTTTGATAACATTCAGATTCATGCAGATTTATTTGCGGGCAATTTTGTTAATAGAAATTTAATTTATCTAATAAATTTAGGACATTCAGATCTATGTTTCCTGCCATCAGTTTTGGTAACTTTTTTATAAGAAATTTCTTCTTCCATCTACCTTGCAGAATTTTTTAGCATAAAGTGGTTCATAGCATTTCTTTACTATCATTGCATTTGTTAAGATCAGTACTGATTTCTTTACTTTCGTTCCTGATATGGGTAATTTGGTCTCTCCGTTTTTCTTGCTAGGTGCTACTTAATTTTATGGACTTGTTAAAAAATCTAGCCTTTGGCATTCCTAATTTTCATTATTAGTTTGGCTTTCTATTTCATTGGTTTTTGCTCTTCTTTCACTTCTTTTACTATTTAGGGGGTTATATTATTTTATTTTTTTAATGTGAAAGAATTGGTCATTGTTCTTAAACATTTTTTATTTTCTAATATAGTCATTTAAAGCCATAATTTTCTCTCTCAGCACTTTTGTGGCTATAAGTCACAGATTTTGATATGCTTGTCTTTTCATTTCCATTTTGTTCAAAATATTTAAAAACATTCATTGTATTTTCTTGTTTGACTTACAAGTCATTTAGAAACTTGTACTTAATTTGCAAATATCTACAGATTTTGGAAGTATTTTAATGTTACTGATTTCTAACTTACATTTTCATGGAGAATTCTCCATAAGATTTCAACCTTTTGAAATTTACTGAGATTTATTTTTGGGGGAAGTATGTGGTCTGTCTTGAAGGGACTTAAATGGGCCCTTGAAAAGCATATGCATTCTGTGAAGTTTGATTGGAATGCTCTCTACATGCTGTGTTCTATAGATAATGGTGTTTAGGGGCACCTGGGTGGCTCAGTTGGGCGTCTGACTCTTGACTTCAGCTCAGATCATGATCTTAGCATCCTGGGATGGAGCCTAGTGTCGCACTTCCACAGGGAGTCTGCTTGAGGATTCTCTACTTCCTCTGCCCCTCCCTCCACTCACTCTCTCTCTCTCAAATAAATAAATCTCTTAAAAAAATAAAATAAAATATACATAATGTTGCCTAGCTCTTTCATATACTTACTGACTTTTCTTTTTGGAAACTAGTTCCATTAATTACTGAAATCAGGGTTTAAAATATCCGCATATCTTTGAAAATGTATTTGTTTTCCCCTTTAGCTTAGTGAATTTTGATTACCTTTTATCAGGTAAAGAGCTGTGTAGAACTGTCATGTCTTCCTGGTGAACTGACTCTTGTATCATTATGTAATTTTCCTTTCTGATGCTCAGTACTCTTTGTTATAAAGTCGAGTTTGTCTCTTCTTAGTAGAGTCAAATCATTTTTTTTTTTTATGCTTTCTCTTTGCATGGTCTCTTTTCTCTTCATTTTACTTTTAATTTATCTGGGTCTTTATGTGAAAAATGCATCTCTCATAGATTTTAAACAGTTGGATCTTGTTTTGGTTTGTTTGATTTTGTCTTTTCCCAAATCTGACAATCTCTGTTCTTTTAAGGCATTTAGTCCACTTGATTTTAAAGAAATCATTGATGTGTCAGAGTACAAGCAGACCAAATGTTTTCAATTTGTTTCTTCTGATTTGTTGTTCCTTTAATCGCTTGTTTGCATTGATTAAAAAAATGTTTTAGTATTCTGTTTTATTTCTTCTATTGACTTCTTAGCTAGGTCTAACAATAATGCAACTTCAACTCATTAGAGATCATTCTGTCTTCTCATGCTTTACACTTCACCTGACATTTCCCCCTTCCGGCTTCACACCTCACAAATGTGATCCTTTAACAAGAATATAATTGCATTTACCTATTCAACACTCCCTTTTCCTCTGTGCAATAGTCTCATATTATTATAAACCCTAACTTACATTGTTATGCTTTTTGCTTTAAGTGATCAATTTTCTTTTAAGTAAATTATGGGAAGAAAACCATAGAGTATTTTATATATACTCACTTCCTTATAATGCCCGGATTTAATAAGAAAGATACATAAAGTAAAAAACAAACAAACAACTTTATATATCTTGGGAGAATGTTGAGCATTTCAGTGACATAACATATAACAGTATAAGACTATAAATGCCTGATATTTGAGAGCAGAGAAACAATAAGCTTGATTTAAGAGAAATTAAGTTATACTTCTGCCCTCAAATAATTACTATTGCAAGGTTTTTATTTGTATGGATATAGGGAAAAAGAGGCTCCCCAAAAATGTGAAAGAAAGAATATATTCAAAAAGGAATTTTCAAGGTTGCAAATAAAACAAAATCATGAAACTGATTTTAAAGCCCTAATAACATTTCTAAAAGCTAAACCAGATTTAAAGGGATGAGGAAAAGCAGGAAGAAAGTGAGGATGTTAAGTATGTTGATGATTTTAAAATTATAATAATACTGAATTATTATTAAGAGCTATGGGTATGCTATTTTGTGTATTAATTAAAATGTATCACACCATTTCATACTTTCAACAACCATCTGAGATGGGTGGGTTTCTCAATATCACTCACGTGAGAAGAGAGGTAGGAAAGAATAAATAATTCATCCCAGATGTAGTTAGAAAGTCTGAATCAAAACAAGTCTCTGATTCCAAAGCCTGCTTGATTAGGACTAAGCTGTAGTGTCCCCCACCTCTAATTAAACTACTCAATTTGCAGTGAAGGAAGTCAACTCTATAATCAAAAATTAATTTTAAAAATCAAACGAGTTAATGCCATTATTTCACAAAAAAATACTAAAGATAATCACCATTAATAATAAAATCAAAATCTGTAAACTTTCTTCAAACTTATGAAGAGGTAAACAGCAACCAAAGAGGGCATATAACAAAATGTATAAAAATAACAAAACCAAAAAATAACATAGTCAAAGATAAAATATAAGCAATGTAAACTAAAATTATAGCAGTATAGCAATTACATTTGTTTAAATAAATGTAAAACACTTAAAATCTCCAAAACTCCAAGAGTCTTAAATTTGTTAAAATTATTCAGCTCAAAGTTGTCTGTATGAGATACTGTAAAAATGTACAGGGCATTAAAAAGTTACAGTAATTAACTGAACATAATAAAAAAATAAAACAAAAAATTTTAAAAAATGACAAAAAATAATCACATTAAAAAAGTTACAGTAAGTTTTTTAGGCAACTGCAATAAGAGAAAAATTCTGTAAAAGTATTTTTGCAGAAAGTCATCAAAGGATAAATGATAAAACAAAGAACATTATTTTGTAAAATTTACAGAAACCCAACAGCCATATGACATTTACAAAACTTTATATACCTAACAATAGGATCCAAGTAGATTTTAAAGTCAGAACTATTAAAGAGGTAAGTTGATAGAAACAAATTTCTTAGAGATTAATGTCTCCACAATAGTTTTGACAGATTAATAAATTATAAAAATGAAAGAATTATAAACATCTAAATATAAGAATAAAATAACTTATCCTTTATGTATACTTCTGAGAAATAATATTCTTTTCCAAATGGGCTTTTGGTAATTATTTAATAATAAAGATTTCAGATCCTCTATTCATAGTATTTATATCAGGAAACTAGAAAGCCGAAGAGTATAAGTAAAAAGAAAAACAGAATATATACTACAATTTAAGGAAATAGCTATTTCCATACTAAATACACTTTGACTAAAATGCATATTGTTGATGTTTATGGTAGGAAAAACAATGCAGTTCATTCTGAATAGAATATTCTCAAAGAAATCATATTTTTCATTATTGATATAGGATTCATGTCCTGCCTGTCTCCAGAATAATGAGACTTTAGCTTAAATTTTTAAACATAATCTAATATAGGATAATTGAGGATAAAATTATAATGAGGCAATCTAAAACTAGCTGAGGTTATAAATATCATCAGTTCTGTGATATAAAGGTATTGTCTTTTCATGTTTTGTCCTTGACAGAAAAAAAGCAAAGTAAGTTTATTGTTTCCATTACTTACAGAAAATGTTAGAATGCAGTTGTTCTTATTCTTTACAAATTAATAGAAATTACGATCCCTCTTATGCTCTAAAGGTATTATAAGACACATTGGATAAGCAAATTTATGCTTTTAAATTTAATCACCAATTAAAGATCTATAAAAATCTAGGCTGAGAATTGTTTATAAATCTTCAGACTTATCCTTTTAGGAGGATCAAAAAACTCAAATGTTTAAATTTGTTTTCAACATCAATCTCAATCAATAACTGATTTAACATTATTACTATGGATTTTAACAAGTTGTATACAGGTTATATAACAGTTCAAACGCTAATGACCCAAGGAAATAACTAATTCAGGGAAATTGTGTGATTCCTCTATTCCTCCTCCCTCTACTAGCGGAAATCTTTTGCAGCTTATGCTATCCATATTTAATTTCTTGATCAAAGGATGGAAACCTACAGTCTTAGCATTTTCTGTCATATTTAAAAGGAATCTACCATCATCTCCTCTTGTCTTAGAAATACTCAGTAAGACAGATTTCGTGTCTTTGTAGCTTGTGTGATCAATACAGTTTATAGGTTGATGAAAGATTACCTTTATTCCACAGATATTTTTCCAGCACTTACTAAGGACTATAAGTAACCCGATGATATATTCCATTCGTTTTTTGGGAGCTAAAAGTCCTGGGGAGAAACCACCTGTAATCAGCCTACTACAAAACATTTTGGTTCATGATTTGATGGAAGGGTTACTGAGCAGTCTGAGGGGCACAGGAGGTATATTAGATATGGAGGTAGTGCTGGGCAGTGATTTAGTATGTCATGTTGAGATCAAGTTGGCTTGTAACAGCTGGACTGCAAGGCTGTCTCTCAAATTTTTAATCTTCTCATAAACTCATACTCTTTGCATTTCTCCTTGAACCCAGACCTCCTCTCCCTAAAATGAGCTAGCTATTTTACAAAGCAGGCAGCATCTGACAATGCAAGCTCAAGTGTATATATCTCTCTACATATCCATTATGAGAAGTGGAAAACGTGGGCTTCTGATTATGGTGGATTAAAAATCTTCCTGTATGAACAAATCTCTAGTTACTGAGGTTTTGCTTTCTTTTCTTCTTCCTTTCCTCCTCTCTCACCTATCCCCAGCCCTGGCCTCCGTAAACATTCATTTGGCTTTGCATTTACAGTACAATTTTGAATTAAAATCTACACTAATGAATGTTCTATAATGTGCATTTCATTTTTTGTTTAACTTTTTGCAATGTTGTGAAGGGAATCTTTTACATAAGTTGTTAACTTTTTGAATATGTAGCCCATGTTCTGTTGGGTTAATAAGTTAAGTACAGAAATGTATATAAAATGAACTATGTAGGTACAGGAGAGAAGGGGGCTATATGAAGTGGTAGGAATTATGGGATGTCTGGGTGGCTCAGTCGGTTAAGCGTCTGCCTTCAGCTCAGGTCATGATGCCAGGGTCCTGGGATTGAGCCCTGCATTGGGCTCCCTGCTCAGCCAGGAGCCTGCTTCTCCCTCTGCTTCTACGCCCCCGCCCCCGCTCATGCTCCCTCTCTCTCTCTCAAATAAATAAAATCTTTAAAAAAATAAAAAATAAAATAAAAAATAATGAAGTGGTAGGAATTTCAATGATTGTGGTGGTCATAGTGACTAACATAATTTAAGGGCTTATTTTGTGCCAGACACTATAGTAAGCACTTAGAAAATATTATTTACTTTCACAATAATCTTTTAAAGTGACTGCTATTTTCAATCATCCTTTACAAGTAAGGAAACTAATGTAGCGAGTGGCTAAGCACATTTTCCAAGGAGCTGAATTTCAGAGCTTGCACTGACCCAGGGTCTATGTGATTCCAAGACCTGATGATCTGATGCCCCTATAATACCACTTTTATCAAGTATTTCCCTATTGAACAAAATGGATGGGAAAAGGGAAGTGCAAACAAAATATCTGTATCTGACCACACCTCAGCTGCCTGGCTTATGTCATCTTGGTTACTTGTAAAACCTAAACTGAAGATGTCTCCCCACCACATCCTCAACCTCAGGAAAGAAAAACTGACTTTCCCCTGTCATTGTTCCAGCTACTAGCCCTTTCTTTCCTTTCCTGGTTCATCATTCCCTCTCCGATGCCATTATTCACTTCTGCGTGCCCCATTGTCCTGTGACTGAACAAACAATCTTGGTACTCTGGTCCTCAGTCTCACACTCTCCAATGACCAGAAATGTCCCTCCCTGTACCCTGGAGACAATGTTAATAATATGCAGTACTGATGGCTGGTTTCAGAGAACATAAAAATAGCACCGGTTTCCCTTGCCTTCTTTTCATTTTTTTCTAATGAATCTGAAATCCATATCCTGAAACATTTAAAATATACCTACGTCCACAGAACAAATCCAACTTGGCTTGATATATGAATAAATGAAAGGGTGTGCCACATTTTACAATAACAAGAAAACCTGTCACTGCTGTAATGGCTCTTCGAATCTATGGAGCGAATGACCTCTTTAAGTAAGGCTGCAGATTCCCCAAAGCGAAGCGTTCCCATGGGAGAGCAGTCATCAAATTCCCTGAAGTGACATCTCCATAGATCTGCCAATGTGTGAGGGCGACAAGCGATTTAATTACTGAATCGGCTCTCCTTCCCCGAGGTCCCTTTGTGAAATTGTATGAAACAATTCTCTTCAAATTTATTCCTGAAATGTGTCATCATTGCACATCTTTTCATTATGTTCACATAAGTGAAGAGATGGATTCTTTTCCAAATGCATTTATTTGGGTGAGATTCTGGCAGCTTTTTTTTTTCTTTTTCTTTTTCTTTTTTCTTTCTTTCT
The DNA here is from genome assembly GCF_003265705.2 of Callorhinus ursinus. Lineage (NCBI taxonomy): Eukaryota > Metazoa > Chordata > Mammalia > Carnivora > Otariidae > Callorhinus > Callorhinus ursinus. Next base: position 8,946,285 of record NW_027397099.1, read on the forward strand.
TCTTTTTTTCTTTTTGATCAACTTTGATGCTAGTTCCTTTAAAAAAAAATGCACCAAGCAATTTTAGAACTAAACTTACCTGCTTGTGAGTAGAAAGTATGGTTATTCTTCAAAACTGAGTATCTGTTTTCCTGTAGCACTTCCTGGTGCTTCTAAAGTAGAATTTTTTTAATCCTTCCTGGATCTCCCATAAAGATTGTCTTACTTGCTTTCCTTATGATGGCATTTGTGTCCCAGCTGTATCTTCCAGGGCCTTTAGGTATTCTGCTCAGGACACAGTTTTTAAAAACTCTTCATGATTCTTGTTAAAATAAAGTGTCCTTGGCTTCTCATACCCTTGAAAGCATCGCTCTTTGAATGAGTAGGGTTTCTTTATTCCAAGCTTGAGTTTGACTAGTCAACTGATGCTGGTAAAGTGGGGGATTACATGTCCTCATACCAGCACACTTGCACACTGCTGTCCTCAAACCAGGGTGTGTGTGGGGTGGGGTGGGAGATGCTGGATTGGAAGCACCCCTCCCTTTGACTTTGCTGGCACAGATCCACAAATCTTACTGCAGGCAGATTTATTTCTCTCATTCTTTTCCAGTCCACCCTATTATTTCAACCTTTTATTTTATTTTTTTCCTCAACAGCTGTGGCTAGTTTTCTGTTTCTTTCATTAAAAGTCTATACTTAACGAAACCTGGGTTTCTTTGTAATTAACGTGTTGCATACAATTTGGAGGAATGCTGTGGTTAAGGCATGCATCTTTTATAAAAGTTTCTTTTTTATTGTAAACTGCTTGTTTTGCTAATTCCTTTTAGGAACTTAAAAAAATAATCTTCACAGCACAGCAGGTCCAAAGGAGGAGTTCTTAAGGAAATGAGTGAATGTTAAAAGGAAAGAGGGTACACACCACTGTGTACATTGTGTTCAGCTGTCTTCATTAAGTCTCAAAGGATTTTAGGATTGGTTTTGTCCTCATTTGTCTCATTTCCTCATGAAAGTTTTCTTTATTTAGCTTGAAAAGGCTGGAGATTTCATTTCTTTTAAAACCTTAAAGCTATTTTGACGATGATCAGCGGCCTCGTCAGGTCTGTTTTAGACATCTCTTTCTCCGATACTTAAGGTGTTGTAAGGGTAGTACAACACTGGAACATCCAGAAGAATCCCACTGATACATCCAGAGACACCCTCAAGGAATTGTCAAGAGGCTCCATTACTAATTATTTGTAAGTGGAACAAGCATCCCTAAAGGCAAGGCAATAGAACAGTTAAGAGCTTGGACTCTGGGTCTGGGGTGCCTGGATTCAAAAACTAGTTCTACTGCTCATCATGGGGCCTTAGGCAAGATATTTAACCTTGTTCGGTCTAGTCTTCTCATCTGTAAAATAGGAGTCATGAAAATGGAAATGTACCTCAGAAAGCTGCTATGAGGATCAAATGAGTTAAATTATAGGAAAATACTTAGCACAGTGGTGGACACATTATTAGGGCCAAGTAAGTGATATTACTACAGATTGAAGCAAACATACAATTTGCTCCCATGTCAGGTTCTATCTATATGGGGTACTCAAACTTGAAAAATAGCTTACAAAAGGTAGACAGAAATGCTGCATAGAGTCAATTTATTGATATCTCATAAAGCCGGATGCTTTCTTCCATGATTTCATCATTGTCACTGGGAATTCTCCGGCACTTTCTGAGCCTCAGATATGAGGTGAGGAAGTGGCACAGGTTGGGCAAGGATGCTACATGCACTTGAACAGTTCACTCATCCTGCTGGTCTCATCCTTAGTCCACAGTAGACATTATTAATGGAGCAGGCGTTTCTCTTGCAGAATCAGGCACTCTCTCTGCAGAGCCAGGACAGAGTCTCAGGCTCCTTTTCAACTTCCTGTCCCTGAAAGCCATGTTGGCAAAACCTCTCTGTGGAAACTGGCCTAGGTTATTTTTAAGGTTCCTTCCAGCTTCAAAAGTCTATGAGTCTAAAATTATATCTAGAATTTGAAAACGCAGTTCCAGTTGATCTCACCCGAAAATTACAACACAAGAATCCACTGTGATTGCCAGGGAGACTTGACTAGCACTCCTCAGATCCAAACCCTTCAGACCTGCATTCAAGGACATCTTGGATTAAAAGTTTGCTTCTCCCTTGTTCTGCCATATGTAATTCTTCTCCCTCACATTATTTATAAGCAATGAATATTTAATTCCTAGAATAACTCTGTTGATGGAGGCTTTCTGCTTCTAAGGTAGCACATTATATCTATGGATATTTCTATTAAAGCATTCTTTCTTGTATTAGACCAAATTAATTTTTATTGCTTCTTAATCTTCCTGCCAGATTAATATCAACTATGATTGAATTTACTAAAGATATATATATATATATATATATATATAGTATATATATATATATATATATATATTTACTGAAACCACTTGAAATGTCCTAGGTTTAACCATGTTAAAAATCTTTTAAGCAGTAAAACTTTTTTTTTCAAACTCATTAAAATCGCAATATGAATGCATGGAAAATAAATCTTTGCACTTGTGTGTGTGTGTGTGTGTGTGTGTGTGTGTGTGTGTGTGTGTATACAGGCAGCTCTTTTTCCTGCTCTGGGTTTTCATCACCAAATAAACCATCCATAGGCATTTAAATGTTCTTCCAAAGGTGCAGATGTTTCAATCCTTTACCATTTCAGTTGCCCTACTACGGGTACTACATATGGGTTGACTGGTGTCCTCTAAACTTTCCATCTCATAGTCTTTTACCTATACTTGGTAAGTATCTCTTTTCTTCTTTTTGCCTCATTCTGACATAGGCTTATTTGAAAACAAAATAATACTCTTTCTTAAAAGAACAATCTAAACTAGTCTCTGGGAACATTTACACAAAGTCAGTTGAGACTTGATGAAAGTTATCTGTAATACACGTGGGTCTAAACTAGCAAAAGTGTCTATTATGGGGGCATAGTAGCATTGAACAACATGTAGGCACCTAATCTTTCTCTCAATTCCAAGGCCTTTCTGTATTCAATGCCTACTTGAAGTGAAACACTGCTGGTTTCCAGTGGGGCTCCAGGACCATCTGTACTCAATTCCTTCCTTCTTTTGAAAACTACCAGTAAAGCCAGCATTATTCATAAGGGAAAAACGACAATAGCGTTGTGTAGAAATATATTTTTTAAGGATTTTATTTATTTATTTGAGAAAAAGAATGAGAGAGAGAGAGCACATGAGAGGGGGGAGGGTCAGAGGGAGAAGCAGACTCCCTGCTGAGCAGGGAGCCCGATGTGGGACTCGATCCCGGGACTCCAGGATCATGACCTGAGCCGAAGGCAGTCGCTTAACTAACTGAGCCACCCAGGCGCCCTAGAAATATTTTAATATTGATATCACTACCAGTACTCTATTACTACTTCTACTACTGGTACTCTTAACATTAAGGAAACCTTGCTCAACACCAAGGTCTATGGTAAGGGTTTTACATTGATGCTATAATTTAATTTCTAAATAACTTTGTGAAGTAACTATCATTATTCACCTCTATCATAAAACAAAACAAAAAACTAGGATCCAGATGTAAAATGAGTTTGGAATTTCACCTACAGTTATTGCAGGCAGGGGGGTAATATTTTGGGCATTTTTTTGCTGAGAAGGAGACATTGTTAAAAGTCAACATTAAAAAATATTGGCAAGTAGCTCGAGGATATAATAAAGTTTGGTCTGACTTCAGAGGCTGAGCTCTGTAGAACTTCAAGCTGCTATAGTACACTCCTTCTATACTGCTAGACTACTCAAAACTGCAAAGAGAAGAAATAAAGATAACTTTTAGGCAAACGTGCTGGGGTTATCCGGAAGCTTACGGTGCTTAACGAAGACAGCGGGCTCAGGTAGATTTAAACACTGCTAAACTTCTCGGAGCACATGCAACAAAAGTGTTTGAGTCCTTAGAGGAAGCTGAACATTTTCATTTACTCTTTGTTCCTTTTGATGATTAACCTGTCCCCATCTTTCCATTTCATTGTAAGAAATAACTCCCTGCTCCATTTTGCCACATAAAGATCTGGGCACATGTTGTTTAGAAATCTCAAACTTAGTGGATAACCATAGCCACGTATACTCATATGTGCCTTCTGTGTAATTATACTGATTTTGTGAGAATTTGGGCTTATTCCAGGAATAGAAGAAAATCCTAGGTGCAAAGATTTATTTTCCATGCATTCATATTGTGATTTTAATGAGTTTGAAAAAAAGTTTTACTTCTTAAAAGATTTTTAACATGGTTAAACCTAGGACATTTCAAGTGGTGTCAGTAAAGAAACATGCATCATTCTCTCTCTGTGTATGTATGTGTTTATGATTAAAGTATCAGTTTATGTGGCATTTACAGTACTTTCTAAAATAATGTCTTATCTTTCAAAATAAATCACAGGCAGGGACATTCAATATGTTGATTGTTTTGACAATAAATATCTGTGGCCCTAACATAGGACAGTCAGTTTTCCAATGATAGGAACCTGTGAAAGAAAATTTCCAAGAAGCACTCTAAGGTTACTTAAGTTCAGTGATTCTTGGACCAGAAGGGCATTTCTGGTGACTACAGTAGACTGATCCTAACAATGAGGATGGATTCAGCATTATTAACTTATGTGGATGATGACATGAGGATGGCTAGATGTTTGTCATGAAATAAATGAGAAATAAGGCCCCACAGGGAGCCTACATCTTACCAGTAAAAGAACCTCCTCTGTATGACTGCCAAGTTTCCACGCGAGTTTCTCAGAGAAGAGCCGATACATTGATTTTTTTTCACTCTAATTTCTCACTTATTAGTGAGAAATTATTAGTGAGAAATGATTTCATTGACCCAGTCCTATTTTGTCACCATTAACTGGCATTTATTGAGGCCCTATGAAAAAAACTGAGTTAGACATTCTATATGACTGACAAATAGAAAAGAATTTATTATCTCTGACCTCCAGAAATGCAAGTGTGGAAACAATGAGGTATGTAATCTCTAAAACTCATGCTCAATTCCCAGCTCTGCCAGTCAGTACTCACTGGTCCAAGAGAGCCTCGCTGGGCCTCAGCTTACTCACTTTCACATGAGGAAAATTATGCCCATCTCACAGGGTGGCTGTGAAGATTAAGTAAAATCATCACTGTCACACATCACATGGAACAATCCATGCCTAGCACATGACAGATTCTTGATAAGAGTTCACCCACACCTCCCTTTCTTTAAAGGATTAACTTCCTACTAATTTAAGAGACAGAATAGATACAGAAAAGCACAAAATGACAGAAAACGCTGAAAAAAATCTCAATTTTAATGATTGAACCTATAAAATAAGTTATATAAGGAAAGAAAGAAAAATAAAATAAAAACATCAGGATGACTCTAATGTATCAGAACCATGATCTTTGGAAACATTGAAGTCATTTCCAGAAGGATTCAAATTTTAATTTATATTTTTAAATTCAGTGAATCAAATTATTGACTTAAAGTACAAGCTTAAAATGCTCCATATGAAAACTGAATAATGTGTGTGTATGTGCGTGTGTGTGTATAAACTTTAATACCAAGAATCAGTAATGCCATAGGCAGGTCTGAGACCCAAGAGAGCAGTTAACTTCTGAGCCAACTGTCAGGATCTGTATAAATGGACTTAGCATCTTATACTATCTTGGACCAAATAGATTTCATGATGGTAACACTAGTAGTAACTCACTACTAGTGACTTACACTTTATTTTTTCCTTTCTCCTTTTGGTTTATTAATGTTAAGGAGTTTACTCCTTTGGTATAGATAGGTGTCATCTTGACAAATGGAAAATGATGGATATTAACCTGATATGTTATCAGGTTATAACAATAACAAATGTTATTGTTCTAAGAACAATAATAAATAGACATAATTCTCAATTTAGTGCCTAATAGCAATTCTTTGTTAGCAATTCACATTTTCCAAAGATGTTTGTGTATGTATATACGTAGTTCATATATTATTTTTATTGGTGTCATTTGACATGTAAGCAATCTAGAAATCAGAACATGAGTGTATTGGCAAAGATGTCACAGTTAAGCTATCTCATGATATTTTCTTTAACTGTCCTGCTTTTGCTCTCTTTCTAAAGATGATAATCTGCTGTGGGCCATTCATTTTTAGCTCGATGTATTCCATGACTGTTACCTGTAACAGGCATGGTTTCATCAATCATAGATTAATTCACAAGGAATTATAATAGCTTAAAATATAACGCAGTGGTGGGGCGCCTGGGTGGCTCAGTCGTTGGGCGTCTGCCTTTGGCTCACGTCATGATCCCAGAGTCCTGGGATTGAGCCCCACATCAGGCTCCTTGATCAGCGGGAAGCCTGCTTCTCCCTCTCCCACTCCCCCTGCTTGTGTTCCCTCTCTCACTGTGTCTCTGTCAAATAAATAAATAAAATCTTAAAAAAAATAATGCAGTGGTTTCAATTTGATTAGCACAAATCAGATTACAGCCTGTGAATAAAATAAGTATGTTTGGATTCCTTTAGGTATCAACTGTCAGCCCAAACTCTAAAGACAAATAAACAAAGACCCTCAAACCTTCAACCCAAAGGCACTTCTCTGCTCATTTCCTAACCTAATGGACACTAAAGGCCTTGTAATATCATTTTCATGCAAATGTGAAAGACAAGATAATGTACTACTACCACACCCTTTGTTGAATTCCTACTGTGTAAACCTTCTTTAAGAAATTTCAATTATTTTTAATTTACCGGGCAAAACTATCAGAGAGGAATTGCAATCTCTCTGGGGATTTTGGATGATGATATTCAAATGTTCACAGATAATAACCTTACCAAAGGATGAAGAGGAAGAGGAAGAGGAAGAGGTTTTAAACTCAGATCTCAAAATAACTAAATAAATAAATAAATAAATGAAATAAAATAAAATAAACTCAGATCTCTAGACTTCAAAACTTAGGTATTGTCTTTCCTTTACTACCTTCTACATAGTAAATCAAATATTCCTCCTATTGGCCATCATCAGGCTACATTTTTAAATCTGTATTCATTTTTTTGGCTCACCGTCATCTGGGTGGCATAGGCATTTTCTGTCCTTTTTACTGTTCTTCAGCAGCAGACACAATTAATAATCCACAATAAATTGTGTGACACTACAGGGCATTACTATGTGTAAATAACATACTTAAACTCGGCGGAGCAAGATGGCGGAGGAGTAGGAGACCTAGATTTCGTCTGGTCTCAGGAATTCAGCTGAATAGGGATCAAACCATTCTGAACACCTACGAACTCAACAGGAGATCGAACAGGAGAGTAGCAACAACTCTCTGAACAGAGAAGCGACCACTTACTGGAAGGTAGGGTGTGCAGAGAAGTGAATCCGAGGCGATATTCGGGAGGATAGACGGCGGGGGAGGGGCCTCAGCCGGCCGCTTCTGGCAAGTGCTAGAGCCGCGGAGCACAAAATCGGACCTTTTAGAAGTTGGCTTGGCGGAGGGACATCGCTGCAGTGGCTAAGCAGGGGGTGGAATCCTCCCGGGACAGTGTGGTCTCAGGACCCTTGGGGTCATGGAGAGACCGGGGGTGCCTGAGTGCGCCAGAGCTCCCAGGTATCAGAGCGGGGAAGCCGGCTGCAGAGACGGAGCCGAGGCGCGGGCTCTCAGCTCAGGGTGGCCATAAACTGTGATCTGCGGCCCAGTCGGGGCACGGCTCCCCCAGCAGGGACCCAACAAGCAGCAGATCCGGGGAGACTCCCCTTCCTTCCCGGGGAGGAGCGGTGCGGGAACGCACTGCAGGGATCTGCTGGGATTGGAGACTCCGTGCGGGGTCGGGTGCCAGAGATAGAAACGCTCGGTCACAGGCCGGGTGAGCACGGAGTGCAGCCGGAGACCGGGGACACAGGAGTGACTGCTTTTCTCTGGGGACACACTGAGGAGCGGGGCCCTGAGTTCTCAGCTCCTCCGGGTGGAGATTGGGAGGCCACCATTTCTGCCCTGGTCCTCCAAAGCTGTACCGAGAGCTTGCAGGGAACAAAAG
>NW_027397099.1:8959324-8961798 GCF_003265705.2 Callorhinus ursinus
TATATCAGACAAACTAGATTTTAAAACAAAGACTGTAATAAGAGATGAGGAAGGACACTATATCCTACTTAAACGGTCTATCCAACAAGAAGATCTAACAATTGTAAATATCTATGCCCCGAATATGGGAGCAGCCAATTATATAAGGCAATTAATAACAAAAGCAAAGAAACACATTGACAACAACACAATAATAGTGGGGGACTTTAACACCCCCCTGACTGAAATGGACAGATCATCTAAGCAAAAGATCAACAAGGAAATAAAGACTTTAAATGACACACTGGACCAAATGGACTTCACAGACATATTCAGAACATTCCATCCCAAAGCAACGGAATACACATTCTTCTCTAGTGCCCATGGAACATTCTCCAGAATTGATCACATTCTAGGTCACAAATCAGGTCTCAACCGGTACCAAAAGATTGGGATCATTCCCTGCATATTTTCAGACCATAATGCTTTGAAACTAGAACTCAAACACAAGAGGAAAGTCGGAAAGAACTCAAATACATGGAGGCTAAAGAGCATCCTACTAAAGAATGAATGGGTCAACCAAGAAATTAAAGAAGAATTAAAAAAATTCATGGAAACCAATGAAAATGAAAACACAACTGTTCAAAATCTTTGGGATACAGCAAAGGCAGTCCTGAGAGGAAAGTATATAGCAATACAAGCCTTTGTCAAGAAACAAGAAAGGTCTCAAATACACAACCTAACCCTACACCTAAAGGAGCTGGAGAAAGAACAGCAAATAAAGCCTAAACCCAGCAGGAGAAGAGAAATAATCAAGATCAGAGCAGAAATCAATGAACTAGAAACCAAAACAACAGTAGAACAGATCAACGAAACTAGGAGCTGGTTCTTTGAAAGAATTAACAAGATTGATAAACCCCTGGCCAGACTGATCAAAAAGAAAAGAGAAATGACCCAAATCAACAAAATCATGAATGAAAGAGGAGAGATCACAACCAACACCAAAGAAATACAAACAATTCTAAGAACATATTATGAGCAACTCTATGCCAGCAAATTAGATAACCTGGAAGAAATAGGTGCATTCCTAGAGATGTATCAACTACCAAAATTGAACCAGGAAGAAATAGAAAACCTGAACAGACCTATAACCACTAAGGAAATTGAAACAGTCATCAAAAATCTCCCAAGAAACAAAAGCCCAGGGCCAGACGGCTTCCCGGGGGAATTCTATCAGACATTTCAAGAAGAATTAATACCTATTCTCCTGAAACTGTTCCAAAAAATAGAAATGGAAGGGAAACTTCCAAACTCATTTTATGAGGCCACCATTACCTTGATCCCAAAACCAGACAAAGACCCCATCAAAAAAGAGAATTACAGACCAATATCCTTGATGAACATGGATGCAAAAATTCTCACCAAAATACTAGCCAATAGGATCCAACAGTACATTAAAAGGATTATTCACCATGACCAAGTGGGATTTATTCCTGGGCTGCAAGGCTGGTTCAACATCCGCAAATCAATCAACGTGATACAATACATTAACAAAAGAAAGAACAAGAATCATATGATCCTCTCAATAGATGCAGAAAAAGCATTTGACAAAGTACAACATCCTTTCTTGATCAAAACTCTTCAGAGTATAGGGATAGAGGGTACATACCTCAATATCATAAAAGCCATCTATGAAAAACCTACAGCGAGTATCATTCTCAATGGGGAAAGGCTGAGAGCCTTTCCCCTAAGGTCAGGAACGCGGCAGGGATGTCCACTCTCACCACTGCTATTCAACATAGTATTAGAAGTCCTAGCCACAGCAATCAGACAACAAAAAGAAATCAAAGGCATCCAAATCGGCAAAGAGGAAGTCAAACTCTCACTCTTTGCAGATGATATGATACTGTATGTGGAAAACCCAAAAGACTCCACCCCAAAACTGCTAGAACTCATACAGGAATTCAGTAAAGTAGCAGGATATAAAATCAATGCACAGAAATCAGTGGCATTCCTATACACCAACAACAAGACAGAAGAGAGACAAATCAAGGAGTCTATCCCATTTACAATTGCACCCAAAACCATTAGATACCTAGGAATAAATCTAACCAAAGAGGCAAAGGATCTGTACTCAGAAAACTATAAAATACTCATGAAAGAAATTGAAGAAGACACAAAGAAATGGAAAAACGTTCCATGCTCATGGATTGGGAGAATCAACATTGTGAAGATGTCAATGCTACCTAGAGCAATCTACACATTCAATGCAATCCCCATCAAAATACCATCCACTTTTTTCAAAGAAATGGAACAAATAATCCTAAAATTTGTATGGAACCAGAAGAGACCCCGAATAGCCAGAGGAATACTGAAAAAGAAAAGCAAAGCTGGCGGCATCACAATTCCGGACTTCCAGCTCTATTACAAAGCTGTCATCATCAAGACAGTATGGTACTGGCACAAAAACAGACACATAGATCAATGGAACAGAA
>NW_027397099.1:8961898-9148942 GCF_003265705.2 Callorhinus ursinus
CTTTTCGACCTTAGCCGCAGCAACTTCTTCCTAGAAACATTGCCAAAGGCACGGGAAGCCTGGGCAAAAATGAACTATTGGGATTTCATCAAGATAAAAAGCTTTTGCACAGCAAAAGAAAGAGTCCACAAAACCAAAAGACAACCGACAGAATGGGAGAAAATATTTGCAAATGACATATCAGATAAAGGGCTAGTATCCAAAACCTATAAAGAACTTATCAAACTCAACACCCAAAGAACAAATAATCCAATCAAGAAATGGGCAGAAGACATGAACAGACATTTCTCCAAAGAAGACATCCAAATGGCCAACAGGCACATGAAAAAGTGCTCAACATCGCTTGGCATCAGGGAAATCCAAATCAAAACCTCAATGAGATACCACCTCACACACGTCAGAATGGCTAAAATTAACAAGTCAGGGAACAACAGGTGTTGGCGGGGATGTGGAGAAAGGGGAACCCTCCTACACTGTTGGTGGGAATGCAAGCTGGTGCAACCACTCTGGAAAACAGTATGGAGGTTCCTCAAACAGTTGAAATTAGAGCTACCGTTCGATCCAGCAATTGCACTGCTGGGTATTTACCCCAAAGATACAAATGTAGGGACCCGAAGGGGTACGTGTACCCCAATGTTTATAGCAGCAATGTCCACAATAGCCAAACTGTGGAAAGAACCAAGATGCCCATCGACAGATGAATGGATAAAGAAGATGTGGTATATATACACAATGGAATATTATGCAGCCATCAAAAGGAATGAGATCTTGCCATTTGCAACGACGTGGATGGAACTGGAGGGTGTTATGCTGAGTGAAATAAGTCAATCAGAGAAAGACATGTATCACATGACCTCACTGATATGAGGAAACAAACTGAGTGTTACTGGAGTGGTTGGGGGTGGGAGGGATGGGGTGGCTGGGTGATAGACATTGGGGAGGGTATGTGCTACGGTGAGTGCTGTGAATTGTGCAAGACTGTTGAATCACAGATCTGTACTTCTGAAACAAATAACGCAACATATTTTAAGAAAAAAGAAAAAGAAGAAGATAACAGGAGAGGAAGAAAAGGGGAGTATGTTAGAGGGGGAGACGAACCATGAGAGATGATGGACTCTGAAAAACAAACTGAGGGTTCTAGAGGGGAGGGGGGGAGGGGGATGGGTTATCCTGGTGATGGGTATTGAGGAGGGTACGTTCTGCATGGAGCACTGGGTGTTATGAACAAACAATGAATCATGGAACACTGCACCAAAAACTAATGATGTAATATATGGTGATTAACATAACAATAAAAAAATTAAAAAAAATAACATACTTAAACTCCTCTAAAAAATGAGTATTAATGTGTAAATAACATATTTAAACTCCTCTAAAAAATGAGTATTAATAAATGAAAATAAACACATCTCAATGTAGGTCAGATTTGTGTGTATCTGTGTTTCCTAAAAAGCAGCATGACTACACTCCTTTTTTTTGTTTGTTTCTAAAGGAAATCTTAAATCTTACAAATATTTACATTTTAAGATATATTAATTTTTTTATTTCTGACAAAATCTTATAGTTGAGCATAAGGTTCATTTTGGTTTTATTTAATTGTCATTCAGGTGATGAGACAATTCCACAAAGATGAGAAGAATATCCTAAGAAAAAGCTAGAGGCAGTTTTTAATAGACTCCAAGCTAAATCTTAGTAAAGGATAATTTTGCTTTTTGATAGTAGAACTAGCAGTTTCATCGAATCTCTATCTAAATAGAAATTTAATAGTGCTTATTTCATGCTCATATGGTCAGGGTTTTGGTCCAATTTGTTTGTAATGAGTTAGAGTAACTGATATGCTAATCACTGTTAGTTAATTAAAAGTGGAGTTTCCATTTAGCTATAAAACCCATTAGAGTGCATGTTAGATGACCTGATTCACATATATGAACCCTTAAAATGAGAAGGAGGTGGTAGAAAATCTATTTGATATGTTGCCAGAAGTGTCACTAAATTCCTTCAAAACAGATTTGCCCTGAAGATCAGAAGGCCTGGGTTCTATTCATTACTCTATTGTTGTTTTGCTCTGACATTTGAGTTTTGGTTCTTGAATCCTCAGACTCAATTTTCCAAGAGCGAAGGATGGAATAGGATTAAATAACGTGTAGGCCCACTTTTTTGTGATTCTGTAGCCAAGATTCAAAAGTAATTCAAGGGTTTGACTCTCTGCTCAGCCACTTTCTAGCTCTGTGATCTTGGGAAAATATATAATCACTCTGATCTTCATTAAGGAGTTAGGATGATATGAGGGAAAAGCATGGTACTTGCATGACATTGGTGTTCAACTACAGGTCATGACAATGATGAAGGAAAAAAAGAAGACGATGATGATGGTCAAGAGACGTAAGGAGGAGGTAGAGTCAACAGGATGAGGAGCTGAAGAGAGGAAGAAGAGTATTCAAGAGGCAGAAAGAAAGAGATGCTAGAGTTTATGTATTTTACCTGTATTATAAAATTATGAAACTTCAATAATATAAGTAATTTCTTAGAAAAAAATCCACACAGGGACACCTGGGTGGCTCAGTTGGTTAAGTGACTGCCTTCGGTTCAGGTCATGATCCTGGAGTCCCGGGATCGAGTCCCGCATCAGGCTCCCTGCTCAGCAGGGAGTCTGCTTCTCCCTCTGCCCCTCCCCCCTCTCATGTGCTCTCTCTCTCTTTCTCTCTCTCAAATAAATAAAATCTTAAAAAAAAAAAAAGAAAAAAATCCACACATATAGGTACTGAAACATAATCTAGTGGAGCTTTTTCCAAAACCTTGTCCACAAGATTCTGCTAGCAAGTGTTAAGCAAACACGTATTTCATGGCGGACTAAGATCACTTAAAGAAAATGATCTACAGTAAGTAGGGCCTCCCAGAATTTCTAGAATATTAGTATATATACTGATTCCTCTAGACTATTTCCCTGAAATGTCTGTCCTCCCTTCCTTCTTTCCTTCCTTCCTTCCTTCTTTCCTTCTTTGTTCTCTCCCTCCCTCCCTCCTTTCCTTCCTCACCTTTTTTTGATAGGATGTTGGGGGAGGTGGAGTTTTGGAGGCCATACAGACCCAGTACTCTATAGAACAAACATTAGAAAACATTAGAATGATGAAAATAAGTAAAGGTTTGGATCCTCATTCCTGTCACTTAACTATGTCACTTAACCAAGCAAATCCTTGTGATTGTGAGTGGGGAAGATGATCCCTTTTTTGAAAGACTATTTTGAGAACTAGAATCAACATAGGCAATGATATCAGCAAGCGATAGAGACTCAATAAATTAATGGTAATAATATGATAGATTCCAGGTGCACCTCCTCTTGCTGAAGCACAAAATAGAGGAAATTGTGTCTATTCTCCCATTCTCCACTTGAAATCCATTTGCTATAAAACATCAAAGACTGATTCCCATATGTGGAACACTGTGGAAATACTTTGTTGTTGTTGATTGCTTCCTTCTTTAAATAGAATGAGAGGAAAATGGAATGGAAAACTAAGGGAGTTCGATGCCCTGAAAGAATAAGATCGAGGGGGTGGGCAGAATACACATGCTGAAGTTAATGCTATTGGAAGTTAACTAATTCTTTCTGGAGGATGGATATCATTTGCAGTAAAGCAGCTGCCAAATGTGGTAAAATATCAGGATAGCCGGATCTGTCAGTGAAACAAGCCAATGGGAACAGACCTTATCCTGCAGGGGGCATGATTAAAACCAGAGCCATTTTCACAGATAATCCATTTATAAATCATGGTAATAAAATGGCCATTATGACAGCAGCTCAGTGACATTTTTTTCACAAGCCTAGCTGTATCCAGGCAACCAAAACATCTTAACTCTGATGAAAAGAAAGGCAGGCTGGGGTTCCAGGAGTCGGGGAGCAAGATCCCACTGTCTGGTTCTCTTTTCCCATCAGAGAAGGTGATGGGCTGATGGCTAAAGGAGCTTTATATGACCCTGGTTACTACAGTTCACTTTATGTGCATGCCAGAATCCATGGACATCAGGAATTTAGGTGTTTCCCAACTCTTTCCTCAGTCTAGCAACTGATAAATAGGGAACTGCAAGGCCCATTATATCCATGTCCAATTTTGATCCATTCCTTGCTGTGAGAGATTCAACTGATCAGCAGGAACTGGAGAGAGAGGAACATATGGTGGAAATCCAGGTATTCTCTACTCAGCCGTTTCCATGTGTAATTGCAAATCAACAGTGGCTCAGGTATTATGGAGAAGAGGTTCTAATAAGCATCATTACAGTAACTATCATGCACTATAATGCTAGCAAAGTGTGTGTCTTTACCTTTGAGGAGAGACAAGCATTCGCTTTTCACTCCTTTGGGATTTTCCTATGCAACCCATCTTGGCAAACTTCTGATGACTGAGCTGTCATGACTCAACAGGGATTTAAATATTTAAAATAAAAATACATTTTATCAAAGCCTTTTTCTTTGTCTTTTTAAGCACTATAATGCAAATAAATTTGTATAAATCCCATTACATGACTTGCTTTAATGGAAAAACCAAATATCATGGATTATTAAACATAAAATTATAGATATTTATTTCTATTTGTGTGTGCATATGCACATTAAAAAAAATGTTAGGTGAGGGCGCCTGGGTGGCTCAGTTGGTTAAGCGACTGTCTTTGGCTCAGGTCATGATCCTGCAGTCCCGCAGGGATCGAGTCCCGCATCAGGCTCCCTGCTCAGCAGGGAGTCTGCTTCTCCCTCTGACCCTCTTCCCTCTCGTGCTATCTCTCATTCTCTCTCAAATAAACAAAAAAATGTTAGATGAAACTCTCTTCATCACGTCAATGAAGAATAATAATCATTACTCAGCTACATGAGATGAAGCTGAAAGTATAAAGGGCAACGTGCTATGGTGAGTAACTATTTAATATTAGTATTACTGCTATGAAAGACACTGCCATGGTTCCAATAGATCCTTTTACTCTCCCCCCTTTTTAAACTTTATTGAATAATTGAAAAATATAATTGTGTATATTTAAAGTATACAAGGTGATGATATGATAAACCTATACACTATGAAATGATTACCAAGACCAAGATAATTAACATATCCATCACCTCACATAGTTAAGTTTGTGTGGGTTTGTGGGTGTGAGAGAGAGAGAGAGATGCTTAAGAGGTGAGAATTCTTAATTCTTAAGATTTACTTTTATATGTCAATTCTAAGTGTACATTTCTACTTCTTGGTAGGGTAGGAAGCTTGCCCTCAGGCCGTCAGTAGTCATCTTTTCTTAATATAAGGAGAACTTCAAGTGCCTGGGAAAGCCTTCAACCAATAAATGATGAATACAGCCAGTTATCTTTCCATCTATTTGGAGTAATTCCAATTTTTCCAGGGAGGCAGTTTACGTGTACACCTGTGTGTAATCTGTGCTGTCTCTAGAGCCTGCCCGTGGGAATGAGCCAATATTTCCCTCCCTGAGATTTTCTTTGGTGGTACATACTTGTGTGATCTCTTTGTTACCACTCCCTGCTCTCCTGTTTTTCCTGAAAATTCCTTTGTGTTAAATCTACATTGCTGTGGATCCTTTCCTTGATAGCTCCTTCTGAGAAACCCAGCTGGGATATCTGGAAAGGAGGTGGAAATTGTTAGGACCTCAGGGGAGATGGTCCTTAAGAGAGGCTCCCAAGGACTTATTATATTGCATGTATGAGACCTAGGAATCATCCAGTAACCAGAGATATAGCCCAGGTGAAAGCATCAAAGGCTAGAGGGTTAGAGACCATGAGCTGGACAGAAATAACTACACTGTTTAAAATATTAATAACTCACAATGATAATAACATCTGGAAATGATTGAGGTTTTGGGTTAGGTGCTGTCTAAGAGCTTTAATGCATTTTCCCTCTCATGCAGTGTAGATAAAATTGAGGTGGGGCCATTACTCTTTGCATTTTATAGATGTGGAACAGAGGCTTCCCAGTGTTTTGTAACTCACCTAAGGTCTTATAGTTGTGGACCTGGATTTGTGCCTCTGTGTGTATGACTCCTGAGATTATAAGCTTAATCACTATGTTATAAAATTTGCTTACCAGCTAATGTTGTCCCTGAAGAAGAAAAAAGTCAAGACCAAGTCTGATATGATCAAGCTGATGTGATAACTAGTTGTAGCAAATGGTGTATTTTAATGCATATCTCTGTGTCCCTTGCATGTGTCTTCCAGGGCCAGAAGAGTTAATGTCCACTGTAGTAAAAGAAGACTTCTGTTTTTTGCTTTCAATAAATCCACCCCCCACACACCTCCCACCACCCTCCACACACCCACATACTCCCATTGCCTACCTTCCAAACCTCAGTGGTGTTAAATGGCATACTCAAGGCCACATAGCTAATAAAGGCAGGTTTGGCATCTAATCTGTATCTTCTGACTCCTAGCCCAGATAGATTTCTTTCCAACAATATCATGCTAATTTAGTGTCTCATACCTAAATCCTGGGCAAATTCAGAATTGGCTTAGCATTAGACAGTTATCCAAATACAAGTTTCCAGTGTAGATGCCAAAGCCAACCCTCTATAAACCTCAACTTTGTAAAGGGATGCTGGGATTCAGCTTTCCTTGTCATGTGCCTGCCAACCCTCTACCCTTTGGACTCAGCCTTGTTTTGAAATGCTAATTTAGAGTGTTTCAAGTAGGAATTAACCAAAAATTATTAATAAGTGCTTCTCAAGCTCAAGTGTAATAGGCCCTATAGAAGATACAAAATTGTTCATTCAACTTATTTAAATGTGTCTTAAATGAACTAATTGCTTTTCCTGGTGCTCTGCCAGATTTGTGGCTTTATCCATTCTCTAGAGATTGGGAATCTGAAAGAAAAGAGGCTGTAGACCAACAGACACTTATCTCTCGGTGCATCCGCAGACAGGGAGACGTTAACATCAATCATTTCATAGAACTAAGGTCATAAACATAGTTCCTGTCCTCCTGGATTGAGCTCGGACCACATCAAGAGGATGAAAAATAATGTGTATGCAAGATGGAAATTCAAAGCCACTGTATTCCTCCATTTGTGAGGAATCACTGAGACGACACTCATTTCCACTCTGCCACTTCATTTCGCTGACATGCAGGGTCCTTTAAACATAGTTCTCACAAGAATTTGCCTAAATGTTGCCCCTTGATTACAACCGATCATCTTCCACAGTGGGATGACCATTCACTTATTTTCTCTCAGATCTGCTCATTTTTCTCTACCTGCTCTGCTATGATAGTTGCAAATTACATTCACCAAGCAGACATCTGGTTCTGTGTAGGCAGTGATGCCCTGGGAGGAAACTGGAGGACCAGGTAAGAGAAGAGGATAGCCTACTTCTCTCCTCTCTATGTTTTGGGAGGCATTGCTGATGGTGGGAATATGTTTTTCATTATTGTATGTCCTCCCAGACAGGGGGCTCCTAGCACTGAGATTTCAAGCTCTCATTAGGTGGAACCATATCGTGGGCTCCAGAACATGGCACTTGTTTTTTTATTCCTGGAGTGGTAGCAACTTCTTGTTGTTGCTACTTTCCTGATTTCCTCACTACCCACCCCCCACCCTGCCCTTCCGGCCGTTTAGCTTCTCGAACATATCTAGTGCCCAATCACATTTTTCTATTGAACTACCTGTTGTGGGCTCATTTTCCCTTACTGTAAACTGGTTTCAGCCTCTTGCCCTTTTATCGAGTAGGTATGTAAACTTATTCTTAACTTTAACGTCTCCTCCAAATGAGCATAGCAGAGTGTCCATCGCCCCAAACACATCCAACCTTTATTTTCAGGATATTTGTGCTTCCCTTTCACACACATTTACATGGGCTTTCATTCCCTCATGCACATACATGTGACTCAATGAAAAACTTCCACAACTTATTAATAAGACCTCATTTATTTGATAAGAATCCTTGAGGATGTAGAGTTCAGCTCTGAGCAACAAAGAGAAATAGCCAAAAGCAACAGCTGTAAGAGTCCAAGCAAGCACTTGTGGGTGTGCCTCAGGCACAAAGCCAGACTCTGCCCTTACTTTACACACAGTTCCTGTAAAGGCAGATACCTCATTTCACAGAAGACTGAAGAACAACAAATGGGAATTCCAAGAGCCACCGAAATGCAGTAATAAGACTGATACGTGATGAAGAGAAAATGATAATTGGAAGCAAAACTTTAAAATTAACTTTAATATTCCTGAGGTCAAACAAATTAGAACCTTTTGATGTAGGAGAAAACACAAATGCCCATATATGTGAATCATAATCCAATACCAGAATAGGAGCAAAGGAAGCTAGTATATATGTAATGCCAGGAATCATTTTAGGGGTTAAACATGTGTTATTTCAATATTGGAACACTGAAAAAAAAAAAAAACTATTAGGTGTGTACTATTCTCACAAGTTTACATTTGAGAAAGAAGCCCTTAAAGGCAAATACCGTCCGCAGGTCCATTACAAGGGAAAATACAGAGATGTAAAACCTGATTGGCCTCATCCAAACTCTCATGGCATTACTGCTCTAGGCTGGAAAATGGTTCTTTAGAATCAAGACCCTCAGATTCTTTCATCTTAAAAGAAACAGTTCATGTTTCTAAGTACTTGCATTTTAGGAAAGCAGTTAAGCATCTAATATATTGTAGAAAAACTTTCACTTACCATAAAGGAAAAATAAACTATTTTGAGACTTGACTGTTGGAAGCTTTATATAGGCAGGGGGAGAAAAGAGGGTATCATGGAACAGCTCAGATGCATGCAGTGCTACCGAACCTGATGGCACTCCGTGTTACAACCCAATTTCTATTTGTTCTTGGTGACCATTTATAAACCAGTGGTTAAGCCCTGGCTTTCCTATCTGTCTCTCTCCAAAAATATCCACATTGTCTAGGATCCCTAGACTCAAAGCAGCCTCAGACATACAAATACCAATCGCTTCCTCTGCTGGTGAATGGAATTTAATCAGACTAGCAAACTAAACCGAGATCACACAAAGGGTAATATCTGATGGGCTTAACAAGAAGCCTTTAGGCAACTGTTCCCATCAGTCAGACTTAGAATAATAATACAATGCTATTTTTACTTCGTCTTGGTTTCCATAGAAAACTTTAAAAGGCTTAGGATCACTGCTGACTGTCAAGAAGAGATGGTCTCCCATCCTGTGGAGGGACTCACTGCTGTGTCCATGACCCCAGGGGCGGGGGGGGGGGGGCACTGACATGGCTGCTCCAAACAAGTTTACATTCATTTTCTCTGTGGTTGAAATAACGACCAGCAGCGTCACAGCTTAATGCCCTGCCTTCCTCCTTCTCTTTGCCCTGATTCCAAGTGCCTCCACCCTCACTGGAATGTATGGTGTTTATTTATTGTTCAACATTTATTGCACATTTAGTCCATCCAATTTTCGTGCTGGACACCCTGAGGATAAGAGGAACAAGTAATAGATACACCTTTCAGAAGCTTGCAAAAAAAAAAAAAAAAAAAAAAAGGAAGGAGGCATAAGTTTAAGCCAAATTTGTGAAAATTATCTGATTCTTCTTGATTCCTCACTGATCAATCACTAAGCTTTTTCACTTTTGCATTAATATCTTTTTAATCTACTTATTAATTATTATACCTTCTGGTCTGGGTTATAACAGGTTCTTACCTGGACTACTGTAAATGTTTGTACCATCTTTTTTTGTTTGTGTTATTAAGCTTTTATTTTTTAAAGATTTTATTTATTTGTCAGAGAGTGAGAGAGAGCAAGCACAAGCAGGGGGAGCAGCAGGCAGAAGGAGAAGCAGGTTCTCTGCTGAGCAAGGAACTCTATGTGGGACTCAATCCCAGGACCCCCGGATCATGACCTGAAGCCTAAAGCAGATGCTTAACTGACTGAGCCACCCAGGCATCTCTGTGTTACTAAGCTTTTAAATTGAATTATAAAAACATAATAAGAAAGCACAGATAGCAATTGTAAAATTCAGTGAATTATTACAATGTGAACTTACACATGTATCACTTTCTCCCAGATCAAGAAATGAATATGGCCAGTACCCAGAAGCCTCCCACACAAAACTTTTCATTCTCTACCCCGAAGACAATTCTGAATTCACACATGTAGATGTGGATTCAATTATTTTTATAAATAGAATAATATGTGTTTTTTCATGTCTCAGTTCTTTTGTCCAATATTTTGTTTGTCAGATTCCTTAAATGTTGCATGTAATGGTAATTTGTTGATTTTCATTGCTGTAAAATATTCATTATATGATTATTCCATAATTAATTATCTAAGCTACTCTTGATGCACATTGGGTTTGTTGTTGATGTACATTGGGTTGAGGTAGTATAAATAATGTTGCTATAAATTTCTTGCACATCTCTTTTGGTGCATGTATGCATGCATTTCTGGTTAGGTAATAAGCCTACACATGAAATTAATGAGCCCCCTGGTTACACGCACATTCAGCTTAAGTAGTAAGGACAATCAGTGTCTAGCAGGCACACTCCCATTAGTGGTATACAAGAGAGTTTAACATCCATTCCTGTTCTACGAAAAGATCCTCTTTACTTACTTTCTGAGATTTAAATGTGACCATGTGATGGTCCTATTTAACGGCTTTTAATACTTGTTTATTGTCCTTAAGATAGTGTTCAAAATTCACTAGTACCCAAAAGATCTGTAGCTTCTGCTCTCACCATCTCCAGATGAAATTTTTTTTTTTTTTAAGTAGCCTCTATGCCTGGCATGGAGCCCAATGTGGGCCTGAACTCAGAACCCTAAGATCAAGACCTGAGCTGAGATCAAGAGTTGGATGCTTAACTTGCTGAGCCACCCAGTGCCTCATCTCCAGATAAATCTTGCACCTCTCTGCCTCTGATGTTCTTCTGTCTGATCATAGTGTTCCTCTCCCAGGTTCACATGTAGGTGGTATGCTCACACTCCTCTGAGCTCACACTTGTCTCCCTTGAGATGTTTTTCCAGACTTACTTGTCTCACGTTGCTTCCTCCTTCCTCTTCCTCTTAACATTACCCATCATACGGCCCTAATGAAATCTTCCCTCATTATACAAGGAAGTACCAAAATGCATGATTTCCTCATTTATTTACCTGTCTACTCTCTATGTTCCTCACTAAAATTTAAGCTTCAAAGGAGCTGGGAGTTTCATAGCTTGGTCTTGTTTTAGTTTCTATTGTCTAACAGTGCTGAGGATCAAGTGGGTACTCAATCAATGTTCATACATGAATAAAGGAAACTTAGCAAAGTTGTACATTTTCTTACTCCCTTCAAGTTGGTTCTCTCCTCTTTCTTTAACTGGTAACGTGTACTCGTTCCTGTGTTCTTGGCTTAAATAGCATTTGTACTGGGACAATTTCTTTGACTTGCTGAGCTAAAGTTACTACACCTGTGTGTATGCTATAAGAATTGCTCCTGAGCTTTGACTTCATATCACTTGGTGTACTCTTTTTTTTTTTAAAGAGGGTTTTTCTTTTGTTCTTTTTTTAATTTTTAATTTTTAATTTATTTATTTGAGAGAGAGAATGAGAGAGAGAGAGAGAGAGAGCGCGCACATGAGAGGGGGGAGGGTCAGAGGGAGAAGCAGACTCCCTGCTGAGCTGGGAGCCCGATGCGGGACTCGATCCCAGGACTCCAGGATCATGACCTGAGCTGAAGGCAGTCATTTAACCGACTGAGCCACCCAGGCGCCCCAATACTTGGTGTACTCTTAAAAGATCAATGAATGATCCATATTCTTTTTGTTTGTTTTTTGCTTACGAGCCATAGTCACTCTTATATTGTAAGCTCTAAAAGAGCTTGGATATCTGCTTTGTTCACCACCAAATGCCTCATGCTCAGCACAGGGCTATACATAGACTCCCTGAGTCACAAAGACAGGTACTCAAATTCTGAACATCAGGTCAAGTGAACGTTGTCCAGCAGCTCTCATAGGACAACCTAGTGCTGTGTAAGAAGACACAATCAGGGCCAAGTAGGGGAGGACTGAGGAAATGTTCATAAAGGTAATAATACATAATAAAAACTATATACATTAATTCAGATTTTGATAGTCATGGATATCTCAGGAAACAGAGTAGCCGCATAAACCAGTGGGGACAGAAAAGTGGACACTATGTTTAGGCAAGTGTGAAAAGGCAAATCTAAGCACTTAACTCTCTCTTTTTTTTTTCACTTCTTGCGCCCAAATATATTTTTCCTTAAAGACTTCACTTTGTCACTATCCTTTCCATCAGCACCAGTCAACAGTATTAAATAGTTTTTGAGAAATTAATATCACACTCTCTGTGCCCCTAGAACACCAATGTATAAACACCAAGGCATATTCCCAAATGGCCATTTGGAATGGTGGTACATGACTTAGGCAAAAAATTAATAAATAAATAAAATAAAGGCTATTGGGAAAATACACACACAGAGCTTGCACACAAAGGTTTCTTTTTACACCTCAAGCTACTTTGTATGGATAAATACACAATAATATTACCTAATATTTATTGAGCTCCTGTATGTCATGCACTGTTGTAAGACATCTAGCTAGCTAGCTAGCTTGCTATCTACTTTGTGGGGGGCATGATTCTGGCCTAAGCAGACATCTGATTGATTAATTACAACTTTATCTGAAAGTATTACATATATTTATATATACATATTATATATATATTTTGCTGATGGTAGCATCATCATCATCACCACCACTGTGTTTTACTGAGAATCTAGCCTATGTCTGCTCCAAAGTAGTCTATTAGGATGGGGTATGGGAGGGGGAAGCAATTGTGGAGAAGAGGCATAACATGATTCTATCAGATGACCTGGGTGGTGGTGGTGGTGATGATGATGATGATGATGTGGAGCTTTGGGACAGAACTGCAGAAGTAGAGGAGAGGACTTCTCTATCAGAGCAAGTGATTATGGCAGAGGGAGAGGAAAGCTCTTTATCATGAAATTACTTAAACATTGGCATTCCACCTCAAGCAAGCTGGGCCAATCAGATTATATTTCTGGGAAATTGGGGTTATGAGTGAGAGCCTGTCAGTGAGCTCTACCCGATGAGTAGAGGCAATTTAATGTAGTAAAGATGTGCTATGTGTGTGCATCAACAGGGAAAAAGCAAAAATAAGAGTGTGGTACAGATTTAGAGAAGAAAAGAACAAAGATTAGGATTAGCTGGACTCTTTATGGCTTTCCAGTTCTATTTCTGAAGAAGCCCTGTAGAGCATTGGTTTTTTCAAAGAAATTCCAGTAGTTATCCAAAAAAGGAAACTCCATATGGCTTCTCCATAAATGGCATCATTTAGTAGGAAACTGTGACTCAATGACTTCTCTGAAAGTTCTCTATGATTTCTGTGGATAATAGTAGAAAAGGAGCCAGAAATGTTATGAAAGAAAATGTTAGTGAGAGAAAGAAAGAAGAGAAGAGAAGAGAAGAGAAGAGGAGAGGAGAGGAGAGGAGAGGAGAGGAGAGGAGAGGAGAGGAGAGAAGAGAGAAGAAAAGAAAAGAAAAGAAAAGAAAAGAAAGAGGGAGGGAGGGAGGAAGATAGAAGTACAGGTGATGTCCAAGTAAATAAACTCTTCTTTTTGGAGAATGACATCTTTTTTTGTTGTCTGTCAGAAGGTAGCACTCAAGACTGGGTGTTCAAATCAGCCTTTGGAAGCTTAGTGTTCTCCTTGGAGCTCACCTTCATTTCTGAATGTTTAGTCTAGCATATGTGACAAGCTGTGTCTTACCAGGGCAATCTAGATTTCCTTCTATTCTGAAAATGGGAAAGAGGAACTGTTGATATTATAAACTCTTTTCAAGATGGTCCTGAAAACATATAATCCTTTTTCTCATGTCTGGTACACCCCACAAGAATCTATATTATAGAATCCACAAGAAGCCTGTTTCAGAACACAATGGTATTTTATAGAATGAATGTCCAACATATGAAAACAATTTAGTTTCATAATATAAAAAGCCAGTTACTATTCATATGCAATGTAGCTAAGCTACTCTTTCCTTCTTGTCCTTCTCTTCTATATATATATATATATATATATATATATACACACACACACACACACACATATACACACACACATATATACACACACATAAAAACACACACACACATATATATGCATATACATAAATATATATATACACAATATATACAGATATATAAAATAGCAGGCCTACTGCTAACCAAATTGACAGAACCCTGAGTATGTGTTTGTTTCACACAGAATTGGTGCTCAGTATCAGCATCCCTCATTTTACCTAAAGTCTGAGAAGGATGAAAAACTAGTAAATGTGTCTAACCAAAACAATTCTAATGGGATGAATTCAACTTTGAGCTACTCAAAAGATGGCTAAAGGCACTGATTCAGAAGTGTACATCTAGCAGTATTTTGGCTCTGCCACTTACTAGGTATGAAATGTTGGGCAAGATACTTAACCTCACTGTATCCCTGTTTCCTGGTAGGCTTCATGTATTAATATATGCAATTATTTAGAAGATTTCCTGATGTTGCCTTATCTTATAAATATCAATAAGTTTTATATTATAAATGTTAATTATTATTAGTGGCTAAAAATAAACTCCATTCATGCCTTTCATTTTTCCCCAATGCTTGTTTTTTAGTAACTTGAATCACACCTTTCAGAAATTAAAAAAGTCTAGTTGCGTGTGATAAATTTCATTGTAGACACACCATGCAATGAAACCACTGAGCTAGATATTGAATTATAATGGTAAATAAGAAAAAAAAAAATTCTGCTTTTGTGGAAAAGGAAAGTCATGTGACTCCCTAGTGTGACAGACATCTTCAAGGAGCATGAACAGAGAGACCAATTTAAGTGCCTTGCCATGATCCAAGCTAAGATGATAAGCCCTGATCTAGCACTTCCCAAAATGAGGCATCCATATCACTGGGAAGCAATGAGGTAAATTACAGGGTGCAGCAGAGGTTAAAAATAACACCATTTACATAATGAGTCTCCTTCTGATTACCCAAAGTAGGTCTCACTTTGGAGGTGGCTACTCACACCTCTTTAAAACTTGCTAATCCCCATCTCAGCAGTCAGAGCTGACCTCCATGCAATGGCTTCCAGCTAGAATTACACAACTCCTTTTTTTTTAAAAAAATTGTAATTACTTTAAGGTTATCTTCTCTTTTCTGTCCTGAGATGGTTTTTCATTCATAATTGGAACATAAGGTTTCTTTTTAAATAATGGACTTAAGTTTTTGAATATAGATAAATGTAGTAAATAATAGTTTACCTGTTCTGTGGGCTAGGAAAACATGAAAAAGGTGGTAGTCAGTGCCCAAAACTAGGTGTCCACTAGACAGCAGAGTTTAAGGAACAGATTAATGTTTAGAATAAGCAGATGCTAGTGGTTTGTTTAGAAGGGAAAGGGCTACAAATGATCAAGTGGTCAAATGATTCTGAGCCTCAGCCAAACCTCCAGTTGGTTCAAGGTATCTCAAGAGTGAACCACCTGATAAATACTGGCAATGGCTGCAGGTGGGAAGCCCATTTGAGAAATGTCTCCTAAAGCTCAACTACATTCTCTCTGTATTCAATTTCTTAACAAAGCCCATCTCTGTACAGTTCTGTCTTTTTCCTGGCCATGTTTGGGAGAGCTCTATAGAATCAACACCCCTCTCAAGGGTCTGAATAGGCATCACTAATTGTCCTATTAAAAATTATGACATTTGCTGTATTATTCAACCAGGGTATCCTTGGGATATGGAAGGACTCCAGTGAGGAAAAAAAAAATGCACAAGTTACCTGGTTTTTAATCCCTCTAAAATGTAACTTTCTGCCCAATAGAGAACATCATCATTTTATTTTGTTTTTCTGATAGCTCTCCTATTTTCTTTGCGGCTGGAGTAGGCTGGTACATTCGACTAGAGCAATGTCATTTAGTAATTAGAGACTTAGGGGAAAGAGAGATATAAACACACAAAACAATCACTGTGAGTTGTAAGTTTCACAGGAAAATAGTATCTGTTCTGTATACTTCACAGAGTTGTTTGGGAATATCTAACAAAATCACATAGAAAAATATTCCCAAGTAATTTTGGTGAAAATAAACAAAAAAGGATTTTCTGTTACTCGGTGTTTAATGTACAATATTTCAGGGTTACAAGCACCCATAATAATTTATGATGAAATCCACAATCATCCGACTGAAATGCTTTCTCCTTTGGACAGAATTTTCTTCCCCCAAGACAGCAAATCAAACCTTCTGTTGCACTCCTATGTGTCTGTATATACTGAGAGCTTCTCAACCTACACACACTGACATTTGGGGCCAGATAATTCTTTATTGTAGGGGGCTATTCTGTGCACTGTAGGATGTTTAGCAGCATCCCTGTTCTGCAGCCATCAGATGCTAGTAGGATGCCCTGGCTGTGACAACCAAAAATGTCTCCAGACATTTGGCTGGTGGGTCAGAATAGTCCCTGGTTGAGAACCAATGCTATAGAGTCATGTGTTATTTCTCTCATTGTATTAAAGTTGTTTGTTTTTATGATGATATCAGTAGATTAGAAATAATCTATATGGCACTGAGCACTGAGGTCTATGTATAGTGGGTGTCATTTCTTTTGGATTTTCTAGACAACTTACTATATAGATAGGCAGAAATTCCTATTCATCTTGTCTGCATTTCAGGGAGATACCTAGTAAGGGGTTGATGCATAAAAGTCTCAGACACATTTCCTCAGTGACCAATTAATGACTGAACTCTTCAAAGGCAGCAGTACCTAAATAATTTTCAACTCAGCATTTCCAGTATCCAGCGCAGTGCAGGGGATTCTCAATGAATGTTTTAGGGATGAATCAATGAATGAATGGATAGAAGGATGAATCGAGAAAGACAATCTTACATTCACAGGCCAGACATTCTCACGTGTGTACATCTCTAATCTTCCCCTGGAGTTACTATGACTACAAACATCTGAGCTGCCAACTTTCTGCCTGAAACTCTAAACAAGATTCCAGGTGAGGAAGCGTCTTTGGCAGGAACCCAGCAGACCCAGCAGCAGCTCACAGGAGGAAATCTGCACAGACTTAAGTGAAAATCAGATTCATCCTAGCTGAACTAATCTGTGACTAGGAAAAAAAAAAGAAATCATTGCAAGTCACCATGGTTGTGTAGGGACATAAAGGACTGAGATCAGAGGGTTTAATGCCAGACAGTTTTACAGAGGCAGTGTCCAGAACAGGTATTAATGGTGCTGTTGCTTCTATAAAGCTATAGAACAAGCTACCTTGTTGAATCAGGGGCAGAACATTTTAGATCTAAAGGGTATCTTGGGAGAGAGGAAACCATGTGGGCCACCACAAAGTTTCCTCTTTTTGTTCCCCTCTTACAGAGAAATCTGACACTTCTGAATTGACTTGGATTCTGCTAGGAGCTTTATCAACCTCAGGAGATTTCATTGGCCTTCTTGGAAAAAGAAGGGTCATAATCTCCTGGAGAGAAATTTTCTACCACCATCTATTCAGTTTCAAGTCCTTATCTTCAAGGGCAATTTGATTTGGGATCCTGAGAGTTTCTGTAGCCTCTCTGTTCAAGAAAGTTTTAATTTTGAGGCTCCCTTGTTCTCTGCTCAACTAAATCATACTCAAAATTTAAGATGTTTCTTAAGCAAAATACTCTAAGAATCATTTCCTAAAGTCATACCACCTCTTACATCTATCAAAATTATTTCCTATCAGGGCATCTTGGTGGCGCAGTTGGTTGAGTGACTGAAGCTTGATTTTGATGATCTCAGGGTTCTGGGATTGAGCCCTGCAACAGGCTCTGCACTCAGCAGAAAATATTTCCTATAATGATTTTATTTATTTTATTTCTATTAGATTTAAATTCCTTGAGGGCAAGAATAGTTTCTGAATAATAATAATAGTAATAATAAAAATAATTAAGAAGGAAGAGACAGAATTAAAAATTTTTCTAGAGAATGCTATAACCTAGTCAATGACTACAGCATTTTGTCAAAAAAAACACATTTAATTTTCAACACAAATTTTTTAAAGATTTTTTTATCTATTCACTTGAGAGAGAGAGAGAGAGAGAGCAAGAGCACAAGCAGGAGCAGTGGTGGGGGTCAGAGGGAGAGGGAAAGGCAGATTCCCTGCTGAGCAGGGTGCCTGATGAGGGGCTTGATTCTAGGACCCTGGGATCATGACCTGAGCCAAAGACAGATTCTTAACTGACAACCACCCAGGCACTCTTAATTTTCAACACAAATTTATGAATCAGATCCACCTGTATATTTTTATGTCTTGAGTACTTCATACAGGCTCTGGCATAGTGATGATCACTAAGTACTGTTGCCATGAATTCATATAAAAAGAAGTTGAAAATCTAAGGTAAAAAACAGGCCAAAGAGTACCACAGATTGAGGTTCAATGTTTGCTAATGGACACTGGAATTAAGGTATGAAGACCTGAATTTGAACTCCAGTTTTTTATCTTGTTTGAGAATTTACTTAGTTATCCAAGTCCCTACTCTCTATATTAATGATTGGGGATCATGATATCCACTAAACAGAATGGTTGAGAGGATGTGGAATTCAGTAACCCAATCTCTCCTTTTATTAATATTATCAATTGTACATATCATAAGGAAAAAAATAAAGTTAAAGAGGCATTCAGATTAAAACTGGTTATTTACCTCCCTCCCTGACCCTAATCCCAGATTCTACGGATTCTATTGGGATTAAGACAAATTTATTACCACCGCTCAAAAAAAAAAAAAAAAAAGTCTAGTTATTCAGTCTAGTTATTATACAACATACTTAAATTTCAAGCCCATTTACTCAAATTAATAACTCACATTTCATATTCAACATATTTGGAGGGATAGCACACTGCATAAAGTTAGCTAACATTTGCAACGACGTGGATGGAACTGGAGGGTTTTATGCTGGGTGAAAGAAGTCAATCAGAGAAAGACATGTATCATATGACCTCACTGATATGAGGAATTCTTAATCTCAGGAAACAAACTGAGTTGTATTTGTTAATTGGAATATTCATATAGAATCTAAATATACTCCTTGGAAATATCAAGAGCCAGAAATTTTCACCTTGAAATTCTTAGTATCTTAATCCAACTCCAAAGTATCAATTTATATTTGTTTACACGGCCAAGATGGAGGGTCATATGATTATTTTGAGTGAATAGTCATGAGGAATATGTATTCCAAAATCCCACATGATACCTCCTTCACTAAACTGATAATTTAGAAAACTGCAACTCTGTTTAATACTTTAATGTTAATGGGGTACTTCTGATGAGTTTTGATAGCTCCAAGTTCTAGAAACATACAAACCTCGTAAGAACCACTGGAGGATATATTTACCATCAATAAAGTATTGTAATTTATTTATTTATTATTTATTAATTTATTATTTATTTTTAAAGATTTTATTTATTTATTTGAGAGAGACAGAGATAGCAAGAGACAGCACGAGCAGGGAGAAGAGGGAGAAGCAGGCTCTCTGAGGAGCAGGGAGCCCAACTCGGGGCTTGCTCCCAAGACTCCGGGATCATGACTTGAGCAGAAAGCAACCCAGGCACCCTCATCATAATATATTTTGTTTTCCAACAGTATTGCTCAATAAGGTTCTATTATCAATGATTACTTCCTCCATGAAATATTTTCTACAACAATTTGAGAACATTTTGATAATACTTTATACTAATAGAAGAAAACAACTCTGGTTAAAAGGTCTTAAATAGGCCCCATTGCAAAAGATCTGTGTATGACTAAAAGGTTCTCTTCTTCCAGATACTCGTCAATTTCCTTCAAGTAAGTAGGCTCTTGATATTTCCAAGGAATATATTTAGATTCTATATGAATATTCCAATTAACAAATACAACTCAGTTTGTTTCCTAAGATTAAGAATTCCTCATATCAGTGAGGTCATATGATACATGTCTTTCTCTGATTGACTTCTTTCACCCAGCATAAAACCCTCCAGTTCCATCCACGTCGTTGCAAATGGCAAGATCTCACTCCTTTTGATGGCTGAATAATATTCCATTGTGTATATATACCACTTATTCTTTATCCATTCATCTCTCTATGGACATCTTGGCTCTTTCCACAGTTTGGCTATTGTGGACACTGCTGCTATAAACATTGGGGTGCACGTACCCCTTCGGATCCCTACATTTGTATCTTTGGGGTAAATACCCAGTAGTGCAATTGCTGGATCGTATGGTAGCTCTATTTTCAACTGTTTGAGGAACCTCCATACTGTTTTCCAGAGTGGTTGCACCAACTTGCATTCCCACCAACAGTGTAGGAGGGTTCCCCTTTCTCCGCAACCCCGCCAACATCTGTCGTTCCCTGACTTGTTAATTTTAGCCATTCTGACTGGTGTGAGGTGGTATCTCATGGAGGTTTTGATTTGGATTTCCCTGATGCCGAGCGATGTTGAGCACTTTTTCATGTGTCTGTTGGCCATTTGGATGTCTTCTTTGGAAAAATGTCTGTTCATGTCTTCTGCCCATTTCTTGATTGGATTATTTGTTCTTTGAGTGTTGAGTTTGAGAAGTTCTTTATAGATTTTGGATACTAGCCCTTTATCTGATATGTCATTTGCAAATATTTTCTCCCATTCTGTCGGTTGTCTTTTGGTTTTGTGGACTGTTTCTTTTGCTGTGCAAAAGCTTTTTATCTTGATGAAATCCCAATAGTTCATTTTTGCCCTTGCTTCCCTTGCCTTTGGCGATGTTTCTAGGAAGAATTTGCTGCGGCTGAGGTCGAAGAAGTTCCTACCTGTGTTCTCCTTTAGGATTTTGATGGACTCCTGTCTCACATTTAGGTCTTTCAACCATTTGGAGTCTATTTTTGTGTGTGGTGTAAGGAAATGATCCAGTTTCATTTTTCTGCATGTAGCTGTCCAATTTTCCCAACACCATTTGTTGAAGAGACTGTCTTTTTTCCACTGGACATTCTTTCCTGCTTTGTCAAAGATGAGTTGACCATAGAGTTGAGGGTCCATTTCTGGGCTCAGTATAGTTTTTTAACTATTCTATATATTACTCAGTGCTCATTATGATAAGTGTACTCTTATCCCTTCACCTTTTCACCCATTCCCTGACTCACCCCCCTCGTGGTTACCATCAGTTTGTTCTCTATAGTGAAGAGTCTGTTTATTGATTTGCCTCTTTTGTCCTTTGTTCATTTGTTTTGTCTCTTAAATTCCACATATGAGTGAAATCATATGGTATTTGTCTTTGACTTATTTCACTTAGCATTATACACCCTCAATCCATCCATATTGTTGCAAATGGTAAGATTAAACTCTTTATTATGATGAATATTCCATATTTCACACATATTTCATATATGCATATGATATATATGATGTGTGTATATATATATGATGTATATATACACACACATATATGTATATATATGATATACAGCCGATGTCAGAGAAATTATTGCCTGAGCTGTTTTCTAGGACTTTTATGGTCTCGGGTCTCACAATTAGGTCCTTAATCCATTTCAAGTTCACTTTTGAGTATGCTGTTTCACTCTTTTGCATGTACCTGTCCAGTTTTCCCAGCATCACTTATTAAAGAGACTGTCTTTTTCCCATTGCATATTCCTGCCTCCTTTGACAAAGATGAATTGGCTATATAATCATGGGTCTATTTCTAGCTAATTATTCTGTTCCATTGATTTATGTGTCTATTTTTGTGCCAGTACCATACTGTTCTGATTACTACAGCATTGTAGTATATTTTGAATTCTGGGATTGTGATATTTCCAGTTTTGTTCTTCTTATTCAAGATTGCTTTGGCAATTTGTGGTGTTTTGTGGTTCCATATAAATTTTAGGATTATTTGTTCTAGATCTATAAAAACTGCTGTTGAGATTTTGATAGCAAATTCATTAAATCTGCAAATTGCTTTGAACAGTATGGACAATTTACCAATATTAAAAATGAGCACAGAATATCTTTTTATTTGTACTGTCTTAAATTTCTTTCAACAGTGCTTTACAGTTTTCAGAGTAGAGGTATTTTTCCTCCTTGGTTAGGTTTATTCCTAGGTATTTTATCATTTTTGGTGCAATTGTAAATGGGATTGTTTTCTTAATTTCTCTTTCTGCTACTTCTTTATTAGTGTATAGAAATGCAGTGGATTTCTGTATGTTGATTTTGTGTCCTACAACCTTACTAAATTCATTTATCAGTTCTAGTAGCTTTTTTGGTAGAGTCATATTTGGTACATATTAAATACTTAATAAACATAAGCCTTATTATTAACATGATCACTATTAATTAATTAACATGATCACTATTAATTAATTCAAAAACATTTTTGGAGCATTTGCAATACACAAAATATTATTCCTAACGCTGAAACATGGTGGCCAATAAGTCAAGCAAGATACTTGCTCTGTGGAGTCTGCTTTCTTGGGGGAAGAAAAATATTAACACATTAATAAACAATAATAAATAGTATAGTGGTAAATATAATAAATAAAACAAGGTTATTGTTAGAGAGAAATGGAGAGAAAGGGTAACTAGGCTAACATAGATTGTGTTGTCAGGGAAAGCCTGGCTAAAAGATAATATTTGGGCAGAAGTATGAATAGTACCAAGATTCCCTTCTGGAGAAGATCAGGAGACAGAACATTCCAGGAAGAGAAGGCAGCAAGAAAAATTTCCCATAATGGGAACTACCTTTTGTTTTGTTTTGTTTTCTAGAATCAATAAGAATGTCAGTGTGCCCTAAAGAATGACCAAGGGAAGAATGATGAAAGATTTGGGAAGATGAGCAGGGGCCCCACCAAGTAGGGACTTATAGGTTATGGTAGGTGTTGATATGTTATAAAATGTATCAAGCATATACAGTTATATATTTATATTTATTTAAACATGGCACCGGCCGCTGTGGGGAGAAAACATGGGGGGTAGAGAGAAGAGTGAATAAGAGACAAGCTAGAGGCTATTACGCTATTTAAGGAGTAGGGAAGATTTGAAGTAATAATGAAACAAAGTTCATTTACAGGTTTTTGTTTCAGCAATTTCTATATAATGGCATCATTTACCAAAATGGGGAAGACTACAAGGAAATAAGTTTAAGAGATGGGGATAGAGGATAAAAGGTTTGCTTTTGGCCACACCAATGTTCAGGTGATATCTAAGTAGAGATTTCCCTTAGGTATCTGAATTAATAAATCTAGTAAAGTTTAGCAAAGATGTTAGGGATAAAAATACAGATTTAGAGTTACCAGTATTGAGTAGGTATGTGAAGGTATGCGGGCTGATAGAACTGAGATGTTAATGATAATAAAGATGATTTGTGATAATAATAATAATAACAATAATAATATCATGACCTATCTTGAAAGACAAATTTATATCACCTCCTATAATCTCCATGCACAAAACCATTTTGTGAGATAGATCCTAGGTTATTACTAGCTGAGTGTCACTAGATAGCAATTCACTCTTGCTCACCATTCAGTCAAATTCCCATGTTTCTAAAACCCTTCAAATAACTTTGTATATCTGATCTTACTTATGAATGCTTGATATTGCTAAATGCTTTATACTCCAATGGATTTTCTCTATATTCAAAGATTTTTCGACATTCATTCAAAGTCTATTTTGAAAAAAAGCTACCATGGATTCTCAAAATACCAAAACTGTTCATTAAAATAAACTTAAAAACATCACATGCTCTTAAATTTACTATGTGTGACATATTATCAAAATTAATTATTATCAGTCATTCAAAATACACATACATACACACACAAATTATGAACATAGATGACTGAGTTAGGAAGGACCTGGAGGGGACACAAACAGCAGCCCTTTCCAAAGAATTTTTCCATAGAACAGAAGGATCTGTTTCATCTGGTTTTGGGGGTGGTGGTACTAATTAATAGAATAAACTTGAACCTATCTCCAGAGATTCTTACTTAGTATTTCTTAGGGGTACCATTTTAAATAAGGGTTTAATGTTTTCCCCTTAGTGGTGGTGCTTCCAGGATCACACTTTGAGATCATTGTCTTATTCTCACAAGAAGGTCACCAGACTGAACATTACTTGGGATGCAATTCCAAATAATAAAGTATTAAGACATTTTCCCCTATGGACAGGATCTTGAATCTTACCAAATATAATGGACCATGTAGAACACTGTCCAGATCTCCCTTTAAGACAGAGGACTCTCATTCCTTAGCAATTGGCACTGCTGTCCGTGGACAACCCTCAGCTGGAAAGCACGTTGGGGGGAGTTGCCTCAGATGAAGACAGTTGTGTCAAGATTACATCCTTACTCCAAACAGGGCTGGGGAGAGCAGCCTGAATCAAGTGACTCTGCCATGTAGGAGCATACAAATCATCCCGCTACCACCACAGCTTATTTAGGACAATGCTGAAAGGAACACTCACTTTTAAAAGTCCTGCACATGGATCTCCACCTCACTATCTATTTCTGGGAACTCAAATTAATACAGAAGTTAACTAACAGTCACTGTTCTTTTTAGTTGAAAACAGCTCATTATCTCAAATCTCATAAAGCACAGAAAGTCAGAGTGTGAGTTCTATGTCCAACAGAAAGTTGAGCATTTAAGAGACAGGAACTAAATTCTACCACCAATGTTCCATGGCAAGCCCAGTTTGGTGAGAAAGGGATCTCAGATCTCAAGAACTGCACATGGACCAGAATTAGATGAGAGCATGAGTGAATGCAGGGGGCTCAGATTTGGCACTTCTTAATGTGAAGTTTGTACTGATCTCCTTCCTGCCACTTCATGCATAAATGGGCCTGTAAGATTTAAGGGTGTGGGATCGGGCAGACGAAAGTGGCTGCTATAAAATTACCCAGTGCCCTTGATCTGTAACATCATCAGAATAGAAGTGGGTAAGGTTTATTAGCTCTGAGAACAGGTTAATATCAGGGATATGGTTGTGTTATTTGAAAGAGTTCCTGTCCACCTCTACTCTTCTATTCTGAGCATTGAAATTCCACTATTTGAAATTTAAGACAGGAAGAAGGGATAAAAGTCGAAAGCCATTAGAAGTTAACTGTAACATGAAGTGAGCCTGTTCTTAGACACAGTAGGGGATACCATAATAAAAGCTATGTTTCCTGATCAATGTAGAGAGAGCTCCAAATCCCAGGGTGTATCTAAATGTTCGTGCTTTGAAAAGGTTCCATCCACATCTGGCCCACCTCCTCCACATCTTCTTGACTTATAAAAGGGAATAGACATTATTCCCCTCTTTCAACTTTCCACTTTATTGTCCAGTGAAAACTATAGCAAAGTAAGCCAAGTTACTAATAGATGGTAGGAAGTAAGACAGTGCAAAGGAGCAAGGGAGAATGATCAGTGAGAATTGATTCCTTTACCTGGTATAAATCAATAGAAACATCATGGAGGACTAGCTTTTGACCCAGGCTTTAATGGCTATGTGATCACTGCACATTCAAAGATATACCAAAATCTTCATTTGCTTTCTAAAGGAGACACAATAAACCATAATTTTGCTACAGTTTTTAGTATCCCAATATGCTAGGTATATTGTTTGCTGCTATGAATGCATTAGAGAACTAATTTAATAAAATTCCTGTCCTCAAGGTTCTTATCTCACAGTGGAATGTAATACTAAATTAGTAACTAAAGAATAATCCATAATAATTAAAAGCAGAATATGGATATGAACTATTTCTTTGATTCCTAAAGCTTGATGGCATTCAAATTGATTATTTCAGTTCTACTTGACATTCTGTGTTTGAAATAAATTTACTTGGGTTCCCTGAGAAAAATGAGAGATTTGCATTCAGTGTTCAGGGGCAACAGAATGTTCTCCTTCTTTGTTCACCTTGTGGAGCAGAAATGTACAAAGCAGGATTGGAAATAAGATGGACTGCAATGCCATTTCAGTAAAGAATTAAGTCAACATCATGAGGAAGTCTAGACCTTAGATGTCCTTTCAGAGTTGTTGTATCCATACTGAACATTAGAGGCCCAATTTGACTAGTCTTTGGATTGGGACTGCTACCAGGCAAGGGCTATAACTTTGGGGAAGGCAAATGCATTGTGTTTGGGAAATTTTGGAGAGACTCAACTTTGAAATGCCAGCTGGTAACACTCAGTAGCCAGAGGAATAAGTGCCTCAATCCTGAAGGGGGCATCAGGGCAACACATCACAGCCTCCAGTGTGGTTCCTAGTGCAATTGTTTTTCCTGTTACCAAAAACCATAGTTCTGATTGTGCTCAAAACCTTTCCATAAAGTATGAGTTTGGAAAAAGTATTTTGTGTTTCCCCAAAATTTATATGCAGAAGTCTCAACCCCTGACGTAACTGTATGTGGAGACTGAATGAGGGCATAAGGGTAGTGCCCTAATCAGATAGGGCTGGAGTCCTTAGAAGAGACAGAGACACCAGGGGTCCACATGCACAGAGAAAAGGTCATGTGAGGACACAGTGAGAAACCAACCCTTCCAACACCTTGATCTTGGACTTCTAGCCTCCAGAAATGTGAGAAAATAAATATCTGTTGTTTAAGCCAACCAGTCTGTAGTATTTTGTTATAGAAACCCTAGCAGATTAAGAAGCAAGAAGGTAAACTAAGTATTCTCATGTATCAGAAAGGTGAAGACTCAATCATCAACACAAGGCCTATAGTTTTAGATTTAGATTTCTGATCTGGTATCTGGACAATCCAGGGATACAACACTTTTTTCAGCTACATTATAGTTCATTTAAAAATCTCCATGTAGGGGCGCCTGGGTGGCTCAGTCGTTAAGCGTCTGCCTTCGGCTCAGGTCATGATACCAGGGTCCTGGGATCGGGCCTCGCATCCGGCTCCTGCTCAGCGAGGAGCCTGCTTCTCCCTCCCCTACTCCCCCTGCTTGTGTTCCTTCTCTCACTATGTCTCTCTCTGTCAAATAAATAAATAAAATCTTAAAAAAAAAAAAACTCCATGTAATGAAGATTATTAAAAGTTTTGATTCCAAACGAAATGTCATTTTGTGGTTTATATACTTACTAGATCTGAATATTTATATGTCTATATAACCGAAATATATACCTTTTCATTATTAAATATCATATTGGTGTATGTGTGTGTTAGAGTGTGTTTGTATTTATATATGCAAATATAAACACAGAGATATGGTTTGTACTTTTATAAGATGAAAATTAATGTCCATTTTCATTTATTGTACATTTTTAACACATGTTGTGTCTACTAGCAAATTTGAATGAAGTATGTAAAGCGTTTGTCCACAGATCTGTGATCAGGCTGAAGGGAGAACCATAATATTTTCCATGGTAGAGATGCTGGAAAAGCTGCCAGTGTGGTTTCTAACTTGATTACCTAGAAACAATGCTCTTCTCTGAAGACAGATGATTCTTCCCAAACGCAAATTTATTCATGTTACTTTCTTACTCAAGTCTATTCCCACTGCCTTCAGCAGAATGTCCAAGAATGGTGCACAAGGCCTTTCCTGAGCTACCTCCCGCCCATGTCATAAGCCCATTTTGCACAGCTTGATAGCTCTCTATGCTCCAGCCCTGCCGAAATACTTGTTCATACACAGATTTGAGTTGCTTTCTTGTGTCTGTGTCCAGGTAAACCTGCCCCCTCTTGCCTCCTATAGGGCGAACTCTCACTCTGACCCACCCTCCCCAGGAAAGGCCATACAGCCATTGCACAATGGTTCTGTTCTTAGACGCCCTGTCGTGACACTCTCTTGTCACACTGATGCCTCTTACCTCCTCTATCCTGCAATGGTCCAGTTTGCTTGTCCCTTTGCTCATGAGTCTGTGAGCACCATAGAAACAGTGAGGAGACCTTTATCTCAGCATCCCCAGAGACTTCACTGTACTTTTCACCCAGTAGGTTCACAATGCAGGCTCAATGATTTGAACTAAAGTATGAATAGAAAAGTGCATAAATATATTCTACCAGGAAGAAATCAATGTTTTGTCATATTATTTTCAAAATATAACTACTGAATTCAAAATGAATAACTGTTTTGTTTTTTTTAATGACAAAATATGCCCTCTTTTTCTTTGAATGTTCACATTCAACACTGTATTGTGTTGTAGTAAAGATTTAAGTAGTTACATAGTCACTAGGGGTCACTCTTACAATTTTAAATCTTGAGAACCTGTGTAGGTTATTTTCCTTAGAACAATTTAATTTTAACTCTTCTCTCAGTGATATATATAAAGGTTCTAATGATGATACCTGAATTTAGCTAAATAAATTACCTAAATGCTATGTTTACTTTCTTGGTTATTAAATATCATCAGGATGGTTTTCTCATATGTGTTTAAGAGAAGTTGCGAGTAAGTGAAAACCTGAGAGTCAAAGCACTATTAATGAAAAACAAAATAACACTTCATCAATTATATTCTCACCAGAAAATTTCACCTTATTGTAGTTAGGGCAATTGTTACAGATTTTTTAAAAGGTTATGGAAAGTCTTGTTCCTATAAAATGCAGATGATCTTCCTATGACTCTGCAGCAAAATTACCTGTGGAAATACAGGTGCAACACTTGGCTCTTCAAGCCACCAAGTGTCATCTCAGCAGGATTCTTTTTTTTTTTTTTTAAGAGTTTATTTATTTATTTGACAGAGAGAAAGAGAGAACACAAGCAGGGAGCGGCAGGCAGAGGAAGCAGGCTCCCCGCTGAGCAGGGAGCCCGATGTGGGACTCGATCCTAGGACCTTGGGATCATGACCTGAGCTGAAGACACTTAACCGACTGAGCTACCCAGGTGCCCCATAACAGCAGGATTCTTAATCACAAACAGGCTGAAAGGAAACCAACATACATTTCCACATGACAGGGAAGCAGCAAAAAGAGAAACAAATCTCTTTTTAACTGTTCTGTGATCATCTCTATTCTTGCACCCACTCCCAAACCCTCTAAGTAATTAGGTCATAGCAATCAATCACAGCTCTTCAGGTAGGCACCAGCTCAGGTGTCTGATGTTTGATTTCACATCTCCCAGGGGCAAGAATTTAAGAAATTAGAAAGGACTGGGAAGGGCAGGGAGCTGGGCAAAATAGAGGTCCATGGACAAAGTGAGTTACCCTTTCACCAGGCATCTGTACTCAGAGCACCAGGAGCCAGGGGCATGTTCTCAGCAGGAATAAGCCAGGGTGATGAAAGAAAATTTGCTTTACAAAAGTAAGTTGGAGTTAGTAGAAAGATAGAGAACAATGACCATATGCTTTAAAGTCAGACTATAAGGTTGAAATATTAGCCACTCAAAAGCAGTAGGTCTTATTTCACTCAGCATAACACCCTCCAGTTCCATCCATGTCATTGCAAATGGCAAAATTTCATTCCTTTTGATGGTTGCATAATATTCCATTGTATATATGGACCACATCTCCTTTATCCATTCATCTGTCGGTGGACATCTTGGCTCTTTCCACAGTTTGGCTATTGTGGACACTGCTGCTATAAACATCAGGGTGCACGTACCCCTTCGGATCCCTACATTTGTATCTTTGTGGTAAATACCCAGTAGTGCAATTGCTGGGTCGTAGGGTAGCTCTATTTTCAACTGTTTGAAGAACCTCCATACTGTTTTCCAGAGGGGTTGCACCAGCTTGCATTCCCACCAACAGTGTAGGAGGGTTCCCCTTTCTCCACATCCCCGCCAACATCTGTCGTTTCCTGACTTGTTAATTTTAGCCATTCTGACTGGGGTGAGGTGGTATCTCATTGAGGTTTTGATTTGGATTTCCCTGATGCCGAGCGATGTTGAGCACTTTTTCATGTGTCTATTGCTGGAGTGGGGGTGGGGTGGGAGGGATGGGGTGGCTGGGTGATAGACATTGGGGAGGGTATGTGCTATGGTGAGCGCTGTGAATTGTGCAAGACTGTTGAACCACAGATCTTTACCTCTGAAACAAATAATGCAATATATGTTAAGAAAAAAAAAAGATAGGAGGGGAAGAATGAAGGGGGGAAACTGGAGGGGGAGACAAACCATGAGAGAGGATGGACTCTGAAAAACAAACTGAGGGTTCTAGAGGGGAGGGGGGTGGGAGGATGGGTTAGCCTGGTGATGGGTATTAAAGGGGGCACGCTCTGCATGGAGCACTGGTGTTATGCACAAACAATGAATCATGGAACACTGCATCACAAACTAATGATGGAATGTATGGTGATTAACATAACAATAAACAAATTTAAAGAGAAAAAGGGAGTAGGTCTTAAGGAAGTTGTAAGCTATAATTTTCCCATTTGTGTGGTGGGAGCATAATAAGAAGAACATTTATCTGCATAAACAGAGATATATTATATGCATACAAACATGCATATATGCATATATACATATATATGAACACACACACATATACACACATGTGCACACATCCACACACACATCCCTAATTCTACAAGCTTTGCCAAGAATTGATGTTCATAAAGCCTACCTTCCCTATTATGCTAGCTGAGGAAAGCATATCTCCCTAATCAAAAATCAGGAAATATTGACCTAATATACAACTGGGGGACAAGATACAATATTTGAAATTGGATCTGTCCCTGAGAAACCAGCATTGTTAGTTGCCATAATAATATGGCTAAACCTGATTTCCACTCATTCAATCTCTTTGAAAGGCATCATAAACCATTTATTGATTTTTCTAAAAGGAGAAATAAGAAAAAAAATGTACCAGTTAAATATAAAGCCAGGCCATCCAATTTCAATTACAAACTTGGGCACTGGGCCTGCCAGACTCTCAATGGGCTCAGCTATACTTAAAAAAAGAAAACAAAAAAAAAAATACCAAAAAACATCCACATGTTAGGGGCCTCTTAATTCAAGGGTAAGGGAAAAGCTCAAGAGCTTTATTAAGTAAGGTCACAGAAAAGATGGTTATTGCAGATCCTAATGCTGGGCTCTGCTGACTCTACCTCATGCAAGGGTTAACCTCACATTCAGCCATGTGGTTCCCATAGTCTCAGCCTACAAACCCAAGGAAGAGAACTATAACGAAAGCCACAAGGCACAGGCATGGCTATTTAAAGAATTTAGTGGCCAACACTGAGAAAGAAACCCCATGAGCAGCCTCGGAGACATACGTAGGGAAATCTGCTAATTCTACCTCTAAGGTATTTGCTTAAGAAGTGAGAAAAATCACTATTGCTGTTAATATTTAAGATTCAAAGAGGTACGTATTCTAACTGGACAGTAAGGTATCTTTGTAAGATCTCCAGGATTTTCCACAGAAGATGCTGTCATTTTGGAAACAAATATCACGGTGCTTCTCTGGGCAGGGAGACATAGAGCTCTGCAGTGCAGAGCAGGACTTTGTAGGCATAAAGATCTAACATTGATTCCCTTACTTTACCTCTCTAAGAGAACTTTCGTATTATCTAAAGTGCTATAATAGTACCCGCTTCTCACAAGTTGAGTAATGATGAAAAATGAGCTCAAATGATAATGGCCTTAAAGAAGTTAGCACAGTGTGTAATAAATACCTAATAAATAAGTAGTAATTGCTGTAAATTATTAGCCTCACCATTATCAATATTACAGAATTAAAAAAATTTTTTTCCCACTGTTTTTAGTTTATTTTGTGAGGAGTTACAGAGATTGATCTTTCTACTCTGCTTGCAATTCTGATAGCTGCCAGTCAGCAAGACAACATGGTACTATGCCTGGCTTATTTATTTACTTATTTATTCATGCACCAATTAAAAGTATTTGCCAGGGATGCCTGGGTGCCTCAGTTGATTGGGTATCTGACTCTTGCTTTTGGCTCAGGTCATGATCTCAGGGTCCTGGGATCGAGCCCTGATTTGGGCTCCCCACTCAGTGGGGGGTCTGCTTGGGGATTCTCTCTCTCTGCCCCTCCCCCTGCTTGTGCACTCTCTCTCTCAAAATAAATAAATAAATCTTTTTCTTTAAAAAAGAGAGCTGTAGGGCACCTGGGTGGCTCAGTTGTTAAGCATCTGCCTTTGGTTCAGGTCATGATCCCAGGGTCCTGGGATCGAGCCCCACATCGGGCTCCCTACTCAGCAGGAAGCTGCTTCTCCCTTTGCCTGCCACCCTCCCTGCTTGTGCTCTCTCTCTCTGTCAAATAAATAAAATGAAATCTTTAAAAATATAAAAATTTAAAAATTTAAAAAAGGTATAAACCAAAATTTCTCAGTCCACAAGGATGGTACAAGCATGCGACTACTCGGCATCAAGAAAGCTGTTGTCTTTAGAGGCAGAGGGATGGGTAAGAGTACCTCTAAAATTCCTTAGAAATGAATTATCTAACTTCCTAGTGAATTGGATTTTCTCAAGGGATGCTCACTTATACTCTGCAGAAGGATCTCTGGTTGAATGGACAGAGTATGCCTGTAGTTGGTGCCAAAAAAAAAAAGAAAAAAAGTGTCTTCCCATAAAACAATAGCAAAAGTACAAATAGGGTAATTTCTTTATCCCTAATTTTTACTCTTGAATTTGTGCAGGATAACTTCATGAACAAACGGTGTTGATTATTCATCATTTAGAGAGCATATGGATTGACCTGCATTTGCTCCAAATCTGTATCCCCTCTGTTAATTCCTAGTCTGCTCTTACACAGTGACATAGCTTCACATGTATCTGCATATATCCTATAGACATTGGTCAAAATGCAAACTCCTCAAACATAAGTATTAAATCTTTTTGTTGAAAACATCTTAATAAAGAGTCTCATTATAGCATCTAAGGGTAAAACTTCACCCCAATAAGATAGAGTATTCAGAACAAGGCAGGAAGAATTAGAAAGGAAAACATGAGCACCCAGGACTGACTTTTTCCAGTTTGTTATTGATTTGAATATTCATCTATGTTTTTTACTCATTGGTTATTCTGAAAGATCAATCATTTATCATGATGCATATTAGATAGAGATGTTGGGGATACAATGTGTGATAAGACTTGGTCACTAAATTCAAGGAATTCCCAGTTCAGAGGAGGAGATATAGTTAAGTGGCTATTTTCATAACTTTATGATGATGCTTTAAGAGATGCCTGCAGTAAGTATAGCAGAGGCACAAAACATTTGAGTGATAATTCCCTCATTGTGAATGGGAAGGCACAGAATAGAGGTACACTGAATTTTGAAGGATAAATAGTTGTTCACCAGAAGGATAATTCTGCACTGGGCTGAGGCTGGCTCAGGTTTATTGAAGTTATTATCAGAACAATAAAGTGTACCTGCATTGATTTTCACATTGTGATTTTGGTCTTTTTACCATTCTGATATTTGGAAATAAATCAGGATTATACAATCCTATAAATGGAAGGTACAGTATTGTTAAAGCTGAAATATGATCATTAACATTATATAGAGCTAACTATGTGCTGCATTGCATCAAATGTTCTATATACATCTCATTTAATCTGGACCAAGAAAATGTCCCATTTTCAGATGAGAAAAGTAAGACTCAGGACACACAGATTTACCAAAGGCATATCAGATTTAAACTCAAAATCATGGCTTTCTGAATCTGGAATCTATGATCTTAATGATTATCAAATACTGTGCCTTTTCCATATTATCCAGTGCATTACTATTTATAGTATGGAGCACTGACCAGCTGTATCAGCATTACCTAAGAATGTTAGAAATGAAGATTCTCATGACCCACTCCAGATCTCTGAATAAGAATCTACATTTAACCAAGACCCCAGGTAATTTATACACATAATGGTGTTGTGAACATTGGTTTTGTTTAATCCTCTCCACTAGAAATTCCATACATATGATTATTCATCTCCTGCATAGAACGTCAGGGAACTATTTCATTTGCCAATTTCAGTTGCTCATTTGCTAATGACACTTGCTTACCTAATAGGTGTAACATTATGCCCTCCCTATACTGCTGAATGTTCCTCCCTTCTGGAACATTAGGGCATGCATCCCCTTGCTCTTTCACGTGTGAATATGTCATATGTGGGCCCAAATTTGAATATACGGACAGTCTTATTCTTCACTTTCATCTAATTATTCCAATTTGCTTAACTATTACATTAATATGCCATGTTTACCCCTCATCTTTCTGGTCTCTCATTTATGGGCCAATTGTAGCTCAACAATACCCCTCTTAAAAGTGAATCTTATGAAATAAAACAACGAATGCAGATATGTTCTTTCTGAGGGATAATACAGTTACACAATTGTTCTCTGTGATCTGAATACGCTGGGGCTGTTATTAATTGAATAACACCAAACATCTACAGCATCTCATTAAGCCAATGATAAGCTCAAATGCCAGAAGCTGTTCCCAGATATCAAAATAGGTCATCCTCATGCTCTCTCTATTCATGTTCAGTTTTGGGGAA
The DNA here is from genome assembly GCF_003265705.2 of Callorhinus ursinus. Lineage (NCBI taxonomy): Eukaryota > Metazoa > Chordata > Mammalia > Carnivora > Otariidae > Callorhinus > Callorhinus ursinus. The sequence goes on from NW_027397099.1 coordinate 8,996,247, forward strand.
GTGGTCGCCACATATACACCAGAGTGTAAGAAATCATATATCTTATATTCCCTTTCTCTTGAAAAGTCTTCAGTAATTTTCTTCTCTAGGACCTTCAGACATTTTGAATATTCACTGAGTAATCAGGAAACTTCACTGTGAATTGTTCAGGCAGTAGTAGCAATAGAAATTTACCCTTCATTTATCCTTCAAAAAAATTCAATGATTATCTAGGCTCTGGGGAAGCAAAGATGAATAAATAAGAGTCCTTGCTTTATAGTAGGTCACAGACTAGAGACAGAGAAACAGGTAAGTAAAAGTATGATTACGAAAGACAGCATGAGCACAGCTCTGTGGGAAACAGGGAGGAATAAATGATTGATTGCCTCAGGGATGAGAAGAGAACTTCACAGAGAAATGGTTTTTGAGCTGTCTTATAAGGATGGTTTCGCTAGTCAAAAAAGTCAATGATTTTGCTAGTTACAGAAGACAAAAAGTCATTCCTGATAGAGGACCACGTTGTGAATAGTCAAAAAGAAACTTGTGATAGAGTGTTCAGTGAATGGTAAAGAGTTTAGTAACTTGGATTCCTTTCTGGAGGGAAGACACAGAGATAATCTGTCACCAACTTATATTTTAAGAAGGCCATGCACATTGAACCACTGAATGAGACCTTAACCCTTTGAGCACTGGGGAGTCATGCAAGGTTCTTCTTTTTTTTTTTTTTCAAGTTTTTTTTTATTTTTTATTGTTATGTTAATCAGCAAGGTTCTTCTTACAGGGAGCATGCTGTAATCTGATGCTTGATTAGAAGTTGAACTCTGCAGGTAAGCTAGAGAACAGATTTGAATGGGGAGAGAAACTGAGGATCAAAAGACTTCCTAGGAGGCTCATATAAGACAGGACTTGTTGAAAGTTCTGTCTGACAAATGTTTGTAAAATGTATCACCCGGATATAAAGGGCTAAAGCTATTAACAATGCTAAAAACCAGCACAGCTGTCTGACTCCTAAACAAAACAAATGCTTAAAGCTCTTAGAAATTGTGAGAGAATTAATTTCAGTTCCCCAGTGGTAAGGGAACATCCTCAAGCACATTTTCTACTGAGCCTTTTACTGGATGAACAAAACAGAAAGCCTGAGTACATATTGTTAATGAAATGTATAAATATCCTACCCATTCAGAAGAAATCTGTATGGTAAATCTGAGGAAGGAGGAAAATAGCTTTGAGAATAAACACTAAATGAAAGAAAATTCAGATCACATACAGAAAGAAATAAAAACATATAAGCTCCTGTGTATTCTAACCAAGAAATCACTTAACCAGTAGGGAGCTAAAGTTTATAAACCCAACAACCTCGCTGGGGTTTTTGAGGACGCTATTGCAATCCAAATGACTTTACCATTTCAAAGCCTATTCCCACTTGGTGTCTCATTTAATCCACACCACACCTCTAAGAGGTTGTTGCTATTGTCCATATTTAATAAGGAAAATTCAGGTTCTAAGAGTTATATTAACTGATTTAATCCTCAAGTCTCTTTGTGTTCCAGCAAAGATCAATTGAAACTTCTCTTGGGGCCCCTGGGTGGTACAGTCAGTTAAGTGTCTGACTCTTGCTTTCGGCTCAGGTAGTTATCCCAGGATCCTGAGCTTGAGCCCTCGTGTTAGACTCTGCACTCAGCATCGACATGACTTGAGATTCTTCCTCTCTCTCTGCCCTTCCCGTCCATGCTCTCTCTCTCTCTCAAATAAATAAATAAATCTTAAAACAGAACAACAAGATCAAAAAACTTCTCTTACCTGGAACCACAGAAATTGCCATTTCCTAGGTTAAAATGTTTAAATATTGGCAACTTCGTATGATTCAACCTAATAGACCCCAAGTACCATGCTCTAAAATTTTTTAATCAACATGTGTCTTTATACTTTTTCCATGATTACAGAAGTCAACTGATTAACAATGTCAAGTGGCAGAATGAAGTTGGGGTCACTATCTGACCAGGGAACTTGGCAGGGATGTGTCTGATTCAGATCCTCAAATGAGGAGTTTTGCCCATGCCCAGGCAAGGAACTGCAACACAACCACCGTGGGAAGTGTCCTTCTGCCCCCTCTGACTACAGGGCTGGTAACAACTTCTGGAAGCTGTGCAGCCCAATGGTGCTAGAGCCTAGAGAAGGGCATGTAGAGCCCGTAATTTGCAAAACAAAGCCAGTGGCCCTGTTTAACCAGGGAACTTGGGGTGTGGGTCGGCTTGAGTTAAGACAAAGATCAAAGAGATTTACTGGTTTTTGAGCTGCTTCTTCCACTATGCTGGGGCAGGGATTCTAATTCATAGCCCCACTCATGTGTGAATATAGCCTTCAGCTTGTGTGATCAGGGAGTCCAACTGGAGCACACAGGAAGTTGCATTGCCCATTCAATAGCCCAGTGTACAGTGGCACTGAACAGAGAGCAGAGCCCATGGCACCCCCCCCCCCGTGAAGAACAAAACCAGTATCCTCCCCAGACCAGGGAATTCAGTGCACACTGTGGCTTGATTTCCACAAACAATGAGCTGTATAGGCTCTGGGTTCCATCTTATTACCCTGTTAATTCATAACCCCAACTACTACTGAATATAGTACCTAGTCATGACTATCTAGTAAACCTGACCAGAGACTTCAGACAACCATGGAATCTACAATGCAGCCTCACTTGGTTAGGGAACCAGGCTAGCGGTCCTATTTAACTGTTCTCAGTCAGTAGCCGGCCCCCACCCATCTAATCCCTGTCCTTAGAGTTCAGGCAGTTTACCTTGCCCCCAAATAGGCCGTAATAGCACGCCCCATCCACCCAGCAACATTATCAGCAGACACATCCAGGAACCCAAAGTGAGATGACTGCTGAGGTTTATCTGCAAAAGCAAACCTATAAATCTTGGGAGAAGAGCCCAATTACTCAAATGCACAGATAACATAAACAATCAAGGATAAAAAAAAAATCAGGTAAATATGATACCACCAAAGGAAACTAACAAAACTCCAATAACTGAGTTAAGGAAATGAAAGTCAGGAACTGTCAGACAAAGAATTCAGAATTGTCCTCTTAAGGAAGTTTAGTGAACTACAAGAAAACACAGACAACTAAACACAATTAGGAAAACAATGCATGAACAAAAAAGGAAGTTTGACAAGGAAATAGCAATCATCAAAACAAACAAACAAAAAAACCCCCAGAAATCCTAGAGCTGAAAATTCAGTAGTTGAGCTGAAGAATTAGAGAGTTTCAAAAGTAGACTCAACCATGCGGAAGAAAGAATCAGTGATCTGGAGGAAAGGACATTGGAAATTACCCCATCAGAGTAGAAGAAAACACAGGAAGAAAGCTCGTTGACAAATGTCTTGGTAATGTTTTGGATGTGACACCTAAAGTACAAGCAACAAAATAAAACAAACAAACAAACAAATAGGTGGGAGTACATCAAACTAAAAATCTGCACATCAAAAGAAACCATCAACAAAGTGAAAAGAAAACGTACAGAATGGGAATTTTTTTTTTTTGCAAACCATGCTTCTAAGGGGTTAATATCCCAAATATATAATAAACTCATATAGCTCAATAGCAAAATGTCAAATAACCCAATTAAAAATGATCAACAGAACTGAATAGACATTTTCTAAATATATACATAAGGGCAACAGGTATCAAAGGGTACATGGAAATAACTTTACCATCACTATTTATTAGAGAAATGCAAATTAAAACCACAATGAGATATCACACCATGCCTGTTGGAATGACCATCATCAAAGAGATAAGAGCTAAGAAATGCTGGCAAGGATGTGGAGAGAAGAGAACCTTTGTGCACTATTGGTGAGATCATAAATTGGTCATTATGGCAAATCGTATGGAGGATCTTCAAAAAATTAAATATAGAACTACCATATGATCCAGAAATTCCACTTCTGGGAAAATATCCAAAGGAAATAAAAACACTAGCTCAAAAAGATGTCTGTACTTCCATGTTCACAGCAGCATTATTTACAATAGCCAACACATGTAAACAACCTAAGTGTTCATTAATGGATGAATGGATAAAAAATATATATATATTTTTTTTTCCAGCCATAAAAGTTGAGGAAATATTACCATTTGTGACAACATGGATAGACATTGAAGGCATTATGTGAAGTAAAATATGACAGAGAAAGACAAACACTACATGATTTCACTTATATGTAGAGTCTTCTTATGCAGATAGAAAGATAATAGATAGATAGATAGATAGATAGATAGATAGATAGATAGATAGATAAAGATGGGTGTTAGCTAAACCTACGATCATTTTATAATATAAGTACATCAAACCATCATGCTGTACACCTAAGGCTTATACAGTGATATACGTCAACTATTCCTCAATAAAACGGGAAAAAAGATTTACGGGAAACTTAAAGTCAAGTGAAATGTCAAGTAAAATAATTGTGTATCTCACGTCAGGTGGGCACCAAACTGGCCCAGTTTGTTGTTGAAATGGGTATTAAACTAAAGAAAGAGTGATTTGAATACCATCTGCTTCCTCATTTTTCTAAGTTACCATAAATATTATTTTCATTCATATTCATAGATTATTTATTCATATTCCTTCCTCTCTTCCCTACAATATTATAGATGATGTATTGAAGACATATAATATACATATCATATATTATTATACACACAAATACATACACAACTATTATTTTTGTTCCAGCTTGAAATACCCTATTTATTAAAATGTAGCATTTCAGGAGTCATATTTTACCTTCAGTTTTTTGGAAGGAAAAATAAAAAAAAGATGTTCGGTAAATGCAATTGTAAAGATGAATTGGTACCCCGTGAATCATGATAGTTGGTGGGAAAAAAATGATGTAAGGTCCCTTGCCAAGAGGATCCAATCAAGAACTCTTTGAATCATGTCCTTTTGGTTATAAGGTGAAGGCCACAGATTTTTAAGGGCCTTTGCTTCATTATTTGCTTCTAATTGAAAGACCGTGTCCACAATGAATAAAAAGAATTCTCATTATCTGAACTTCCATTTCAGCCCTTGAGGGAGGTTGTTCTGCTAGTGCCCCTTCTCTGGTTTGTTTCATCAGCACATTTCATGGTGGCTGCATATGGTGACCAAAGTTCTCCGTAAGGGCACAGAGTTTTGCAAATGACATAAATACACCTAGCCTATACTATACCTATTGGATATTTGCACTTAAATCTCCAACAAGTGATCAATCAGAAGCAACTTGCAAACCTTCCCATCTTGGGACAATTCCAAACATCTAGAGTTGTTATTTTTTTTTTTTTATGTTGAACCAAAATATGGCTCCAAAAACTAATAGGTCTTTCAGTGCCTAGAAATCACAAATAAAAAATTTCCTCCCTCTTTGACATCGTCCAGATGTCTTACATTGATCTTACCCCCTCCAGCCTAAAATCTCAGTTCTTTTATCTGTTCCTTAGATGATAAGATGTGGGATTCCCTTAACAATCTACTCATTTCTTTCTGACATCACCAGGTGACTTTTAAGTGCAGTACTCAAAAGTACCTTCTTCTCCACCTGAGATTTAAACCAAATCATGTCACTCTCCTGCTAAAAACTCTGAAATGTTTTATACAACCTTCAGAATAAAAGCCAATCTCGTATCACCAAAATGCCCGAGATGTGCTCTCAGCCTTCTCGCTGACTCACTCACGCCACCCCACTCACGCCACCCCATGCTATTTCAGTCCTATGCACAAACCTCATTTCCTTTCCTCTCCAGACCTCTGCACAAGCTGTGGTCTTATATTTTGAATATAGTAAATAGCTCTTGAGTTAGGGTGAGTTAGGTATTGTTTCAGTAAGTTCCAGAAAAGCTTTCTCTTTCCATATTGGGCATGTTTCCTGCAGTCATGCATTTGGAAATTTCTTTTTCTGTGTCCCTCCCAAACATGTGCAGATGGACCATGACCTCTTTCAGAACAGCCACTGTCCCTTCATCTCATGCTCCTCTCTTCCTGTATTATTCCTGACAGAGTAGAAACCTAAGTTAAATGAAGAACTTCATACAACTAAAACAATTGGGGACTGACCAGGGCTACATATATAGAGCAGACTTTAATGAACTGAAGACTATAAAAGCCTTAGATCTTAAAATGGTTCCCCTGTTAACTAACAATCAGAGTCTACTAGCCCACCTCACCTACCAGCTTGGACACTGGGGACTCTCTTGCAAGGAAATGTTCAAATCACCCAAAAAAGATTACTCTTAATAGTAGTTTCTGCTCAGAGAGAGGACATGGTATGTTTTAATGATGGAAGAGTTAAGTCAATCTCCACCTTTGAGTTCACACATATTCCTGGTCCTTACTCCTATGAAAAGAAATGAAAAATCATGCTTAAAACCGGAGAAATAAAACTATACTAAGAATAAGCAAATTAAATTTTGCTTTCTTCTCCTTTTTATTTTTACTTGGTAATGTCAGGGTGATCTTAAAAACCAAGATCTTAAACATTTCTGAATGCACTTCTTGAATACATAGCCAACCAGACAAAAAGAGAGTTTTAGGGTCAAGATGAAAATGATTATCTTTTAAATAGGCTTGGGGTGGCTGTCAGTGAGAGATAACAATTGGAATTACCAAGTCAGGGCAAGAGTGTTTATATCATCTTTAAGGAATGGAGGAATCTAAAATTTTATTTGTTTTGACCCAAGAAGACAGCAGAAGTTAGCACATGGAGTGAAAAGATGAACCCTCTGGCTAAAACATTTTCTAGTCCCATTCCCTCCTTAAATAATAACTATTCTTGGAATTCAAATCCCTTCATAAATTGGTCCTTTCCTAACTCCAAATCAACTGGTGTTGGAGTGTTTTAAAAAATGTACAGATACTTGGCCATGGATATTTTTTAAAAGCCTCTAGGTGATCCTAATGTTATTTCAGCATTGAGAAGTTACTATGGCTTCAGTCTCAACACAAATCTGTGTTTTGCTAACGCCATAAACAGCAGTATTTTCACTGCAGCATTGACGGACATGCGATCTTTGCTTTTATTAAGCTGTTTACTTGGATATAATTGATACTTGTGTCTGTAAATTGGTACCGGCTTTACTTCTCATTTTGCTTAAAGTCATCAAGTAGCACCAGGAAATAATAATAATAACAATAACCAATATTTATTGAAGTGCTTTTCTAGGGACTCTATGAATAAAAATCCATTTAATCCTTGAAAAAAAAAACTTTATGATTTAACTGCTATTATTATCCCCCGTTTACATTTTACAGATGAGGAAACAGGCTCAGAAAAGGTAATGAGCCCAAGATTATAGAGTTAATAAAAGAGAAGACTGAGTTCTGGGCAAAGCAGTGATTCACAGTGAAACCTATTCAGAATGATCTGATAAGCATTCAATACAGTGGGAGATTTAAGAAAGGTTTTAAGAATACGGACTCTGGGGTTAATACACCTGATTCAAAGCTGACTCTACTGCTCACCAGCTATGTGACCTTATACAAAATCCCTAAGCTCTTTGACCTTCAGTTTTCCTCTCTGTTTATTTATTTTAAAGATTTTATTTATTTATTTGACAGAGAGAGAGACACAGCGAGAGAGGGAACACAAGCAGGGGGAATGGGACAGGGAGAAGCAGGCTTCCTGCGGAGCAGGGAGCCCGATGCGGGGCTCAATCCCAGGACCCTGGGATCACGACCTGAGCCGAAGGCAGACGCTTAACGACTGAGCCACCAAGGCGCCCCTTCCTCTCTGTTTAAACAGGGATTGTAATAGTTTCAACTTCACGGTGAGCATGCCAAGGCCCAGAACAGCTAAATAACTTAGCACTAGGGACCAACAGAGTTAAGTGGCAGAATAATTAAAACCTAAATATCTTGATTTATAGATTCATTTCCATTTTAGCATGCTAGCTATTTTCCAGGAGCTAGATTTGAAAGCCCTTGGATACTTAGGTAAGGAACGAACATTCCCTAACCATGTGACCTATGATCCAAAACAAAGAACACACCGGCTCTCTGTAGGGGCTCAACCCAGGTGTTTAAGATAGTTAATGAGTTAACTGAAAACTCAGTGGGGATCTTCATTTGTTAGTGCATTTTCCTGAAAGTACATGGAGTCTGACAGTGACCTATCAATCTTCAGATCCCAATATGAGAATCTGCAGGTTATGAGGGCAAGAACTACCTCCCCTAGGGTCAGACAGATGTTTCTTCCTGTTCCATACTGCATGCAACCATATGAGGCGATGAGGCATCACCAAAACCACAAGGAGACTCCACATTCTTGCCTCTGTGCTTTCTGACTGCCCTGTTTTCTATATTGTAAGCCATTGGTCTTCATTATGTTCTGGAAAGTAATGAGCCACAACAGGACAGGAGGCTTAAGAAGGGTGGGGAGATGGTTTATCTGTAACCCTATATAGAGCTCCGTTCACTGCAAGGCAGCATCAACTGTGAAACTCCAGTTTGTAGGCAAACTGCAATTTAACATACAAGCAAAAAACCAATTATTTTATTAAGCACAAGACATTTCATACTTATCTGATTAAGATAATTTGGCATCTTATACTTCAATATGCTGGTAGAACTTGGTCTTTTTGAAGATAAAGTGAAATTCTGTTTTGTTATACTATACAAAACATGCTGCCTTTCATTCAGACAAACTGCCATTGATTTTCTATGTTTTCTATACATACAATTCAAGATCTGAAAATTAAAATAATATTTACCTTACAAAGAATTCACATATCTACTGAGGCTAATACAATTGGCTCTTAAACATATTACAAGTACAGGTGCATAGTTACTTCTATTGCCACAATTCCCTGAGACAGCATCACCATCTCCAGCAAGAGAGGCAGAGTAAGTTGTCTAAGGTCACACAGCTAAAAATTTCTGTTAACCATTAGACTTACATTGGCTTTTACATAATCACCTTGCTGTTGATATGACATAAAAACTATTTCTTTGACCTTATTTATTTATTTATTTATTTATTTTGGATAGACATTATCAATAGAATTGGTACAGTTTTCCATAGGCTATCTGACATGTTAAACATTCTGAGAATGCTCGGAAGTGACCTGCATTAAGCATTTAATGGGGCAGGACCAACTTCCTTGGGATTGACCATCAAGGAAGTGATGAGGCCAGAATTCTATTACCCCAGATAAGAATACCTCTGTTTAGGTCTTACTGAAAGCATGTTATTGCCATGAGAGCCTAGCATAAACTCTGTTTTCTTTCTATGTTAAATAAAGATAACAATTCCCGTCTTCTATATCCCCACCGGTGTAATGAAGACTAGTTTAAATAATTACTGTTTCTTTAAGATATTGTCTGTGGGGTCCTGAAATTTCAGTAAGGGGTTGAGGGTGATCAGTGCCTTCAATTGTCCTCAACTGGCCCATTCCAATGAGCCTTCTCCTCTATTTATTTTACATTTTGATTGTTTCAAGGCTTGAAAAAAAGAGGAACTTTCTAAAAAGAAGAAATGTTTTAGCAATTGAGATCATGCATGCAAAAATACTTTATGGTATATAGTTAGTAAGAGATTTTTAATACTTGCCAAGTATTATCATAAAAACCAACCATGTTTCATTCACAGGAAAGCAGGATTGTGATAGAAAAAAGTATTTTCTTTGAGATTAGGAAGGCCAGGGCTTGGGTTCTATATTAGTCAGGATTCTCCAGAGAAACAGAACCAGTAAGATGGAAATGTCTGTATCTGTATCTGTGTCTCTATTTATTTATTATAAAGAATTGGCTCCCATAATTAGGGAGGCTGAGAAGTCCCAAGGGCTGCAGTCAGCTAGCTGAAGACCCAGAAGAGCCAATGATATAGTTTTAGTTTAAGTCAGAAGGGCAGGAAAGAACCAAAGTCCTAGTTCAAAGCAGCCAGGCAGGAGGAATTTCTTCTTACTTGCCAGAAGGTCAGCTTTTTTGTTCTGTTCAGGCCCCAGTGGGATAAGACCCACTCACTTGAGGGAACACAATCTACTTAACTCAGTCTGTTAAATGTTACATACATCCACAAACACCCTCACAGACACACCCAGAATAATGCTTGACCAATTGGCCGGGCACCCCGGGTCCCAGTCAAGTTGATACATTAACCTAATCATCAGAGCTTCCTGTTCTGCCATGTACTAAGAGTGACTGGAGAAATCACTTCAACTGCTTAATCATCAACAAAATAGGAATGAGATACCATCCCACATAAAGTTGTTTTGAGGATTAATTGCGTAGTCCTACAAATGTCTTCTACATGGTTCTCTAGAGGCAGTTTACAATACGGTAGCTTACTTCAACGTCATCAGGAGAGTGAAAGAGACTAATGTAGATCTGCATAAAATATTGAGTCTTTAATGTAATATAATCATGAAGTGACTCCCCATTACCTTTGCCATATAAGGTAACGTAACCAAGGGACTGACATTTCATCACCTTTGCCATATTCTATGGGTTAAGAACAAGTCACAAATACTGCTTGCATTCAAAAGGAAGGGGTTATACAATCCCTTGTGGTATGAATACCAAAAGATGAGCAGAATTGGGGGGTCATTTTAGGATCTATCCATGACAGAAATGAAGCCGAAATATAAGCAGCATTTTAAAATTGTGGGATAAACTTTTTTTAAACTCATCTTTTGTTAAGAGATATAATTTCCTGAAAGTAAGTCAGCAACATGTTCAAGGTATATATTTCTCCATGTTGACAGAAGAGGCTCTATTTCCATGGTGACACAAATATAATTTTAATTACTACTTCCAAATATGGAATATATATGTGTGTATATACATATATATGTGTGTATATATACATATATACACACATATATACATATATATATATCACAGATTTTGTACTTCTGTGCACTACATGGAGTCTAACCACTACATATTTATTTCAAGGAAAACTCAACTTCCATATAGAAAATGAAAACATACATTCCTTCTTTCAAAGAACTTCAGCACTATCTAAAATTTTTAGTGTTTGTACATGCAGCTGACAAATCTTTCCATCCTAAAACACTGTGGTTTTGGGTGGATGATGTTCACCTAATGATAATAATAATTTAGCTTTGGGGTAGAGGTGATATGTACATATAAATTTTATTTCCTTCTTGTACTTTTCTGGATAGTTTTAATTTCTGTGTCTTTTTATTCAAAATTACAAGAAAGCAATTTTTAGAAGATTTTATTTATTTATTTATGGGGGGGAGAGAAAGCATGAGCTGGGGGGAGGGGCAGAGGAAAAGGGAGAAATAGACTCCCTGCTCAGCAGCGAGCCCAACGCAGGGCTCTATCCAGACCCTGGGATCGTGACTTGAGCCGAAGGCAGACAGTTAACCAATGGAGTCACCCAGGTGCCCCAAGAAAGCATTTAAAAAAATATTTAGTATTGCTCATCAGTTTTCATCCTGACCTGAAAGAAAGCAGTATTCATATAGATTTACAAACATGCTCATCAGCCCATGTACAGCACAATTTTTGAGGTTGCCTTGTTGGGAGGTCAGTTATGTTCACAGATCACAACCTCTGAGTCATAAACAACATGTGACATAATACAAATTGAGAGAACTAGAAGGAATCCTCAAGTACAAACCACAGATGTAAGTAAAAACAATAAAACAATTTGAAAATACTGGACACTATTTCTCAACCTCTTTCCCAGAAATTCTGGACCTCCCTGTTCACAATCAAGTATCTAGAACCCCTAACCAAGAATGTAATCATGTAGTAACAGTCTCTCAGCACTATTTCTAGGACCCTATTTGTATTCTCTTTTCTTAAATTACTGTAAGTTGTTACTACTGCAGGAAATACAAGTGTGACACATTCGGAAACAAACAAGAAATTTTGTATACCTAATATTCTAAACCATCCAGTTACTAATTGGGAAGGATTGTTTAGAGGACAGCTGAACTGGACAGAGACTCAAGAAATGCAATCAAGGGCAATCACTAGGTACTAGATGTCACCTGTATATAAATGTGATAAAATCTCACTTGGCGGATCCAGATATCCTGCATTGATGTTGGACCTGGATTATGAACGCAGTAGGGACAAGTGTTTGTTTCCTCATGATGCATTTCTGCACCTATCAAGGTTGCACATCACACACACACACACACACACAGATGCATATACATACACACATGAAGAGTTTGAGGCATCTCCATTGAACACATACGTGTTATATAAGGACAACATTCCTATATTCCTATTTGGTCCACTTTAATTATCCATAAGGAGGAATTAACAAAGATACTTTCCTCATTTGGAAAACTGGGTAACTATGAAATAGTTATGTGCTAATATATTTATTATGTAATAAGTATATGTACCAATATATCCTATATATTGGTACATATATATACTAGTATATATATGGTATATATAATATAGGTAGCTGAAACATCTAATTTTAAGGTCTAAATTTGTTGGAAATCAATCATTTTAGCTGCAAATTGCTTTGAACTATCTATGTTCTCCTTGCCCTAGTACACACAGAATTGTAAATATAAGTTGAAACTACCTTGAATGCTGCAAACTTTTTCATAGATATCATTTACTGTAGAGTGGCCAGTTGTTTGGCCTGCAAAGAACCCCTAATTATAGTACTGATTTGTAGAATTTATCTTTTGTTATATACTGTTAATTGGACAACTTCTTTTTCTTTCTCATTAATGTAATAAGGTCTTTGGTCTAGCTTCTAATTTAATGTCTTTAATATTCCTTTGGTAACATTAAATTTGGATATAGAATAAGAGAAAATAAAGTAAAATAAGATCTGAAAAGCACATGTAATGTGTAAATTTAATAAGCTTTAATCCATCTATGTCTTAGAATTGGTATTAAATATCCAGGGTTTTTTTCCATTTTTATAATTTTCAGGTGAGTACTGATTATAATGAAAAGATATCATACATATCTTTTCAAAGTATATGATAGCTTTTTGAGATATAAATCACATACTGTACAATTCACACATTTAAAATGTACAATTCAGTGGTTTTTACTATAATCACAGAATTATGCAATTATCACAATCCATCATCACTATTAATTTTGACATTTTATCATGTCAAAAAGAAACCTCATCTCCATTATCAGTCATTTCTCATTTACCCCCAATTCTCCAGCTCTAGGCAATCACTAATCTACTTTCTACTTCTATATATTTGCCAAATCTGGACATTTGATATGAATGGACTAGTAATGTGTCAGTTTTTCTATGAGTGTATGTGTGTGTGCATGTGTATCTTCTTTCACATAGCATATTTCCAAGGTCTGTCCATGTTGTAGCATGAATCAGTACTTTATTCATTTTTATTACTGAATATTATTCTATTGTATGGTTATACTACATTTTGTTTATTCATTCATTGGTTACAGGGCATCCTACACCATTTTACATGACTTATTAGAACAGGGGAGGGACCCTTGCTCTGAGTTCCTTTGAAAATATGGTCTGAGAAACAGCCAAGAAAACCTCTGCTCGTGGCTAGATCCATATCATAAAATCTGGAGATGTTGACAGTCATATTCTTTTGTGTGAACAAGATAAAGAGAAAAGGTGGTTTTGCTGTGAAAGAAAAAAAAAATGAAGCAGGTTTTCAGGAGGAGCAGAAAATATATGGGGAAAGATTATAGCTAGCTGCCCTTCTGGTTTATAATTCCAAACCCTTCTGGAATTCCTGAGAAATACATGGATCCTCAGAAGAGATTTCTACTCTATTTAATTAAGTCAGTATGGAAGGCAGCAAAATGACACCCAACGTTTTCTTATTGCCCCAATCCCTGAAATCTGTAAATATGTGACCTTACATTGCAAAAGGGATTTGTGTGTGTTATTAAGGGTATAGATCTTGAGATTACCTTGGATTACCTGGGTTGGTCAAATCCAGTTACAAAAGTCATTAAAACAAAGAAACTTTTAGAATGTTTAAAGAATATTTGATTAAAGAGAGCTACAATTATTAATGAAAAAGCAGAGAGATGAAATGTTAAGTCTCCACCTCCCATTGTACATTTTGAAGATAGAGGAAGGGGTCCATGAGCTAAGAAATGTGGGCAGCCTCTACAATCTGTAGAAGGTAAATAATCATTTTCCCTAAAGCCTGTAGGAAGAAACACATCCCTGATGACAACTTGATTTTGGCCCAGCGAGACCTATGTCAGATTTCTTATATCCAGCGCTGTAAGATAATAAATTTGGACTGTTTAGGCCACTACGTTAGTGTAAGCTGTTATAACAGCAATAGAAAACTAGTATAGTTGGCTCCCGTAATTTCTGATATGTGAGAGAAAAAAAAAAGTCAACACGTAAGTATTTATTTTATTTAGGTTCTAGTAGACAAAGTATCCTTTCTGCAATTTAATTGAAAGATAATCTTCTAGTCTGGGAAGTAGTTCTTGCAGTGAAGAGAATACTTGCCTTGGAAGGCAATCCATTGGTCAATGTCAATGGTATGGCAGAGAAATTTGCTAAAATGGCTCATCAGAGATGTTCCACTTTAACCCAAACTTGGGAATAGGATGTGCTATCACTTCCATGCTTGTGTTATGTTATGCAACACAAAGGACTTCAGTTAGGGAGAGTATCTGTGTGGGCCTGATAAGCCTTAAAAGCAGAGAGTTTTATCTGAATGGTAGCAACAGGAGAAACTGGAGGAATTAAAAGTTTGAGATGTACATGCCACACTATTCCTTATTTGAAGGTAGAAGAAGCTATGTGCCCATATTAATGGGCAGTCTCTAGTAGCAATGAGAGTCCCTGCCACCAGATTCAGCAAGGAAATGTTACATAGTCAACTAACTAGATTCTTTTCTCAAACCTAAGAGCCTATCATGGCAGACCTCTTGACTTCAGCCTTGTGAGACATTAATTAGAGAGCCCAGCTGCAACCACTTGGATTTCTTACCTAAGAAATGTGAGATAATAAATGTGTGTTGCTTTAGTCCACTAAATTTGTGGTAATTTGCTGTGAAAGAAAAAAAAAATGAAGCAGGTTTTCAGGAGGAGCAGAAAATATATGGGGAAAGATTATAGCTAGCTGCCCTTCTGGTTTATAATTCCAATGATGCAGCCATAGCAAACTAATATAGAAAGTATTAGAAAAGTTAGTTTAAAAGTTCTTTAAGAACTAGTGTCTTATTGCGATGGACTGAAAAACAAACTGAGGGTTCTAGAGGGGAGGGGGGTGGGGGGATGGGTTAGCCTGGTGATGGGTATCAAAGAGGGCACTATCTATGTGGAGCACTGGGTGTTATACGCAAATGTTGAATCATGGAACACTACATCAACAACTCATGATGTATGGTGATTAACATAACATTAAAAAAAAGAATTAGTGTATTATTGTAATGGTGTTGTATGGTGACAGATGGTTGCTGGACTTGTGATAATAGCATAATGTATAGAATTGTTGAATCACTATGTTGTTCATCTGAACCTAATATAATATTTTGCCTTAACAATATGTCGATTAAAAAGAAACTAATATCCACTCAGACTTCCTATTTTTGATATTATCTCTATTTACTAATTATAGAAGTCAGTAAGACTGTAAATGCACAACTTCTTCTGAGTACATGGTGTGATGGAATTTCCTTACACACTCTGAAATGTGGTGTGATTTCTGGCTTATCTTGGACACTTCAACGTGAGTAGAAGGGATTTGTATCAATACTGAGTAGTGCTTGATTTGTCATATCCCCTCCCCTTCATTGTGGTGATCACTGATGGGCATGTGGAGATCATGTCTCCCTTATTCTGGGTCCTTGAGGGACTGAGAAGTAGATTTTCCCCGTATCTCCCTGTTAACTCATACTCAACATATAACATGGACAAGAACTTTTTAAATATTACTCTACTGAGATTTGGAGGGTAGTTGTTACTCAGCATAAGCGAGTTTCTCCTCGTCAAAACACCACATACATGACCTTGGGCAGTTCCTTAATTATTATCTTCTACTCTTTTGCTGCTTCTGCTTCTCCTCCACTTCCTCTTCTTTCTCTTCCTCTCCCCCTTCCTTTTTTCCTCCTCTTCCTCTTCCTTCTCCTCTTCTTCTTCTCTTCCTCCCCTTCTTCCTCTTTTTCTCCTCCTGTTCCTCTCCCCCTCCCCTTTACCTGCTCCTCTCCCTCTCTCCCTTCTCCTTCTCTTCCTCTTCCTCCTCCTCTTTTTCTTCACCACCACCATTAATTTAATTTAATTTAATTTTTATTTTTTTAAAGATTTCATTTATTTGACAGAGAGAGCGAGAGAGGGAACACAAGCAGGGGGAGTGGGAGAGGGAGAAGCAGGCTTTCCGCTGAGCAGGGAGCCCGATGCGGGGCTCGATCCCAGGACCCTGGGATCATGACCTGAGCCGAAGGCAGACGCTTAACAACTGAGCCACCCAGGTGCCCCGAGAATGTATGTGGAGTATCTTTTTAAAATGACATTAATCTCATATCTAAGGGCTCCCTCCTTATGACCTAATAAACTCCCAAAGGCCTCATCTACTGGTGACACCAATTTAAGTCTTAGAATTTCAACATGAATTTTAGGGAAACACATATATTTAAACCATAGAAATTTCCTTTTATTTTATTTTTGTTTAAGGTTTTATTTATTTATTTGACAGAGAGACACACAGCGAGAGAGGGAAGATAAGCAAGGGGAGTGGGAAAGAGAGAAGCAGGCTTCCCACCGAGCAGGGAGCCCGATGCAGGGCTCGATGCCAGGACCCTGGGATCATGTCCTGAGCCAAAGGCAGACACTTAACGACTGAGCCACCCAGGCGCCCCAACCATCATTAATTTTAAAGAAGGAATAATAATACTAATAGAACTACCATTTTTCAAGCAATTAGTATGTACTCAGTAAAGGACACTCAGTAAAATATGCTGTATCAAGTGGGGGCGGAGCAAGATGGCGGAGGAGTAGGAGACCTAGATTTTGTCTGGTCTCAGGAATTCAGCTGAATAGGGATCAAACCATTCTGAACACCTACGAACTCAACAGGAGATCGAAGAGGAGAGTAGCAACAACTCTCTGAACAGAGAAGCGACCACTTACTGGAAGGTAGGACGTGCGGAGAAGTGAATCCAAAGTGATATTCGGGAGGATAGACGGCCGGGGAGGGGCCTCAGCCGGCCGCTTCTGGCAAGTGATAGAGCCGCGGAGCACAAAATCGGACCTTTTAGAAGTTGGGCTCGGCGGAGGAACGTCGCTGCAGTGGCTAAGCAGGGGGTGGAATCCTCCCGGGACAGTGTGGTCTCAGGACCCTTGGGGTCACAGAAAGACCGGGGGTGCCTGAGCGCGCCAGAGCTCCCAGGTATCGGAGCGGGGAAGCCGGCTGCAGAGATGGAGCCGAGGCACGGGCTCTCAGCTCGGGGTTGCCATAAACTGTGATCCGCAGCCCAGTCGGGCCGCTGCTCCTCCAGCAGGGACCCAACAAGCGGCAGATCCGGGGAGACTCCGTTCCTTCCCGGGGAGGAGCGGCGCGGGAACGCACTACAGGGATCTGCTGGGTTTGGAGACTCCACACGGGGTCAGGTGCCAGAGATAGCAACGCTCGGTCACAGGCCCGGTGAGCACGGAGTGCGGCCAGAGACTGGGGACAAGGGAGTGACTGCTTTTCTCTGGGGGCGCACTGAGGAGCGGGGCCCCGAGTTCTCAGCTCCTCCGGGTGGAGATTGGGAGGCCACCATTTTTGCCCTGGTCCTCCAAAGCTGTACGGAGAGCTTGCAGGGAACAAAAGCTCCTGAGAGCAAACCCGAGCAGCTTGCTCAGCCAGGACTGACAAGGGCGGGGCAATTCAGCCTCCCGCAAAGACATTTGGAAACCACAGCAACAGGCCCCTCCCCCACAAGATCAGCACGAACAGCCAGCAAGCCAAGAACAAGTTTACCGATCAAGAACAATGGGAGAACTCCAGCCCTAGGGGAATACTGCACATAGAATTCATGGCTTTTTTTTTTTACCATGATTCATTAGTTCATCAAAGTTAATTTTTGTTCACTGTTTTTTTTATTTTTCTTTTTCCCTTGTTCAACCAACATCTTATCAATCCCTTTTAAAAAAAAAAAAAAAAACATTTTTTATTTTTCATTTTTAGAGTCATATTTTATCCCTTCATAGTAGTTACCTTTATTTTTGGCATATATATAAGTTGGTCTCTCTTTAAAATTTTGAGGTACAGTTTCCTCTAACAGATCAAAATATACCCTAAATCACTAGTGTATGGCTTTGTTCTAGTCTCCTGCCTGATCACATTCTCTCCCTTTTTCCTTTTTTTTCCCTTAAATCTTCTTTCTTTTTTCAAACAACTTCTTATCTTATCAAGTCCTTTTATAAAATCTTTTATAATTTTCATCTTTACAGTCATCTTCCATCCCTCATTGTATCAACCCTTATTTTGTACATATATGTCTTTCCTCCTTTAAAATTTTAGGAGGAACTTTTTTCTAACAGACCAAAATACGCCCAAAATCTAGTGTGAGGCACTGATCTATGCACTAGCCTGATCATATTTGATCATATTCTGCTTTTTTTGTATTGTTCTGTTTTTGTTTTTATCTTTTTTTCTTTTTTTTTTCTTTCTTTTTTCTTTCTTTCCCTTTCTTTTCCCCTGGTTTCAGGTCTTTTCTAATTTGTATACAGTATATTTGCTGGGGACGTTGTAAACCTGTTAGCATTTTGTTCCCTCATTCATCTATTCTCCACTGGACAAAATGACAAGATGAAAAAAATCACCTCAGCAAAAAGAACAAGAGGTAGTACCGTCAGCCAGGGACCTACTCAATACAGACATTAGTACGATGTCGGACCTAGAGTTCAGAATCATGACTTTAAAGATACTAGCTGGGCTTGAAAAAAGCATGGAAGGTATTAGAGAAACCCTTTCTGGAGAAATAAAAGAACTAAAATCTAAACAAGTCGAAATCAAAAAGGCTACTGATAAGGTGCAATCAAAAATGGGGGCACTAAATGCTAGAATAAATGAGGCAGAAGAGAGAATCAGTGATATAGAAGACCAAATGATGGAAAATAAAGAGGCTGAGAAAAAGAGAGAAACAACGACAGGATCACGAGGGCAGAATTCGAGAGATAAGCGATAAGATAAGACGAAACAACATTAGAATAATTGGGATCCCAGACGAAGAAGAGAGAGAGAGAGGGGCAGAAGGTATATTGGAGCAAATAATAGCAGAGAACTTCCCTAATGTGAGGAAGGAAACAGGCATCAAAATCCAGGAGGCACAGAGAACCCCTCTCAAAATCAATAATAATAGGTCAACACCCCGACATCTAATAGTAAAACTTACGAGTCTCAGAGACAAAGAGAAAATCCTGAAAGCAGCTCGGGAGAAGAGATATGTAACCTACAATGGTAGAAACATTAGATTGGCAACAGACCTATCCACAGAGACCTGGCAGGCCAGAAAGGACTGGCAAGATATCTTCAGAGCACTAACGAGAAAAATATGCAGCCAAAAATACTATATCCAGCTAGGCTGTCATTGAAAATAGAAGGAGAGATAAAAAGCTTCCAGAACAAACAAAAACTAAAGGAGTTTGCAAACACGAAACCAGCCCTCCAAGAAATATTGAGAGGGGTCCTCTAAGCAAAGAGAGAACCTAAAAGCAGCAAAGATCAGAAAGGAACACAGACAACATACAGTTAACAGTCACCTTACAGTCAATACAATGGCACTAAATTCATACCTTTCAATAGTTACCCTGAATGTAAATGGGCTCAATGCCCCAATCAAAAGACACAGGCTATCAGATTGGATTAAAAAACAAGACCCATCAATATGCTGTCTGCAAGAGACTCATTTTAGACCCAAAGACACCCCCACATTGAAAGTGAGGGGGTGGAAAACCATTTACCATGCTAATGGACACCAAAAGAAAGCTGGGTGGCAATCCTTTTATCAGACAAAATAGATTTTAAAACAAAGACTGTAATAAGAGATGAGAAAGGACACTATATCCTACTTAAAGGGTCTATCGAACAAGAAGATCTAACAATTGTAAATATCTATGCCCCGAACATGGGAGCAGCCAATTATATAAGGCAAATAATAACAAAAGCAAAGAAACACATTGACAACAACACAATAATAGTGGGGGACTTTAACACCCCCCTGACTGAAATGGACAGATCATCTAAGCAAAAGATCAACAAGGAAATAAAGACTTTAAATGACACACTGGACCAAATGGACTTCACAGACATATTCAGAACATTCCATCCCAAAGCAACGGAATACACATTGTCTCTAGTGCCCATGGAACATTCTCCAGAATTGATCACATCCTAGGTCACAAATCAGGTCTCAACCGGTACCAAAAGATTGGGATGATTCCCTGCATATTTTCAGACCACAATGCTTTGACTCTAGAACTCAATCACAAGAGGAAAGTCGGAAAGAACTCGAATACATGGAGGCTAAAGAGCATCCTACTAAAGAATGAATGGGTCAACCAGGAAATTAAAGAAGAATTAAAAAAATTCATGGAAACCAATGAAAATGAAAACACAACTGTTCAACATCTTTGGGATACAGCAAAGGCAGTCCTGAGAGGAAAGTATATAAGCAATACAAGCCTTTCTCAAGAAACAAGAAAGGTCTCAAATACACAACCTAACCCTACACCTAAAGGAGCTAGAGAAAGAACAGCAAATAAAGCCTAAACCCAGCAGGAGAAGAGAAATAATAAAGATCAGAGCAGAAATCAATGAACTAGAAACAAAAAGAGCAGTAGAACAGATCAACGAAACTAGGAGCTGGTTCTTTGAAAGAATTAACAAGATTGATAAACCCCTGGCCAGACTTACCAAAAAGAAAAATGACCCAAATCAACAAAATCATGAATGAAAGAGGAGAGATCACAACCAACACCAAAGAAATACAAACAATTCTAAGAACATATTATGAGCAACTCTATGCCAGCAAATTAGATAACCTGGAAGAAATGGGTGCATTCCTAGAGATGTATCAACTACCAAAACTGAACCAGGAAGAAATAGAAAATCTGAACAGACTTATAACCACTAAGGCAATTGAAACAGTCATAAAAATCTCCCAAGAAAGAAAAGCCCAGGGCCAGATGGCTTCCCAGGGGAATTCTATCAGACATTTAAAGAAGAATTAATACCTATTCTCCTGAAACTGTTCCAAAAAATAGAAATGGAAGGAAAACTTCTGAACTCATTTTATGAGGCCAGCATTACCTTGATCCCAAAACCAAAGACCCCATTAAAAAGGAGAATTACAGACCAATATCCTTGATGAACATGGATGCAAAAATTCTCACCAAAATACTAGCCGATAGGATCCAATAGTACATTGAAAGGATTATTCACCACGACGAATTGGGATTTAACCCTGGGCTGCAAGGATGGTTCAACATCCGCAAATCAATCAATGTGATACAATACATTAACAAAGGAAAGAACAAGAATCATATGATCCTCTCAATAGATGCAGAAAAAGCATTTGACAAAGTACAGCATCTTTCTTGATCAAAACTCTTTAGAGTAAAGGGTTAGAGGGTACATACCTCAATATCATAAAAGCCATCTATGAAAAACCTACAGCGAATATCATTCTCAATGGGGAAATGCTGAGAGTTTTTCCCCTAAGGTCAGGAACGCGGCAGGGATGTCCACTCTCACCACTGCTATTCAACATAGTATTAGAAGTCCTAGCCACAGCAATCAGACAACAAAAAGAAATCAAAGGCATCCAAATGGGCAAGGAGGAAGTCAAACTCTCACTCTTTGCAGATGATATGATACTGTATGTGGAAAACCCAAAAGACTCCACCCCAAAACTCCTAGAACTCATACAGGAATTCAGTCAAGTGGCAGGATATAAAATCAATGCACAGAAATCAGTGGCATTCCTATACACCAACAACAAGACAGAAGAGAGACAAATCAAAGAGTCGATCCCATTTACAATTGCACCCAAGACCATTAGATACCTAGGAATAAATTTAACCAAAGAGGCAAAGGATCTGTACTCAGAAAACTATAAAATACTCATGAAAGAAATTGAAGAAGACACAAAGAAATGGAAAAACGTTCCATGCTCATGGATTGGGAGAAACAACAGTGTGAAGATGTCAATGCTACCTAGAGCAATCTACACATTCAATGCAATCCCCATCAAAATACCATCCACTTTTTTCAAAGAAATGGAACAAATAATCCTAAAATGTGTATGGAACCAGAAGAGACCCCGAATAGCCAGAGGAATATTGAAAAAGAAAAGCAAAGCTGGCGGCATCACAATTCCGGACTTCCAGCTCTATTACAAAGCTGTCATCATCAAGACAGTATGGTACTGGCACAAAAACAGACACATAGATCAATGGAACAGAATCGAGAGCCCAGAAATGGACCCTCAACTCTATGGTCAACTTATCTTTGACAAAGCAGGAAAGAATGTCCAATGGCAAAAAGACAGTCTCTTCAACAAATGGTGTTGGGAAAATTGGACAGCCACATGCAGAAGAATGACACTGGACCATTTCCTTACACCACACACAAAAATAGACTCCAAATGGTTGAAAGACCTAAACGTGAGACAGGAGTCCATCAAAATCCTAAAGGAGAACACAGGTAGCAACTTCTTCGACCTCAGCCGCAGCAAATTCTTCCTAGAAACATCGCAAAGGCACGGGAAGCCAGGGCAAAAATGAACTATTGGGATTTCATCAAGATAAAAAGCTTTTGCACAGCAAAAGAAACAGTCCACAAAACCAAAAGACAACCGACAGAATGGGAGAAAATATTTGCAAATGACATATCAGATAAAGGGCTAGTATCCAAAATCTATAAAGAACTTATCAAACTCAACACTCAAAGAACAAATAATCCAATCAAGAAATGGGCAGAAGACATGAACAGACATTTTTCCAAAGAAGACATCCAAATGGCCAACAGGCACATGAAAAAGTGCTCAACATCGCTCGGCATCAGGGAAATCCAAATCAAAACCTCAATGAGATACCACCTCACACCCGTCAGAATGGCTAAAATTAACAAGTCAGGGAATGACAGATGTTGGCGGGGATGCGGAGAAAGGGGAACCCTCCTACACTGTTGGTGGGAATGCAAGCTGGTGCAACCACTCTGGAAAACAGTATGGAGGTTCCTCAAACAGTTGAAATTAGAGCTACCGTTCGATCCAGCAATTGCCCTACTGGGTATTTACCACAAAGATACAAATGTAGGGACCCGAAGGGGTACGTGTACCCCAATGTTTATAGCAGCAATGTCCACAATAGCCAAACTGTGGAAAGAGCCAAGATGTCCATCGACAGATGAATAGATAAAGAAGATGTGGTATATATACACAATGGAATATTATGCAGCCATCAAAAGGAATGAGATCTTGCCATTTGCAATGATGTGGATGGAACTGGAGGCTGTTATGCTGAGTGAAATAAGTCAATCAGAGAAATACATGTATCATATGACCTCACTGATATGAGGAATTCTTAATCTCAGGAAACAAACTGAGTGTTACTGGAGTGGTTGGGGGTGGGAGGGATGGGGTGGCTGGGTGATAAGACACTGTGGAGGGTATGTGCTACGGTTAGCGCTGTGAATTGTGCAAGACTGTTGAATCACAGATCTGTACTTCTGAAACAAATAACACAACATATTTTAAGAAAAAAGAAAAAAGAAGAAGGTAACAGGAGAGGAAGAATGAAGGGGAGTAAGTCAGAGGGGGAGACGAAGCATGAGAGATGATGGACTCTGAAAAACAAACTGAGGGTTCTAGAGGGGAGGAGGGCAGGGGGATGGGTTAGCCTGGTGATGGGTATTGAGGAGGGCACGTTCTGCATGGAGCACTGGGTGTTATGAACAAACAATGAATCATGGAACACTGCATCAAAAACTAATGATGTAATATATGGTGATTAACATAACAATAAAAAAAATTTTAAAAAAATACGCTGTATCAAGCACAGCAGTAAACACCATGGGTTCTGAAGTCAGTTTGCCTTAGTAAAGAACTTTGATCTGCTGATAAGAAGCTCTTTTTTTCTGTGTCTCAGTTTTCCTGTTGTTCAAATACAGTAATAGCACTTGCTTCATAGTGTTGTGTGAGGACAATTATAAATTAACACATGTGAAATGGTTAGAATACTGCCTGACACATAATAATCCTCTGATAAAAAGTTACTATTAATAAGGATAATTGCAAATTTCAAAACAAATGGATAAGCTAAGTATTATAATCTCCATTT
Source organism: Callorhinus ursinus (assembly GCF_003265705.2). Classification (NCBI taxonomy): domain Eukaryota; kingdom Metazoa; phylum Chordata; class Mammalia; order Carnivora; family Otariidae; genus Callorhinus; species Callorhinus ursinus. Next base: position 9,020,505 of record NW_027397099.1, read on the forward strand.
TGCCAGCACACATACAAAAAAACTCAAAAATTTTAATACTTTGCCCAAAGTTATACTAGTCATTCTATCTGATTTCAAAGTCCATGCTCATAATTATTCTCCCATTGGTTCTACATGAATTTGCCCTGAAGAATTAATCAATTCCTTCCTCCTCTAGGCAACCCTCATGCTTCCACTAAGTTGTGCCTTCACGTCAAAATGAAATATCCTAAGTTCCTTCACTAATCTATTACCAGACATAGTCTCAACACAGTTGCCTCCCCAGTTTGTCAACTCTTAAGACAAGCTGGGTTCTACACAAGCGTAATTGTTAAGTATGCTTATATGGTTCTGGATTATGTGTTTTTAATAACATTATAGGAGAATTTATTACTTTATTATTTTCTTCTCCCTAAATAGGGGAATATATATGGGCTTGTTAGAATAATTAAAAGGTGTGATGAAGATACCAGAAGCTCTGAGCTTCAACCTAAGCTCTTACTCACTGGTTGTATGACCGTGGGCAAGCCAATCTACTTCTCTGGGCCTCAGTTTCCTCATTCATCAAAAGAGGAGATTCAATTAGTGGAATATGTTTCAAGGCCTGAGATGATAGGGAATATGCCCCGTGAAAGGCTCACTTTAGCTTATGTATGGAGGTGACTCATGAGAACCTAATTGGGGAAGATGCTCAATTTTGTGCTGTGCTAGAATCAATTGTACCAGAAGGAAGAGGGCATGTAAACAAGGGCCTACTGTGCTTATTTTCCTAACAAAATATCCCAAAGTGTGAGAATTCAGAGACTTGAGCTCTGCTGGCAATCAATAAAACATGAATGCGTCTTTCAGAATGCATTTTCCTCATCCCCTTCAGGTTCCCTGTAATGAGGAGATAATGAGCTATAGACCTAGCCAGGGGTGCCTGGGAGCTTCTTCTAACATCCACTTTGTTAGAAGAACTTTTGCAGCTGAAAGGCAAAACATTTTCAAGGGTTATTCTGCCAGCTGTGTCACACCCTGAGCTTAATGTCATGATATTTTCTCAAGAATGTGAGGGTACCTACAGGGGTCCCTCAAATGGGCACTATTCAGTTATTGCCAGGGAAAATAAGTTTTCTTGTTGCCTCATTGATTTTTTTTTTTAAATCAGATGAGAAAATATTTACTAGAGAAGCACAGGACTCAACTTTATAAAGTGCAGCCCCCTGAGGTCACTATTTTATCTCAGGCATATCCTCAACATCATTTATTCTTCCTGCCCTTTCCACTGGCTTTTGTGACACTATCTTACTTCCCTTTTCCCTAGTATTTCCAACAACCACTTTATCTTGGGTATCTCATACACCCAGACTATAGTTGAAGAATGTCCCCAGCTCCCTGCCTATCCTAAAACAAACCTATAAGTCTAGGGTGGTAAAAAAGATTTCATCTGTTGTCTCACTAATCAATTATGGCTGTCTGGGGGGAAATAATGATGAGAAGAAACCCAAAACAACCACATATCCATGTGGGAAATGGGACTATTCTTATTGCGGACGGTTTCCTTTGTTCAGAAGGAAGATGTTTGGTGTTCAGTATTTGCTACTATTGCTATTGAAAGAATCTTCCTGAGTATAATAGGGAGAGGAGATTGGTGACTGGTGTAGGATATCAAAAGAAGATATAGGGAAGAAACAAAAGTTGAAGATATGTTAAATGACACTTTTGTTATGGTCTCCTGCAGAGGTAGATGGACTTCTACGCATAAATTTAGTTTGGAGGTAAAGATTGATGCCATCTCTCTCTCTCTCTCTCTCTCTCTCTCTCTCTCTCTCTCACACACACACACACACACACACACACACACACACACACACACACACACACACACCACAAACCCCAAGAGGGTATGAGAAAATTTATTGCTTGTATAGTTGACATTTCTGAGGAAAATAGGGCAGGATCCTCAAATAGGTCCCTAATCGCCTGAGATAACAAGGAAAGGAGACTGGTTCAGTTTTTACCATGTTTGGGGGCTGAGGTTGGAGTAAATGTTTCCCAAGGGCAGGACCTGCATGGTTTGAATTTTGTACCAGAACCCAAAAAGGAAGCACCCAGGCTTTTTTTTTTTTTTTTAATCAGTTTGTCCAGGTCAGGGAAAAAAGGGGGAAGGGAAAGGGAAGTTAAAAATCTAACAAAAAAAAAAAAAAAAAAAAAAAAAAAAAAAAAAAAATGGAATCAGGCTCCTTATTACCACATTCCTACTTCATGGGATGCAATTTTAAATTGAGATAGACAAAAATGAGATCCCAGAGATCAGTTTAGCATGGGTTCAAATCTTAGCTCAACCCCTTTTAAGCTTGCGACCTGTCATTAGGTTATTTCATTAGGTCACAAGCTTAAAAGGGGTTGAGCTAAGATTTGAACCCATGCTAAATTGTTTCAAAGATGAACCCATGCTAAATTGTTTCAAAGATGATTTTCTTCCTCCGTAAAATGGGGCATTGTTAAGATCCATGCACAAGAAAGCAAACTGGTAGTGGAAATATTGCATACAAGGTATTAATACCAGAATTTTCTAAGTGCTTAACATCATCATTGCATCATCACCGTACTTTCTACTACTGGTTTTGTTACAACCCCCACTCACCACTCCTATTTTACCTGATTTTTCTCTGTACAATATGTTTTCTACCTCTCTTCTGTGTATTTATCTTTAAACTTGCAGTGAGAATTGTTCAAATGGTTTTTAAAAAGATCCAGGCCCAATGTCTTGTCCTCCGTGGCTATGCTGACCTCAGTGCTCTCTACTTTGGGGGACCCTGACTTGTTGATGCCCACCTTCTTATGGCCTATTTTCATGGAAAGCGGGCAGCCTGGTGTGCATACTTCCTAAAGGAAATTCCACAGTTGCTCATAGATTTCACTACTTTGAACAACAACAACAACAACAAAAAACCACTCATTTGTCTTACAAAGCACACAATTCCGATTTCATGACATCTTAGTAGATGGAGGAACTTGGTTTTCCAACTGCAAATCTTAGAAAAAAAACTGCCTTAACATAAGTACTTTCCTATCTAAAGTCAACACTCATATCTTGGTTCAGATTTATTTTTAATTCTTTAACCTCACTCATTTTATTGTTTAATTTTATGTAACAATTGTTCTTTTACCTAAACATGTTCTCCAAAGTCACAAAATGAGTACTTCATTTAGGAAGCTTTCTCCCACTTTGGACTTCCTAACACATTTTATTTACATCTCTTTCAAGACAAGGACCCATCCTATCCTATCCTGTATTACATGTTTTTGTCTGCAAATCACTTGAGCTTTTCAAATGGCTAGTAAAATTTCGTTATCTGTTAAACAAGTAACTTGTAGCCCTTCCTTGGGAGATTCTGATTCAGTGGATTTTTGGTTGGGGCTTGGGAACCAATATTTTAACAAGCACTCAGATATACTCATGAAACGCTGGTGTATTTTCCTTGTGGAATTTAAGTTGCATGGAATTTGTACCTTCATCATTAAAACAGCCAAGGTATTTTGTGCATAGTAGAGACTCCAGTAGTGAGTTAGTGCATTTTTATGCTCACTGGGATTTTCTGGAGTAAATAATAATAATAATAATAATAACAACAACAACAACCATGACGATAGCTATGATTCATTATATGTTTACTATGTATTCCATTCTTTAGATGCATCACTAAATCTTATAATAATGCACTAAATCAGAATGTCTGCTCTCCAGGTTAGATATACAGAAACTGAGGCTCCTGGCAATGGTTGTAAATGCCTCAGTATGCACAGTTAAAAAGAAGCCAAATCCATCTTTATATCCAGGTCGGTCTGACAGCCAAGCCCTTGTAACTTGTGAAGGGGATTGGATGTATTTCTCTAGCCACTGCCACTTGCCCTAGTTAACATTCTCCTTGAATGACCTACAAGGTCCTTCACTTCTCACTGGCGTAAATGTCTCTGATGCTCCCAGTTTAAAAATTGCAATACACACATAAATAATTCAAGCAAACAACTTGATATAGTGAAGTGCATTAGGGCTAAAATAACCCTCCCCTTTTCGACTAGTTTAGAAAACCATCATCATTTTCTAGAAATACTCTCTGGGCTGCATGTGGTGCATGGTACATTGAATTTGTTAGCATTTTGCCAGCTCTGCCATTCAGAAGAAAAAAAAATCACTCTGGAATTGCTGCAAAATCAGCGTAAATGCAGATTTAATTGGCTTTGCCTCACAAATAACCTTCTTCATGCCAGCTTTATTGCAATGGTTGGAGAAGAGCATATCTTTTTCATCAATATACTGGTTATTTCTGTTAACAACATTCATAGTCAAAATCTGAGAGGTATTTACTGATAGGCTAAGACCTGTGTGTGTTGTCTTTAAATGGAATTTTTCATCTTCCCAAAGGTTCATCTCAATAGATAAAGAGATGGGTGGATAGACTGACAGATCTGTTTTATCTCCAACATCATCTCATAACACTTCCTCCTCTCCCCTTGATTATTCCCTCCAATTACACTAGTCACCCCCGAGAACTTCAAATATCCTAAGGTCTTTCTGCCCCTTCCAGGATGCTCCTTTCTCTTCATCTTCACATAGATGACTTCTCAATCTTCATACCTGTGTTAAATGTCACAACACTGCTTAAAAAGGTCATTCTTGGAATTCTATCTAAAATAGGCTACTCTCCATTCTTTTAATTCTCTGCTCCTCAGTTGTTTCTTTTATAGCAGGAGTTGGCCAATTTTTCTATAAAAAGCCAGGTTACAAATGTTTTAGGGTTTACAGGCCATAGGTCTCTATCACACCTGCTCAAAGCAGCAATAGGTATTATATAAACAAAGAGCATGGCTGTCTAGCAATATCACTTTATTTACAAAAATAGAATTCTGGCAGGACTTGGCTGGCAGGTGTAGTCTGCTGACCCTCTCCTTCACAGAACTGATCATGCATTATGGCTGAAACGTTTCTTTTATTTTATACTTGATTCTCAAAATGGCCACTCAAATTAAAGCCTCATGAAGACAAGAGTCATACTTTACTTGTTCTCCATTGAATTAATATTGAATATAACAGAAAATTGACAAAAACTTGTTGAAAGAATGGATTATTTCAAAGTTTAGTTTGGTATAAATATTAGCCTTAATGTTTGCTATATCCTGCAAGATAAATCCTAACTCTTTAGGACAGATACTTCTGCAAATTCCTGACCTAATGCCATGTTTAGTTTCAAAACACTCAACTACCACCTTTACTGTCACAGGGCAAGTACTGCTATTCCGTTAATCCATTTACACTTTCATTTGGTATTTCATGTACAATAAATAACATGGTAGACTGTATTCAGCATCGTGCTAACAGTGACACATAAATTAAACACAGCTGCTCCCCTCATGGGGTTTAAATCTGGTGTTGTCTCAAAGTACATGGACTTTCACTTTTCTGTTTAGCATGATTTTCTTTGCTTGTAGGTCCCCGCTATCAGCTTCACTGAGTAATCTCTAGCTTGTGTATCCCGATTTAATTGAGTAATCACTCCGATGCTCTCCCACTTCATCCCTTCATTGTGTCATTCTCTATGGCAATTTTGTTCATAGCTTCACCACAAGAGCTATTTCACTGGGGCTAAGTCACTTTTCTAAGGGCCTGTCTCCTTCATTTGACAATAATTTTTGGTGAGCCAAAGGGACAAATCTGACATTCTTTCCTGCATTGACAGGGCCAAGTACAATGCCTGGATTACAGAAAGTACTGAATGTTTGATGGATGAGTTAGTTTGACATCTTCCCTAGAGACTTGTGTAGCACTAAGTATTTGTAGACTGAATTCAGAAGAATTTTATTAGGATACTGAAAAATTACTGGTTTTGGATTATTATCAAGGATGTTTTTTCTAAGAGTCTAACATCTGTGAGTTAAAGTCCCTATATGTTCATTAATTTTGGGCAGATTGTTATCTTTCAGTTTTATACATCATTAAAATGAAATGGTATTTGAAAATAGAGTGTTCTGACTGAAGTAAAAAGTGAAGATCTGACCAAGGTAGAAAATTTAATAAGGGTAAAATTATGTCGTGATGCCTTCCAATGGATTGGTGAATTTGACCTGGTGCCTTATTCTCTGATACAGAAATGGGTCATGCTGTTTTTATTTCACATATATTATATTATAGGACTTTCTCCATAGGATAAATTTTTTCACTATTCTTTTGATGTAACTGGTTTGAAGATTTAAGTTCTAAACATGCATAACTGTAAAACTTCTATGAGTTAAAAATGATCCTTTAGAAAAACCATAAAGCAATGTTTACATATAATGGCTTCAAAATATTTGTGTGAAAAGCTGTCACTTCTGTACAAAATAACCCTGGACTCATGCAAATCATCTCAGCTTTAGAATACGAAATGCTTTTACAAAAGAAATGATAGGGTTTCAGAGAAAGCACAGGTTGGTTTTTAAAGTAAGTAATAGAAATGTTGTAGATACTCAGAGACCCTTCTGAAATGGAATTTTCATGTATACTCACTGATTTTGTAGAAAAGCATTCCAAAAAGACAACAAGTACTTCAAAGCAAGTGGCAGGTTTGAAATTTTGCTAACTTTCCTTTATCTATTTTCACTTTTCCCAGAACATATGTTTTGCAATAGTTTTATTAGCAAGTGGAGAAGATGCCACTGTCCAAAATCTGTGGTGTAATTAGCATTATTGAATGGCAGGTTTTGTGTTACTCATGTTTATTTTATGCCTTCCCAAACCATCTGCTTCCTTGTGGTAGTATGTCTTATTCAGATAATGAGAAACAGTGACAGTAGAGGTGTATAATTCTAATGGTTCCTGACATTTTGGGTTTGGGTTTCTATTTTTCTGAGTGTCCTAGGCAAAACTGAAAAACATGGTCACTGCTTAAGAAACAAAACCTAGAAATAATTCACTCATTCATTTGACTCAAATTTAATGAGTATTTACTCAGAGCCAGGTACCAAACAAGAACCAGTGGTTACTTATACCTATGTATAAGACACTATTTACACCCATAACAATCTAGCCAGGGATAGAGACAGACAAAGTGTAGTGTCATAAGGGCTAAGGTAGAGTTGGATAAAAGTATGATGGCATGGAAAGAAGTTAAAGTGTTCATTCCAAGAATGCACTGGAGTCTTAAAGCATTTAATTACAAGTATAAGAAGTAAAAAAGCTGCCAGAGAGTATTTCAGATCAAAGCACCTACACTGACCATGGTATCCATAGAAATGTGAAAGAGTTTGCTGTTGAGAAATTTTAATTACTTTGGTTTGGCTGGAATACACGGTATCATGGGAAAACATAAGAGAATGAGACTTTGCAACTTGGTAACAATTGCTAGCACATACTGAGCCTTCAGTACATGCTGTGTGCTGTGCACTTTCTCCCATTTAAGCCCTCCAACAAATTAGAAGACTGAAACAATGGTACTATTTTACAGATTAGAAAGCTGAGTTTCAGAGAGTTTCAGTGGCATATTGATTTAGGCAATATCCACTCCAACTGGGTAATTCTGGAGCAATTAATAATGGTGCTATTTATAGAGCTATAGACATGGTTTAAACCAGTGGTTCTCCAAGTGTTGTCCCTAGACCAACATTTACAGCACCACTTGAGAACTTGTTAGAAATGCAAATTCTCAGGGCCAAACCTGGGACTACTAAATCCAAAACTCTGGGGATGGGGCCAGCAATCTCTGCTCTGACAAGTCCTCCAGGTGAGTCTGATGCAGGCTATAGTTTGAGAACCACAGGTCTAGGGAAGCAACAGTAGATGGTGCAGTGCTGTGAGGTTAGAAACACAGGGGGAGATGAGATGCTATCATTCTGAGGTCTGGAAGAAGAGAAGGCAGTTGTTAGAAACAGATACTGTTAAATCTTCCTGAAATGGCCTCTTGCTTAAAATCTTACTGAGGTTTCCATGACATATTTTTTTTCCTTGTTGATTTCTGAAAATAAATCGCAGGTTTCATGGATTCAGTAAACAGAGACCTGGGTTTGGTTGTCAATTTGGCATGTGACCAGCCATGCAATCTTAGAAAACCACCTTAAAGTCCCTAAGCCTATGTTTGTTTCATTTGTTAAATTAGTTTAATATTAGTGTCCACCTCAGAGTTTTTATAAAACTGAAATGATTTAATATTGAGAAAAAATATAGAATAGCCTATGTTAAATATGTTATATGTTATCTGTTACTCGTGATATTTTGTTACTACTGTTATCATTATTATTCTTCCTATTCTGTTTTTTTCCAGGGTTATCCTTCCTTTTCTGACATTTTACTTGAATTTATTTTTCCCTTTTGTTGATTCTTGACTCTTCATTGTACATATATACCCTAGGCTATCTTTAATATCAATTTTATATTAACTCTCAATTTATATCTTTGGCCCCATTTATCCTTTAATTTTTAAAATTATATATCTAACAGTCCGCTACTAGATAGCTCATACTGCTCATAACACACGCAACATCAAAACAAATAAAATCAAACAAGCAACCAACAACAGATAAATAAGAAGAAGAAAAATCACCATTCATTTACCCTGCCACCTGTGACAGAAATCTGGGAAGCTTCTTAGATTCCTTCCTCTGCCTACAAAGACTCACCTACAGATTTTAACAAATAAGTCCTGTTGATTTTCATAAATTATAAACTCTCGACATCTTTATTCCTGGAGCCTGAGTTGTTAACTCAGCTGGATTAGCACAAAAGCTTTAAACACCTTTTTCTTGAAATATATCACACATTATGACCCTTCTTCATCCTCCACCCCACTTAGCACAGTGCTCTTTCTCAAACCAGAACAAAAAATAAACAATAAACACAAAAAACAAATTAAGACCATATAAATTCCCGACTTAAATCTCTTTTAGGATCCACATTGCTTATAGAATATATCCATAGCTGCTTAACTTGACATAAAGTGTCATTCTCTGACTCCTACCTACTCTTATATGAGGGTTGCATGGCATAGTGGTTGAGAGTGGGGCTCTACAGAGTCATATTGCCTGGGTTTAAAATATGCCTTCACCTCTTCTTGCTTGCCACCTTGGGCATGTAGGACAGGCACCTTCTGTTTATCCCTCCTGATGTACACCATACCCTTTATGTGCTCTATGCCAAGGAAGGTGATATGTCTGACCTCACCAGTTAGTTATCCCGTTCTGTGGTACCACTTGGATTTGGCCACTGAAAGCCATCATCAGGAACTGTGGTGTAGCAAGAGAGGGTTCCCTTCCTGTTGAGTTGCCATAGGTTGATAGTGCCAGTCTACTGAAGGTTACATCTGCTGTAATAAAGACCTCTTGAATATGCCTTTTCTGGGTTTTGATAACTTCCTTCTCTTGTATCATAGTGTCTTCCCCTATGTGACCAGTCCCTCCTCAGTCTGGGTAACTGGGGTCTTGCTTTTTCTTGAATTCTGGCTGGCAACTGAGTCTCTGCCTTACAACAATGCTTATAACAACTTCCCCCAACTGAATGATCCATTTTGTTTTTGCTATACATCTATGGCACTACCTTCCTTACTCTGAATCCCAGTTCCTTGAAGTTCATCATGTGCCTTGATCTTTGTCATGAGGCTCCCTAACAGTTCAATCGAGCTACTTAATAGCTGTGATACTGACCCCTTTCCTTCTTGGCCTTACATTTGACAAACCCCCTCTGGGATATTAGAGCAATGGTTTGGTCTCAAGGTTCCCACTCTTAATTGTCTGAAGTATTCCAATGTCACCCAGTCAAGTTGTTGGATTGAGACATCTTCATCCCTGGATGATTTTTTTCTTTTAATCAATCATTAGAATTTTTTTTATTTTTTAAAAATGGTTCTGACTATATACAGGTATTTCCCCCGAGCTCTCCTGGAGGAGGCTAGGATTTTTTTGTCAGTGTTTTCTGTTTTTTCTTCCATCCAATCAATGCCTTCATCATCTTCCCAAGAGAATTTTGGAATTATGAGACTTACCCATTGCACCTTGATCAAAAATCTATTTTCTGCATATTTATGTCCAGGCCCTTTTCATATACTCTATATCATTTAATCTCAAAAAAATACCTGTGAAATTTCTATCACCAGTATCCCTGTTTTGCAAATAATGAAAGAGACACTCAATCGCTTCTCAGCCTTTTGGCTAAGATCAAGTGTAATAAAAGAGACACTCAGAAAGCTTAGGATGTTTTTCCAAAGTCACAGAATAGGCCAATGGCAGAGATAGGATTTTGAGTTTTCTCTGTATTTTCTGTTAAAGGCAAAAGGTATTTTAATATTGCACTTTTATTTAAAGTATGATTGTTTAATATGAATGTAGGCTAAAATATTTCGAACTAAGTAGCTTTATATTTCAAAAATAAAATCCAAAATCATCCCTCTCAAGCATATTGTATAGTAAAGGATGTGACTTCCTTGTGTTTAATATACTGCATTTCTTGTTCATTTGTGGAGTTTGGAGTTCACAAAGAATGATCCAATGTGTTATTTTTTATAAGTTAGATTTGAATGCCTCAGGTTGTATGTTGTTCCTAACTCCAATTTCTTCTGGTCAGCTCTCTGTCCAGTACTGGGCTAAGCAACCATGGGGAAAATGTCTTTGGTACTTTCTCTCCAAGAGTAAATAGCTAAGTGATAAATATTTTTAAGGAGTGGAGCTTCATTTCTGGTAGATTTGGCTCATTCTATAAGACTAAGATTCTTTTTAAGTCTCCACACCTAAGATGCCAGTTCTTCTTTTTAAAGTAGAGATCTATCCTGAACCCTCTCTAGCTAATTTTTTTTTTTTGTGGCTCCAAGTATTTTGCCTAACTATGAAAAAATTTCATTACAGAAATGGATGTTTCCTGCCATGATTCAGGATGATTCAGCTCCTGTTCTGAAGAGACTGCTACCAAGTTGTGTTATGGGTTTCCACCACGTAACTGTTTGTGGATGATTCTATGGTGGATGGTTCAGTAGTCAGTCAAGACTCTGGGGGCTGTCAGGGTCTGGAGCTGGGGAAGAGGGAATTATTTCCTATCCTCAACAACATTATATCTTTCCCAGAAAAAAGAGACATAGCTCAGATCCAAACTAAATCCATCCAACCAAACATTAACTTTCCATATTCTTTTTTTTTAAGATTTTATTTATTTATTTGACACACAGAGAGAGATAGCGAGAGAGAGGGAGAGAGGGAGAGAGAGAGAGGGAGAGAGCACAAGCAGGGGGAGCAGCAGGCAGAGGGAGAAGCAGGCTCCCCGCCGAGCAGGGAGCCCGATGTGGGGCTCGATCCCAGGACCCTGGGATCATGACCTGAGCTGAAGGCAGCAGTTTAACCAACTGAGCCACCCAGGCGCCCTAATTTTCCATATTCTTTATCATCATGTGAGTCAGTTGTCCTGTTTTTCTGTTACATATATTTATAAGTATTCTCTTCATTTGTTCTTTCTCTGAACCTATAATTTATTTGTGTCTTCCATTTTAATAATAACAAGAACAGGTTTTCTTTTTTTCTTTTTTTTTTTTTTTTAACCCTGAGCCCTAGTAGCTTCTGCCTTATTCCTTTGCTTTGTTGACTGCCAACTTCTTGAGAGCATAGTTGAAAACTTGGTCTTTCTGCTTCCTTTCATGCGAATCATGCTCTATATAGCTTGTGTCTCTCAATACCCTGCCAGAGTCCCTCTGAATCTATTCCTCAGTGCAGACACTCCTCACCTGGAGCTCCTTGAATGTCCAGCCCACAAGAGGATCAACCCTGTATGTGAGGGACACATTGCCCTAAGTGGGGCAGTGAGAGTGTCATACTCATCCAGACTGAGTGGGAGCCAGAGGGATCTGGACTTTGTGATGACAATAGTTTCAGTCTTCCCTTTTGTGTTGTAATGCATTTCTGACAACAAAAGAGCCTGCCAGAAGAACTGTAAAAATGTGGGCTCTGGGATCTGAGCTACATGGATTCTGCCACCTTCATTCATTTCTTGTATCTTGTATTTGTCGTATTATGTATTTTTCCTGAAGCACAAAGTATTCTTAACATTAGCTGAAACAATATCTTAACTATAATAAAGACAGCCCCAAATAAAACAAAAAAAATAAATTATAATCAACATTGGGATGAAAATACCCAGGAGAAAATAATGACCTTCTTCCTTTTTTAATGACAAACACAAAATAATATAATTTATTTTATTTGGCTTTCAAGAAAACTGAGACCAAATAAGAAGTGAGAAAGCAGCCATAACTCCTTAGGACCATAACACTCAGTTTCATTTGTTACCAGAATTTTAAATTTCTATTTTCAATATTTTTCTCTAGCTCTATTTTCTTATTCTTGCTTTTATTTATTTTATTTTATTTTATTATATGCCTTTATGTTCACCTTAAATTTTTGCGGGGAGGGGGAGAGTAAGACAGCATACAAATAAATGCATAATAAATAAGACACACTGACAGTTGTTTTATTCTCCTAGAAACTAAAGGGATAATGACTTCTGAAAGCATCCTCCTGGGTAAGAGGGTGAGGTGGTCATTTGAGGAGTATTTGTATGAGAGAATACCCTGGGGTGGATGTGGTGCTCATACCATAAGAATGCTAAGGACACAGAATAAAAATAGTTGTGAGGTTGAGGTATTTGTGGCCATGGTTTTAACACAACAGCTCTAATATTAAAACTAAGCATAATGTGAAAAAAAAATCAATGCCTTCTCTTGCAATAATTTGTTTTCATTTATTTTCCCTGTAGGCTGCAAGAAGGTACCTATTTTTAGTTTTTAAAGTGCTGATGAAGGAAACTAATTCCCAAAGGGGGGCAGTATTGTTGAAACACCTTGGAGTTGCCCCTCTGCAAACTCCCAGTGGTCTTTCCTCTTGGTAGAAAAACCACCAATTTAATTTCAGAGACCCATGAGAAGGTAACTTTTACTGGGCTTCATTTTACTCTCTATCTCATGCTTTGCTTTGAAAAGGCGTCGAGATGGCTGCAAAAGTCAGTATCCAACTGAAATCCTGAGGTAGGATTATATACAGTGGCCTGGCACAGTAACTAATCTGAAATCATTACTTATCCTTACCTGATTCCCTGAGTATGCATTCAGTTAATTAGGAACTTAGATGGAGGAGTCCTATTGGCACTGTTAAATATTCCTCACAAATTCCACTGGCTGAATCTGAGCATTTCATTTTAATAAGGTCAACCGATGACTGGAATGTTTCTAAAGACAGTGGTCCCGTGGTCTGGGTAATAAGTCTTATGAGGAACAAGTAAAGTAAGTGTCTGACTTTTTTTAACAGAAAAGAGAAAATTAAAATTCTTATCAACATTGGAAGATCAACAGAGATAGAAGGAAGTTGTCTAGGAAGGTGTGGCTGGTGATGGCAAAGCTAGAGTGAAAAAAAAAACTATAGTCATAAAAAAGACTTCTTCATTCACTCAGAAATAGAATGAGGTGAGTCAAAAGAAAATGGTTTTCCTTGTTCGGGCAGTATTCTTTATAGTTGGGTTTCCATTCTCTCCCAATAATATAAGCTGAAACTAACTTATAGTCTAATTCCAGTTGTTCTTTTATTAGAGACTTCTTAGATGCCACGGTGTGGCAGAACGTCCAGCTTATTCAATGAAGGAATTGATACTGGGCACAAAGGCATGATTCTGGAATGTGTCACATTTTCTGTACTTTTTGGCCTTGCTAGAAAAACCTTTGCCCAACTTATAGCTAACTATATTTTTACGGCATATCCTAGACACTGTGATGTGTTGGGTATTGTTCTATGCACTTAAAATAGGAACAATAATGTCCATCCCTTCTTTTAGGGACTTAATACACCTGAGGGAGGGCTCTACGTGCAAACACAAAATTTCTAAAGAAAACTGAAATTGCTGAAACTGTAAGTATAAATAGGCAGTGCCTCGCCCTCACTGTATCTCAGTTTCCTATCAGTGGTTTCCTGAGACCAGTGATTCTTTAAAAAGCCTTTCCGGTTTTGAAGTAAGCATGACTAGTACTTAATCATCAGTTACCTGGAGCTACCACCTACCCTCTCACAGGAAGGTGGGCTTTTCAAGGCATTCTGAGAATCCCACTGCAGGCTCCAGGCACATGCTAAAACAGCGAATCTCTATGGTGTCATAAACTTTCTGTGTGTTCACAACGGTAAACATCTCACCCCAACAGTTGACTTATGCCTGCTTTTTAAACAATTGCAACAGATGGTTGACACTTGAACAGAATACATGATTAGCTTTGCAATCTAACACTTCATTCTTATTTGTTCTTTCTCAAAGGAGAGAAGCTGTGCCTTATGCCATTGGGTCTAATCTGTTAGTTTAATCAGAAGTCGTGCTATCAAAGTTCTCAGGAGAGATGGGCTGTGGGAGGATTCCTAATCCCAGCATTTCAGGGACATTAAAAAAAGCTGGGAGGGGGTGGAGAGAGAAATCTCAGTACTTTTTAAAAACTCATGCCTCATTCTTATTTGTGTTCCAGATGAGGGAAGCTTTTATATGTTTTTCCTCATTTCTTCCACTTTACCTCCCTTAGCCTCAATTTCTTCATCTGGGTTAGTAATCCCTAACTCAGAGGCTGCTCTGAAAAATAAATGGAATAACTCCTGGAAATACCTAGCACAGAGACTGACACGTAGCAGATGCTCCCCAAATATCCATCTTCACTATGGATGAATTTAGGCAAAACTAAAGGGACATAAATTCCTACTTGTTTTGACACTATTCATGTGGTTCAAGTTATGATCTCATAACCACTTGCTTGGCCAGTAACCTTTCCTGAACCCATGTTTCAGGAAGTAGCCTCCATCAGTGTTTCTCTCTCTTCCTTACGGCATCTCCTCAGCAGACTGTTTCTCCACACTCTCAACCAGGGTAGATCCTATGTTAGCAGAAGTCCCTGGAGGCCCAGAAATCCTTCTTTAACCAATATTCTTATTCCCCATGTGAATCTATTCCAAATTCCACTCCTTTCTCTGAGTTAAGAAATCTTAAATCTAACATGCCATTCCCCCAATGTTTAAATTTATAGAATAGAGCTATTGTCACCTTACTTGTTATCTGTATGTTATATTCATGAAGATTTTGATATTCAACCAACTTGAGTTTGTCAGAGAACTATGCTGTTTCAGAGAATAGAACAAAAGGTCTAAGAGTAGAAGGCACAGAGTTGTCAAAAAACAGAATTCGGTGTATCAGAAGAAAATAATTCTACTTTACTTAAAGTGTCCTAAAGCTATCCAATGACCCTCGGTCAGAGGTAACACTGCATTTATTGCAGAAAATATTATATGCCATCAAAGGCCACACTAAGATTTGGTAATTCAGTGAACTTTATACAACTCAAGAAGGGAGTGGTCCTTTCCTTTGAAGAATGTAGTCTTTAGGGAAAGGGTGGGGGGGGGGGAGTACAATCGAGAATAATTTATAAAATTTAAAGAAATTAAGTAATGTAAAATATAAAGAAAGTTAACTGGAATGTCTTAAGAATTCAATCACCATAGTGAAGAAATGTATATTTATTGAGCTCTATGCTAAGTAATTTACATACTTCATATACAAGAAATGTGGTAACATATGCAATGTTCTTAGCATAGAGGGTGGCATGTAGTGAACGCTTAGGAGAGGCTGACTACTATTATCTCATTCAATTTCAGAAACATTTCTGTTTTGCAGATGAAGAAAATCAGGCTCTGAATATTTGAATATGCTACATGACTCGCCATTGAAGGTAAAAGGATTTTTCTTTCAGAGAATGCCCCATTACTCATTCACATCTTATGTTGGCAGATGCAAACACAATTCTATCACAGATAGAGGATACTCAAGATCTGCTTTCAAGTAATACATAAACCCATTGTGAAAATTTTAGGGCACTTCAAATTGATTCACTCATTCAACAAATATTTAATGAGCATCTTATGTGTCAGAAACTATTCTAGGCACTGGGGGTACTAAAAGAAAACATTTACTTTAAAACAAATTTATGGAGTAAGCAGGAATATTGACCTCTACTCAAAATTTTTGACTCAGAATATCATTTCTATTGCTGGTCATCTTGACTACACTCATTTTTTAAAAATATTTATATTTATTTATTTGAGAGAGAGAGAGAGCGCGCATAAGAGCTGGGGGAAGGGGCAGTGGGACAGGAAGAGGGAAAAGCCGACTCTCCACTGAGCAAGGAGCCTGATGCAGGGATGGATCCCAGGATCTTGGGATCATGACCTGAGCCCCTGAGCCAAAGGTGGATGCTTAACTGACTGAGTCACCCATGTGCCCCAACTATACTCATTTTTGAGTACAAATTCTGTATCAGACTCTATAGGTACTGAGGTACAATGAATGATAAAATAAAGTCCTTGGCTTTATTTTATGAAAATGTATATAATCATAAGAGAAAATTGTAAAATGTGTAAGACATAAAGACAAAGTTTCTCACAGTTCCAACCTCCTAGGACAAACACCTTTAATATGTTTGTGTATTTTCCAAATTAATTAAATACCATTCCACACACATATTTGCAATTTATATATCATTATATATACTGTTTTATGGTTTATTTTAAAGTAAGTTTTAACATTTCTAGAGCACAGTAAACAAAGTTGACGTATGTGTGCCCCTGTATGTCCTCTAACTAAATCAAAGATATCTATAGAACCCCAGAAAGCTTCTCCTGATCATCTAAGTCAACACCGTCTCCAGAGGTAACCACTATTCTGATGTCTATCACCATATATTAATTTTGCCTGTTCTTGAATTTCATAAAAATTGAATTATGCGGGATATACTCTTTCTTGACTGGTTTATTCCACACAACATTTTGCTATGTGTTGCTTTTAATTTAGCATGACATAATAAGTAGTTTCCTTCAGCAAATTTCATTCAACAGAGATTTATGGAGTGTTAACAAGTTGACAGGCACTGGCCTAGTGTGTGTGCAGGGGTATTCACTATATCCATTGTTATTCAATGATAAATTGATGTCTCAACAAATAAAATAAGGGAAATTTTTATAAAAGGTATAAACATTTGGAAAGAAGAGATTAAAATTATTTTTGTTTTGATGGTGAGTTTACTGTTTACATAGAGTTTTTAAATATTATATAAGAATTAATGCAATATTTGGTAAGGTTGATGAAGAAAAGATAATATTTAACAACAGTTTTTATTTTCTTTCTTAACAATGTACATGTGGAAACTAAAATAGTCTTTTATTTTTTAAAGTAATTATTGGGCGCTAAACAGGCATTTGACCTTCTTATTGGCATATGGGGATAAAATAAGTTAACAAAAGAAACAAAATTCTTGACCGTATTGCTTACATATTCTAGGGAGGATAAATTAATCAATAAAGACAATCAACAAATAACATCAATAAATAACATTGTGTGTGGTATGCTACAACCTGAAAAGTATGTCAGAAGTGAAAAAATTAAGCAAGGTAAGGATAGATTGGAAATTCAAAGGGGATGTAGTTCTAAATAGAAAGATTATGGTCCCAAGTTACTGTAAACAGATTGGTATAACATTAGAATGGGGGGAAAAAAGGTCACTGAATATGAAAAAAAGAATCTAGATTTGAACCTAAATATGTATCATATTTTAATTCATTATTTTAATTCAGTAAAAAGAGAGGTGTGTTATTTATAAAACGGAGCTGAAAAAGTCACTATCCATCTGGAAGTAAATAAAAGTGAACTAGTCTCTCAAATTGTGCAGAAAAAGAAATCCCATTTAGAATAGAGACCTCCAATAAATATAAAAATGATGATAACAAAAAGGATATCGAAACTATCTCATGAAGAGCTAGAAACTGAATGTATCTTTTATTCATTAAATACATATTTATTGATCTTTACGCTAGGTGCTTGAGGCTTATAAATGAACAAAACATTAAACTCCATGTTTAATGGCTAGCAGACAATAAATAGCAAGCAAAATAAATAATTATGATCTATTCTGTCAGGAAGTATCAAAGGCTATGGAAGAAAGGAATAAAATAAAGTAAAACAGTGAAAGAGAGATTATGAATGCTTTGGCCATAGTCAAATTATAATACTAACCAATTTCACAAACTGAAAATGTGGCATTTGAGAAAAGACTTGAAGAAGGTGAACTGGTTACTTGGAGATTCCTTAGGCAACAGAACTCAAGCAGAGTCAAACTGGATACAAAGGCTCTAATGTCAGAGCATACCTAAAGTACTGAAGAAAAAGTAAGGTAGGTATGTGGCTATAAAAGAGTGAGGGGAATTAACAGATAATATTGAATCAGGTGACATATAGCATTGTAGGCCCTTTTAAGAATTTGGCGCACAACTACTATATCTGGAAAACCGGAAGTCCTATTAGACAACAGAGAAACTAGAAATCTTACTGAGATACATATAATAATAACAAAAAGGAAATAGATAAACAATATATTCAGGGTGAAAAAGTACTTGCAATAGTTAAGATACACTACATCTATACTATATGCTAAAAAGGAAATGCATTAAGTGTATTGAAGACAATTCACAGAAGCAAAAAGTAGAATAGTTCAATATACATGGAAATTTTAATTTTTTTAATTTATTTTTTCTTGTTTTAAAATATTTTATTTATTTATTTATTTGAGAGAGAGAAAGAGAGAGAGAGCATGAGTGGGGGTGGGGCAGAGGGAGAGGGAGAAGCCGGTTCTCCACTGAGCAGGGAGCCCGACTCATGGGGCTGGATCCCAGGACCCTGAGATCCCTGACCTGAGCCAAAGGCAGACGCTTAACCCAGAGCCACCCAGGTTCCCCAGACATGGAAATTTTATTTACCTTTCTAGAAAACTCAATGGAAATTAAAATAAGAGTAACATATGAATATACGTCTGTAAGATGCGAATAAGTTAATACAAAAAAATAAAAATCAGGGCATTTTTGAAGCAGTTTGTCAACATCTAGTAACTTAATGACATTTATTTAAAGTGTAATTTAAAGTTATTGTTCTCACACCTTTTAAAGTCTCTTTTATCAGAATTAATTCAAACACTGATTAAAAAGTTTTGACCATACAGCCTGATGGTGTGTGTGTGTGTGTGTGTGTGCGCACGCGTGCACGCACGTGCACATGCACAGTGTACTCATGTACATATATTCACATAGGTGTTTCTGGATGGGCTCAAGATTGGGAACAAGATGCTCAGTGGCTTTGGCTTTGGCACCACCACCCTGCTTTAATCATAAATTTGTCTTTTTTGGTCTATACATGGTGATATGTATAGACTTGTATACGTGTATATATATGTTTTCCAAATATTTATTGTGCATAAATTTTCAAGCTTACAAAAACAGCCTTGACACCCTTTCTTTTATTCCAATATCCTTATTGTATAGTTGTGGAAACTGAGGTCCCTCAAAACACCCAACTTTACATAGTTTGTGAATAACAAAGCCAGACACAGCTCTTTTTCTCTTTCTCTCTCCCTGCCGCCCCCCTTTCTTTCTAACCATGCCAATGTTCTTTTTGGAAAAAGAGCCTGAGAATGTTGAATTAAATGTGCCCACATAATATAAAGTTCACTTGTCTTCTCTGAGTCCACTCTGCATTTTTTCCACTGTGTTCCAGCATATTCCAACTTTTTAAAAAGTTTTTGTGTGAAATAAAGTACCATGCAAAGTTCTTTGCACTCAGGACACATTTGTTCTTTGATTATTGTGTTATATTTCCCATTATAGGGAAATCAGAGAGAAACATCTGGCCAACAAATTGCCATGGAGTGGAGATGGAGAATTACTGGGAGGTGTGTGCAGCTCTATGGACAAGTGACAAAGGGTTCTGAAGGCACTGATGCCAACACATTCACATTAGAAAAGACAAAAGAAAGAACATTTTGTCCCAAAATTTAAAAAAAAAAAAGACAAATACAAATGTCAACAGAAGTCCATAGCTGTTTTAAATTTTATCCCAAGTGGAAAAATCAAAGTTTTTCAACTTTGCTGAACACTTTCTTTAGGCAATAAAGATTATACTTATTTACAACTGTATCTTTAATCAATTTGATCTAGATTATCTACATTTATATGGATAAAATAGCTAAGACCAAGAAAAGAAAAATAACCTGCGCAAGCTCACACAGTCAGTTATCAGTATTGCCAGAACCAGACTTGTATTTTCTGACATCATTGTTCTCCCATTCCTGTCCTCACAGAACAACCTGGAATGAGGTAGTGAATGACTATAGAAAAAGGAATCCATAGTTGAAGGAACACAAAAGTGAAAAAAAAAAGCATTGTCAAAAACATATATGTACTATAACTGCATGGGATACATCTTCTGCAACACTGATACCAACTTTATATTTAGCAGACATAGATAAAAGTTACATGCTGCACACCAGCATTGGGGAATTAGTTTCTTAAAGGTGGGAGACAGATGATTCATCTCCTATCATTACCATCTTTGTAACCTTTTCTTTCAATACATTTTTTTCACCTTTGAGCACCTTGAAATCATGGGGTATATCTTTGATTTCTGGTCCTTGGGTAACCTTAATAATGATCACAAAGCAGTTATGGATAAATGTTGAATGAATATGAATGGATGACACTTCTACCTGTGGACATGGGAACTCGGGAAGTTGTTAGTGTCTCCCAAACCCCTCATCTCTAAAATCTCTAGTTATTCTCTCTTTCTCTCTCCCCATACCCTGCCTGTTTGTAAGCACACTGACACTTCCCCAGTACTGTCACTCAGAACCATTCAATATGTATGACACTTTATGTTTTAGTGTGATATCAGAACTAATTTATCTTCCTGTGTAAACTGAGCATCTTTTATTAGAAATACAATTTTGGGGGAGCTTCCTATACGCTAGTGACTGTTCTAGATGTTAGGGAAAAATATGCAAATATCACTCCTGTATTTGTGCAGAAAACTCACAGATGCACAAGGAACTAGTGAGCACTAAGAACCCTATTTAGAGATGAGACCCGGGGAGGTGGGTATAGGGGAAGGCACTGGAGTTTTGGGGGAGGCTTTTTCATACTGATGGATCTGCATGTATGAAGGGCAAATGGTACATGAAAATGTCAGAGAAAATATATGTTCATGATTGTGGAGTGTGTATGTTTATTTGGAATGACAGGAAGAAGAAGATAAACCCTGAGATACAGCAAAGAAAAGTGGTAAAATCTGGGAGAAAGCAGTACCAAATTATACATGGCTTTGTAAACATAGCTTAATAGTTTATATTTTATCAAGCACTTTGAAGGTTATTGAATGGTTTTAAGTAAGGGGAATGTTGTATTCAGATTGCTTTTAAGAAAGATTACTCAGTCTAGTCAGGGGTTTATCAATTTTATTAATTCTTTCAAAGAACCAGCTCCTAGTTTCGCTGATCTGTTCTACTGTTCTTTTGGTTTCTATTTCATTGATTTCTGCTCTGATCTTTATACTACTTCTCTTCTGCTGGGTTTAGGCTTTATTTGCTATTCTTTCTCCAGCTCCTTTAGGTGTAGGGTTACGTTGTGTTTTTGAGACCTTTCTTGTTTCTTGAGGAAGGCTTGTATCATTAGGTACTTTCCTCTTAGGACCACCTTTGCAGCAACCCAAAGATTTTGAACAGTTGTGTTTTCATTTTCATTTGTTCCCATGAATTTTTTAAATTCTTCTTTAATTTTCTGGTTGACCCATTCATTCTTTAGTAGGATGCTCTTTAGCCTCCATGTATTTGAGTTCTTTCCAACTGTCCTCTTGTGATTGAGTTCTAGTTTCAAAGCATTCTGGTCCAAAAATATGCAGGGAAGGATCCCAATCTTTTGGTACAGGTTGAGACCTGATTTGTAACCTAGGATGTGATCTATTCTGGAGAATGTTTCATGGGCACTAGAGAAGAATTTGTATTCTGTTGCTTTGGGATGGAATATTCTGAATATATGTGAAGTCCATTCGGTCCAGTGTGTCATTTAAAGTCTATTTCCTTGTTGATCTTCTGTTTAGATGATCTGTCTATTTCTGTCAGGGGTTGGTTAAAGTCCCCTACTATTACTGCATTGCTGCCCATGTGTTTCTTTGATTTTGTTACTAGTTGGCTTATATAATTGGCTGTTCCCATGTTAGGGGCATAGATATTTACAATTGTTAGATCTTCTTGTTGGATAGACCCTTTAAGTATGATATACTGCCCTTCCTCACTATAGTCTTTTGTTTAAAATCTAATTTTTCTAATATAAGGATTGCCACCCCAGCTTGCTTTTGGTGTCCATTAGCATGGTAAATGGTTTTCCACCCACTCACTTTAAATCTGGAGGTGTCTTTGGGTCTAAAATGAGTCTCTAGCAGACAGCATATCGATGGGTCTTGTTTTTTTTTATCCAATCTGATAGCCTGTGTCTTTAGATTGGGGCATTTAGCCCATTTACATTCAGGGTAACTACTGAAAGATATGGATTTAGTGCCATTGTATTGCCTGTAAGGTGACAATTAACTGTATATTGTCTATGTTCCTTTCTGGTCTATGTTACTTTTAGGCTCTCTCTTTGCTTAGAGGACCCTTTTCAATATTTCTTGTAGAATTGGTTTTGTGTTTGCAAATTCTTTTAGTTTTTGTTTGTCCTGGAAGCTTTTTATCTCTCCTTCTATTTTCAATGACAGCCTATCTGGATCTACTATTCTTGGCTGCATATTTTTCTCATTTAGCGCTCTGAAAATATCATGCCAGTCCTTTCTGGCCTGCCAGGTCTCTGTGGATAGGTCTCTTGCCAATCTGATGTTTCTACCATTGTAGGTTACAGACCTCTTGTCCCGAGCTGCTTTCAGGATTTTCTCTTTGTCTCTGAGACTTGTAAGTTTTACTATTAGATGTTTGGGTGTTGACCTATTTTAATTGATTTTGAGGGGAGCTCTCTGTGCCTCCTGGATTTTGATGCCTGTTTCCTTCCCCAAATTAGGGAAGTTCTCTGCTATAATTTGCTCCAATATACCTTCTGCCCCTCTCTCTCTTTCTTCTTCTGGGATCCCAATATATAAATCTGGCTAGACTTATCAAAAAGAAAAGAAAAATGACCCAAATCAACAAAATCATGAATGAAAGAGGAGAGATCACAACCAACACCAAAGAAATACAAACAATTATAAGAACATATTATGAGCAACCATACGCCAGCAAATTAAGATAATCTGGAAGAAATGGATGCATTTCTTGTATAAACTACCAAAACTGAACCAGGAAGAAACAGAAAACCTGAAGAGACCCATAACCACTAGGAAATTGAAGAAGTCATCAAAAATCTCCCAACAAACAAGAGCCCAGGGCCAGATGGCTTCACAGGCGAATTCTACCAAACATTTAAAGAAGAATGAATACCTTTTCTTCTGAAACTGTTCCAAAAAATAGAAATGGAAGGAAAACTTCTAAACTCATTCTATGAAGCCAGCATTACCTTGATCCCAAAATCAGAAAAAGACTCCATCAAAAAGGAGAATTACACAACAATATCCCTGATGAACATGGATGCAAAAATTCTCACCAAAATACTAGCCAATAGGATCCAACAGTATATTAAAAGGATTATTCAACACGACCAAGTGGGACTTATTCCTGGGCTGCAAGGTTGGTTCAATATCCGCAAATCAATCAATGTGATACAATACATTAATAAAAGACAGAACAAGAACCATATGATACTCTCAATAGATGCAGAAAAAGCATTTGACAAAGTACAGCATACTTTCTTGATTAAAACTCTTCAGAGTGTCTCATGTGCTTTCTCTCTCTCTCTCAAATAAATAAATAAAATCTTAAAAAAAAAAAAAACTCTTCAGAGTGTAGGGATAGAGGGCACATACCTCAATATCATAAAAGCCATCTAAGAAAAAACCCACAGCGAATCTCATTCTCAATGGGGAAAAACTGAGAGCTTTTCCCCAAAGGTCAGGAACACAGCAGGGATGTCCACTATCACCACTGCTATTCAACACAGTATTAGAAGTCCTAGCCACAGCAATCAGACAACAAAAAGAAATCAAAGGCATCCGAATTGGCAAGGAAGACGTCAAACTCTCACTCTTTGTAGAGGATATAATACTTTATGTGGAAAACCCAAAAGGCTCCACCTCAAACTGCTAGAACTCATACAGGAATTCAGTAAAAGTGGCAGGATATAAAATCAATGCACAAAAATCAGTTGCATTTATACAGACCAACAAGACAGAAGAAAGAGAAATTAAGGAGTCAACCCCATTTACAATTGCACCCAAAACCATAAGATACCTAGGAATAAATCTAGCTAAAGAGGCAAAGAATCTGTACTCTGAAAAACTACAGAATACTCATGAAAGAAATTGAGGAAAACATAAAGAAATGGAAAAACGTTCCATGCTCATGGATTGGAAGAATAAATATTGTGAAGATGTCAATGCTACCTAGAGCAATCTACATATTTAATGCAATCCCTATCAAAATACCATCCCCTTTTTCAAAGAAATGGAACAAATAATCGTAAAATTTCTATGGAACCTGAAAAGACCCTGAATAGCCAGAGGAATGTTGAAAAGGAAAAGCAAAGCTGGTGGCATCACAATTCCAGACTTCTAGCTCTATTACAAAGCTCTCATCATCAAGACAGCATGGTACTGGCAAAAAAACAGACACACACATCAATGGAACAGAATAGAGAGCGCAGAAATGGACTCTCAACTGTATGGTCAACGAATCTTCGACAAAACAGGAAGGAATGTCCAATGGAAAAAAGACATTCTCTTCAACAAATGGTGTTGGGAAAATTGGACAGCCACATGCAGAAGAATGAAACTGGACCATTTCTTTACACCGCACACAAAAATAGACTCAAAATGGATGAAAGACCTAAATGCGAGACAGGAGTCCATCAAAACCCTAGAGGAGAACACAGGCAGGAACCTCTTCAACCTCAGCCACAGCAACTTCTTCCTAGAAACATCGCCAAAGGCAAGGGAAGCAAGGACAAAAATGAACTATTGGGATTTCATCAAGATAAAAAGCTTTTGCACAGCAAAGGAAACAGTCCACAAAACCAAAAGACAACCGACAGAATGGCAGAAGATATTTGCAAATGACATATCAGATAAAGGGCTAGTATCCAAAATCTATAAAGAACTTCTCAAACTCAACACACAAAGAACAAATAATCCAATCAAGAAATGGGCAGAAAACATGAACAGACATTTTTCCAAAGAAGACATCCAAATGGCCAACAGACACATGAAAAAGTGCTCAACATCGCCGGGCATCAGGGAAATCCAAATCAAAACCTCAACGAGATACCACCTCACACTAGTCAGAATGGCTAAAATTAACAAGTCAGGAAACGACAGATATTGGTGAGGATGTGGCGAAAGGGGAACCCTCCTACACTGTTGGTGGGAATGTAAGCTGGTGCAGCCACTCTAGAAAACAGTATGTAGGTTCCTCAAAAAGTTGAAAATAGAGCTACCGTATGACCCAGCAATTGCACTACTGGGTATTTACCCCAAAGATACAAATGTAGGGATCCGAAGGGGTATGTGCACCCCAAAGTTTATAGCAGCAATGTCCACAATAGCCAAACTATGGGAAGAGCCAAGATGTCCATCGACAGAAGAATGGATAAAGAAGATGTGGTGTATATATACAATGGAATATAATGCAGCCATCAAAAGGAATGAGATCTTGCCATTTGCAATGACATGGATGGAACTGGAGGGTATTATGCTGAGCGAAATAAGTCAATTAGAGAAAGACATGTATCATATGATCTCACTGATATGAGTAATTCTTAATCTCAGGAACAAACTGAGGGTTGCTGGAGTCATGGGAGGTGGGAAGGATGGGTTGGCTGGGTGATAGACATTAGGGAGGGTATGTGCTATGGTGAGCACTGTGAATTGTATAAGATTGATGAATCACAGACCTGTACATCTGAAACAAATAATACATTATATGTTAAAAAAAAAAAAAGACGAAGATAGTAGGAAGGGAAAATGAAGGGGGGAGAATCGGAGGGGGAAGCAAAGCATGAGAGACTATGGACTCCGAGAAACAAACTGAGGGTTTTAGAGGGGAGAGGGGTGGGGGAATGGGTTAGCCCAGTGATGGGTATTAAAGAGGGCATGTATTGAATGGAGCACCAGGTATTATATGCAAACAATGAATCATGGAACACTACATCAAAAACTAATGATGTAATGTATGGTGATTAACATAATAAAATAAAATTTAAAAAAAGAAAGATTACTCAGCTGTGTGAAAAAAGGACTAGAAGAGCAACACTGAAAGGGGGGGGATGTATTCCTTCATCTGAAATATTAACACTATTAGAAACTGGCAGGGCTTGTGTGACTTGGGTCTTTTATCACTTGGTACAATGGGACAGGTAGGATTTGAGATGAAACCAATCACAGAGCCTGGCACAAAGTATACATGCAAAGTATATTGTTTTTTTTTTTAATATATGTATGTTGGAGGGTGGTGTAAGAGCTGGCCCAACTATAGTCAGATCTTCTAGAAGCACTGAGTCTTTCAAGAATCATACTCCCAGGTCTTCCGATATTCTTTTTTAATTTTTTTTAGTTCCATTTTGTATACGACTGTCTCTAAGAGATTTAGGTGTTCCTTATAATGAGAGAGAAAAAAGAAAGGGAGAAAGTGATGGCTGGCTCCTCATCCAGTCTTTGAGTGTGACATGGTTCTGTTTAAATACAACCTCTTCATGTGTGCATGGAGGAGATCAAAGGAGACATTTTTATTATCCTCACTTTTATATGTTCTTGGTGTCTGTGTCTTCTTCAGAACCTATGGTGGTGTAATAAGGTGATAGAGGACCACATGGACCATAGACTATTCACCATTCATTAACTCCCACTCTATTTGAAGGGAAGAAGGCATACAATGCCTTTTTTTAGGCAGAGGGTATGAGATGCTTAATTTTATGTGTCAACTTGACAGGGCCATGGAATGCCCAGATATCTACTTAAACATGTGTGTATTTGTGAGGTGCTTCCAGAAGAGATTTCGTTGGTAGACTGAGTAAAGGAGATTGCACTCCCCAGTGTGAGCAGGCACCATCCAGTACACTGAACGCCTGGATAGAACAAAAGTGTAGAGGAAGGTTGAACCTGCCCTCTACCTGAGTGTTTGAGCTGGAACATTGGTTTTCTCCTGCTCTACAACTGGGACTTATATCAGTGCTCCTGGCCCTCAAGTCTTCAGGCTCGGACTTGAATCTACACCACTGGGGCTCTAGCTCCCAGGCTTTCCTGGGTTACCAGCTTGCAGATCATGGAACTTTTAGGCTCCATAATCACATGAACCAATACCTTCAAATCAGTCTCAAAGATAGATAGATAGATAAATAGATAGATAGATAGATAGATAGATAGATAGATAGATAGATAGATAGGAATATAGAGATTTGTTCTGCTTCCCTGGAGAACTGTGACTAATACTGATGGTAAACTAGGAAAATTATGTTAAAAAGTCATTATGGAAGAAGAGAATGTGTTGCAGTGAAACATCTTTCATTTCTATAGTTCCAACTGTTTTGGAGTCAGGGAAAATTTCTACTGGGATAGCAGCTTAACAGCAAATGGCTGAGTTTCTAAAAGACTACATGATCACTTTTCTAAGTAAACTGTGAGGTGTCTCTTCATTGAGATAAAATGCAAGGACCCTGTTTAAAGGAATGCTACAACCCCAATCTGCCTGACAAACAAGTCAGTCTTAAATGTCAAACAAAAACATCACAGTTCTATGAAACTTCCCCTAATCCCTCAGGCAGAGAATGTTCATGACTTCTTGCTCTCAAAAAACCTTGTACACTGTATATAACACAACTTTGTATTTTACTGTACAGTTTAATTTTGCATTTGTGTGTTAATTGGTACCACAAATATATTATTATTAAACTGTGTTTTTATCATGCCTTACGTCTGTGTATTCAGAACTTTCACAGAAAAAAACAGGTGGTCAGCAAAAAACTGCCTTTTAAATGAATGAATCAATCAATGTAGGTTTTCAGAAATGCATTCTAAGAATATATTTTTTAAAGATTTATCCATCCATTTGAGAGAAAGAGAGAGGGAGTGGGGTGAGGGACAAAGAGAGAGCTAGCGGGGAAGCAGATTCCCCACTGTGGGCAGAGCCTTAGATGCAGAGCTCAGTCCCAGGACCCTAAGATCATGACCCTAGCTGAAATCAAAAGTCAGACACTCAACCAACTGAACCACGCAGGCACCCCCTAAGAATATTTTTTAACATATTGGGGGGAAATAATTATAGACTCATAAGAAATTGCAAAAATAGTTCAGAAATGTTCCTTGTACTCATCCCCACTCAGCTTCCCCTAATGATAACAAATTATGTAATATCTTGCATATTATACATTATCAAAATAAGGAAATGGGTATTGCCACAATGTAGTTATCTAGACCTTACTTGGATTTCATTTACTTTTGCATGCCCTGATTTTTTCCTGTTTATTTTTTGTAAGTCTGTGTGTACAGTTCTATGAGGTTTTTTCACCTGAATAATTTGTATAATAGAGATACAGAACCCTGATAACCATTGATCTGTTCTCCAACTCCATAATTTTGTTACTTTGAGAATGTTATATAAATAGAATCATATGTCACGTAACCTTTTTAAAGATTTATTTATTTATTTATTTATTTGAGAGAGAGAGAGAGAGAGAGAGAGAGAATGAGAGAAAGCACGAGAGGGAAGAGGGTCAGAGGGAGAAGCAGACTCCCTGCCGAGCAGGAAGCCTGATGCGGGACTCGATCCTGAGACTCCAGGATCATGACCTGAGCCGAAGGCAGTCACCTAACCAACTGAGCCACCCAGGCGCCCACGTAACCTTTTAAGACTGTCATTTTTTCACTCAGTATTATGCCCTTGAAATCCATACAACTTATTGCATTTATCGGTAGTGTGTTCCATTTTATTGCTGAGTAGTATTCCATTGTATGGATGTACCACAGTATGTTTAGCAGACTCCTAAGACTTTTGATTTTTCCAATTATTTCCCATCAGTACTATCTAATGCTTATACTTCTCACAGACAATATAGTTAAAAACCTTTTCCCCAGGACCCTTTGTGTAAGTGCTTCTAAACAAGTTTTTTTAAAAAAATTAGATTCAATTAGCCACCATAGAGAACATTAGTTTCAGATGTGGAGTTCAGTAATTTATCAGTTGCATATAACACCCAGTGTTCATCACATCACCTACCCTCCTCCTTAATGTCCATCACCCGGTTACCCCACCTCCCCATCCCCCACCCCTCCAGCAACCTTCAGTTTCTTTCCCATAGTTAAGAGTCTCTCATGGTTTGTCTCCCTCTCTGATTTCTTCCCATTCGGTTTTTCCCTCCCTTCCCCTATGATCCTCTGCACTAAACAAGTTCTTTATAAGCCATGCCTCTTAATACAAAGTCCCTACTGTGCCAGAGAGGAATGACTAGATATTTACGTTGGCCTTCCAGAATTCTCCAACTCAGGACCAGTGATAGCTACTTCCCAGTAGTAAGGGTATAATGTTTGTAGAATCCTGACAAGAGTTTGGAACTGTACCGATTCACAGCAAGTAATTTTGGGAAGTGTTCCTAATTCTCTCTACTCTTCTTGTCCCATTAATCTTTTACTCCAAGGGTTTTTTTTGGCAACACACTTTCATATGTTATCATAAAGAATTTCTTTTTTCTAAACTGTGAATAACTCACTGAATCTGAGAGTTTGCTCTTCGGGTGGAAATGTTTTTAAAGGAATATCAGTGATATTTGATGTAGCTGCTGCAAGAACTGAACTTAAATCAATATACACTTACAGTCTCACCAATGACTTGGGTGGGGAGGAGATGGTTGTGGTCGAAGTGGGAAAGCCTTCAACAGCATTTTCTTCTCTAAGTGGTAGGGTTGGCATTTTTTCAGTACAGTAATGATTCAAACACACAAAAGGGATCCCCACAATGCTAAATAAGGAGTACTTTGTGTTTTCCTTCACTCTTTCTCTCCCCCCTCTCATCCTGAGATTAGGGCAAAGAAAAGGAAAAAAAAATGTAATGAAAGTCTAACTCAGTGAAAGCAAAGTGCTTTCTCTATTAGGAGTCCAAAGAGGGAGATATTCCTAGGACTTTCGTGTATATTCTGGAAGGAATGCCTGCTCCCGGAAATAGCAAGCTTAACCTTCTCCAAGTCTCATTTTTCTGAATTATCAAGGCTCAATCTTGTTCTTTTGTTACTGGATACACCTCCCATAGAACTCAAATGGCTCTTTCCACTGACCCTGGAATGGAAGGTGGAGGCAGCAGGGAGGTGGGTAAGGAGGGAGCCATTGTATTTTATGTTTCTTATAATCAGTTTCTTCCAGTGCTTTTTGGGGGACTGCCTGATTCCTTCACAATGCTTCTGCCCCTGATCAAGGGAAAGAAATGTGATCTCACAGTCTCCTTGTAGCTCTCCTTCACAAAAATGATTTTCTTGTAGTGAAACCAAAATGAATTCTAGGGCATGGCTGAAAAGTAAGCATTCTTGGCCTGTTTTCAATTTCCCCGATCTCCAGCCATGACTGGAAATTGTTAAGCAGTCT
The DNA here is from genome assembly GCF_003265705.2 of Callorhinus ursinus. Taxonomy (NCBI): domain Eukaryota; kingdom Metazoa; phylum Chordata; class Mammalia; order Carnivora; family Otariidae; genus Callorhinus; species Callorhinus ursinus. The sequence continues at coordinate 9,051,055 of NW_027397099.1, forward strand.
TTCTCATGGCTTCTTTCTGTTTTTACTATTTTAGTTTCCTTTATATGAATCATTTTTCACAGCAGCGAAAAAAAAGTGAAGGAGGAAAAGGCAACACAGTACTATAGAATATAATGTTTGGTCTCTGCTGAGTTCCTCTAACTCAGATCATTAGCTGGGGCATTTCTAGGCTGGTTTTCTGACTGGAAAGGGATTTTAAAAATTAGAAAAACTAAAAATAGCCCTCATGCTGAAGGTCAGGATTTAACTAGAAGTATTCACTGCCTCTAAGAATGTTAGGGGGATTTCTAGAAGGATCTTGCCCCAAAACCTCTCGCTTGTGATCTCTAATTTTTACATGTGAGTTCAAGATTAAAACAGATGTTTTATATTCTCTTAATATCTGTGGAATGCTTTCTATTTCAAAATTGGATAGAATAGGAACAAAATCATGGGATTTCCCAACTCTTGGTTCATGTCATGAACAGAAATCGAACTTAGTAGAAAGAATTGGATTTTGAAGACAGACAGGTCTGATTGTATTTTCTCATTTTGTAATGTATCAGATGTTGATTTTTGGAGATGCCCATCACCATTCTGATATGGAACACTGTAATGCTACCTTCCTTACAAGGCTACTTGTTGTATTACAATGTGCACGGGATATCCAGTCCACTGCCTGGCACACGGGGTTCAGTAAAATGTAATTTCTTGAGAAAAAAACTTAGATCAATTATAGGCCCTAAAAATAGTTGACTCAAGCTCCCTGCATTTACAAACAGGAAATCAAACCTAGAGATGTGAATCTACTAACACAGAAAGCTAATATTAGAGATCTTCTGAATCCCTGGTTGATATATGTAGAGTAGTTTTGACTTACATTTATAACTTCTGTGTAAACTTTTAAATATTTATAGTACATAGATGCTCAGCACTTACAATAAATAGTTGTAGAGTAAATCAGACACATATACAGTAATATAAAACCATAAACACAGGTGAAGGATGATGACACTCAAATAAAAATAAAAATAAAACAGATTCTGCCAGATCCAAACCAAAGACTGAATTCAATATGAAGATACAACATGAGTTTACTTATTTTTATCATTTTCAGCCTACATCTGACTTTGTTGCCCAATAAATGTTATGCTGGGACTGTTACGTAACATCCCCTATTCAGCTGTTGTTCCAGCAGATGACATTAAAACTCCTTCAACCACCCTTAAGATAACAAATGGGTTTTACTTCCTTAGAATTTCTGGCAATGACTGAAAATTTATTCAACATATGTCTAGAAAGACAAGTTGTGGAAAAGGACAGAAACATGATTATTCAACTTATTAAGTGTATTCCTAAACTTACTTCAGAATAATAGGGCTGACAGCTCCTACTGGATGAGGGAGACTTAGAGCCCATTGCCTATGACCTCTACCATGAGAGAGAGCAAGGACAAAGATGGGCATAAAAATGCACAGAGGTTGAAGGAGATATAAATGTTCATTCATGTCTAGTATTAAATATATGATTTAACCTTTGGAAATACATCAACACCATGATATATAAACAGCCTCCTCTATCTCCTCTACATCATATTACTGAAACAAAATAGAACTTTCAGTTTATAAAGTTTTGACAATACTTAAGTAAACTGCTGTTCATGATTCTTTGTTTTTTAACTTCTTAACAAATTTTTAAATTCACAATACAATATTGTTAACTATATGCACTTTGTTGTACAGCAGGTCTCTAGAACATTTCCATCTTGCATGATCAGAAGCAATACTGATCAAACAGCAACTCCCCTTTGCCCCCTCCCCCAAACCCCTGGCAACCACCATTCAACTTCCTGCTTCTAAGAATTTGACTACTTTATATATTTCATAAAGTAGAATCATGCAGTATCCAATATAATTGAGATCAGGATCTCAGAGAGATGTTTGCACTCCTGTGTTTACAGCAGCATTATTACACACAAGAGATTAAAAAAAATTTTAAGTATTCACCAATGGATTGATGAATAAAGAAAACATGGTATATTTACACCATGGAACTTCATTTAGCCTTAAAAAAGAAGGAACTCCTGTAATGTGTTACAACAAGGATGAATCCTAAAGAAATTATGCTAAATGAAAAAAGCCAGTCTTGGAGGGCAAAATCTGCAAGAGATCCTTTAAGGCTACATTTTTAGAGGCATAATCTGCTTTTCCTTATGAAAGTAAGGTTTTTTAATTTTTAAAAAAATATTTATTTGGGAGAGAGAAAGTGTGCATGTGAGGGACAGGGCATAGGGGAGGGAGAAGCAGAAGCAGACTCCCTGCTGAGCCCCAGGCACTGAGCCCCCATGCAGGGCTCCATCCCAGGACCCTGGGATCACGTCCTGAGCCAAAGGCAGCTGCTTAACCGACTGAATCACCCAGGCGCCCCAGAAAGTAAGGTTTATTTTAAAGATAAACTACTGTTACAGTCATTTGTACAGTCAAATCTAAAGAGTTCATGCCATTGATTAAAACAGGGTGTTATTCAGGGTAATTATCAAAACATTTCTCATAAAGAGTTTGAGACTAACTTCTTATAGATAAAATAAAAATGACCAGGAAGAACCATGTTTAATATTCTATTAGTGTTATATAATCTAAAAATGGACTTTTGCTCTTTGGGCATCAGTTTTCTTACCGGGGGTGGGGATGGGGAAAGGTGAAGTGTGTGAAAGTATAAAGGAATTATAACAGTTCTAAAAGTTTACGGAAGTCAACACTGTATAGAGTTAAAAGATTTTCCAAAAGAGCTGGAGTCAGAAAGCCTGAGTTTGAATTTTGACTATGCCACTAAGTAGCTTTGTGGTCTGATTTCATAGCCTTGGCTTCTTCACCGATAAAATGATGCTGATACCAATTGCTTTCCAGGTGTGTGTGTGTGTAAAAACCACATGACACTGCTGCATATATGAATACAATTTTCACTTCCTAAGCATACAAGTATTCTCTAATGATTCTATCATTAGTATTAGTCAATAAGATGCATTCCATCCTAAGGGTCTACATGATGTCTTTTAATGTGCTATCAGGGCCATGAGGACACTGGATTCCTTCCATCATGGGTTTAAGTGAATCTAAAGTTGTTTGGGAGGATTCCAGAATCTGAGAATTGAGGGGCAGGATCTGGAATCTGAGATCTAAAAGTGCTGGGACACCAGTAAAGGCTAAATCAAAGGCAAGTCATGATTCAAGACACCTGATGAGATTAAGAAACACTGTAAATTCCTGGGATAGAAAGTATTTCTAAATATCCATTTATTTTAAAAATATTTTCCTAGGGACACCTGGGTGGCTCAGTCAGTAAGCGTCTGCCTCTAGCTCAGGTCATGAACCCAAAGTCCTGGGATTAAGTCACTCATCAGGCTCCCTGGTCAGCGAGGAGTCTGCTTCTCCCTCTGCCTGCTGTTCACCCTGCTTATGCTCAATCTTTTTCTCTCTCTGACAAATAAATATAATTGTAAAAAAAATATTTTCCTAGACAGTATTCAAGGACAATATTGATTTTAAGAACTGACCAAGGAGTATGGATGAATGTCGATCAAACACCTGTGATATGCTTGTCCCTTGCCTAGGTGATTTACATACATTATTTTGTATAATACTCCTGATAAACCTATTAGGTTCTATTATAGTTGAATATTTTTAATATTCAACACAGTATATGGTTGGTATTAGTATCAAGATTTTATAGTAAAAACCCTAAGATCAAAGTGATAACCCAGAGCTAATGAATGATAAGTCAGAATTTAGATTCAAATTGATCTTCACAAAATCCAGTTCTCATCAATGACATTTTACTGAGCAATTCATGTGGCTGCCTTGAAACTCTTGTAGCATCATGATAAAGCAGAAGAAAGAACATATACTTGACAATGCATGTGGCATGGTAATGCAGTGTAGGGAAGGAAAGGGGACTTTGAAGCCTGATTGCCTAAGTTCAAGTCCTTCCTCCATTATTTATTATCTATGGAACTTGTTCAGGTTACTCAACTTCTCTTTGCTTCAGGTTCCCCCATTTGTAAAGTTGGAGCAGTGATAGTAGCTACCTCTTTGGTAATTATGAGGATTAAATGACAAGTGGTAAGCAGAGTACCGTAAGTGTCTTACGTGTTTACCCTTGTGCCATATGCCAGGTACTCCGTGTGCAAGAGATCATCTCACTGTTGAGTGTCAAGAAAGAATATAAAATCTTTAATTGAGAAAACAAGATTCAACACCCTAGATTCTGAGATACACACACACACACACATCCAGAGTAACAAGAAGCAATGGAACATGTCCATAATGTTTCTATTTTGATGGTTTACATAAAAAGATAGAAGGATAAGTATATTATATATACTTATGATATAATATAACATATAATAATTTAATATATGTGTCTATATAAATCTGGTCAGAAATTTTTCAGTAGGTATATTATTTCAACAACCAATGCAGGTATATGAAATAACTCTCAGATTTTTAAGCATAAAACAAGCTAGATTCTGAATTATGGAAGGAGGGAGATTCTTTCAAAATGTTTTCTTTACTTCTCTGAATTTCTGGAAATCTTTAAGTAATTTGGCATGTTATCATATCTTAAAGATCAGGCTGACAGCAATAGGCAAGCTCAATTTCTTTATGATTTCCAAAGAAAGACTCATTGATGTACTTTATTTTTAGTGTGTGACCAGGTCCCCCATATTAATAACAGAATACAGATCATCTACAATTCTGGTTATTAGTCTGTCTTAGAAAAATGAGGGGTGTTTATTTAGTTAGTGTTGAAAAAACCCTAATTTTTAAAATAGAAAAGCAAATTTCTTAATTATAATTAAGTAGACATTATTTCCTGAGATGCCACCAACTGACAATGTTACATTCTATCCTTGGAGAACACTCAAGCAGATGCACATCTGTAAATGTTAATGAGGATGCAGTGGAAAAAGTACCAATTTTGGAATCAGACCAACATAAGTTCAAGTTCATTGCTTTTCACTAACAACAAGATCTGGGAGACTTATTTATTGAAACTCCCTTATTCTTAGTTTCCTTACTTGTAAAAATGAGAAAAAGTACTTTAGGTACACAAATAACTTTCCACCTTTACAGTCATCATTCACATCTGAGCCCATTTGCGCCTCTGATTCTGTCCCTAGGTGTGTGTGTGTGTGTGTGTGTGTGTGTGCGCGCGTGTGTGTAAGCATTCTGTAAAACTGAAGGGTTTATAGCATCATGTACGTAGGTTTGATGTAAGAAGTCAAACAACTGATGTCTGGAAAAAAAACCTAATACCCGATAAGGGATAATGATAGGCTGATGAAAAGAGAAGGACATAAAGAAATGAAGATTTTTTTAAAAAATAAAAAGTGCAAAACTTAGAAACAGGGCATGATTGGTGGTACTGTTCAGTATATAAATTTATTTTACAGGGAATAAATCATTTGGTTTCTGGGAAATGTACATTCTAAGAGTTTTGTTATGTTGCCATGCATGGAATATATTGTTTTGTAGGTATACAATGAACAAACAAAATCTCTGAAGACTGAAATATGATAAATTAGAAAATAGAAAAGAGCCAGCTTTGGCATTAACACCAAAAAGAAGTACCACACTGAAATTTGAAAGGAGTCTGCATAGGAAGGAAATTAAATCTCAGGTGGAAAAGGGCCATTAGATGACCTCCTTGCATCTTTTTTTTTTCTTTTTGATCTCCTTGCATCTTGTTTTTCCCAATGGACTGTCTGTATCCCATGAAAATATTCCAGGTATTTGTGGGTGCCTATGGATTCATGAATCCTACTTGCTGGCACTGTTATGGATGGAAAAGCTGGGCTGAAAGATGTAAAAACCCATTTTTTAGGAGACTTGCTGGACCAGATGGAGGCTGATAGAGAATAGAGAGCCTGCACCTGGGTCACACTAGAGAGGTCTCAGAAATGCCTCGAATATTTGGAATAGGTAAAGTCTAGTACACTCTATGATACATAACAAGAATTCCTCCCCATGTATTTATTTGTGTTGAATGAGAAGGGGGCTTGGGCCCTATTACAGATCTTTTCAGTGAAAAGGGGAAAAAAAGAGGGTGGGAGGAGGGCTTTGGATAGACTGGAAAAAAAAGTCATCAAACAAAATGTTATGATGCTTCTGACATCCATTTACCTAATAGAACTTTATTATATTTTCCTTTTAGAGTCAATAATATTTTGACTATCTTTTATTCCATAGTTGGGAACACCTTCTTCCATTTATTTAAAACCCTTCCATAAATATTACAGAAGGGATCCAATTCCACCTGAACACTTGAGTTATTTTGTGTAATAAATGTTGAAGCCCAACATGTCCAACACACCTCTTTCTGGCTTTTCCCTTTTTCATTTCATTTTACTAAAAAAAGGAGATTGAAATTCTGCCTTATTCTCTGTTACTTAGTACTTATTAACTTGTCAGCAGTTCTTACTCTTTAAAAATACTGCATTTTAATTCATTCCTGGAGGCTATGCTACCCAAGAGAAAATATTTGCAGGAGCACTATAATATCTGACCTAAAATTTTTATTCTCAATTGCTCCTATTCATATAGTTTTCATTGAGGAATGATGTCCTCTGGTAGAAACAATCATTATTCATATATTCATTAATCCAGATTGTGTTAACTATTGATGGATCTAGAAATTTATCTCATGTGAACTCCCTTGTGTTCACTGGAACATTTAATGATAACTGTTGAGTGGTGATGCATTTTAACTCTTCGAAGTAGGTACAGTGGCATTTATTTAAATAAAATTATCATCAAAATAGCATATTAATTAGAAATAAATATTTTATTACCATGGTACTAATGAGGAAACTAAGATCGGGGAAGTTGAATATGATAGCTTACTGAAAATTGAGTAGCAATATAACACACATGGGTGCAATGCACAGAAGTGGGTTCACCTGGGCCTCAGACAGCACTCCATATGTTGTGCCATGCCATAGCATTTGCTTTTAACATCTACCCTGGGTTCTGAACTTTCTCTGGTTCTTCACAGCAGTCATTCAAGATTTCAACACTTGAATTGCCAGATATTGTGAGAGGTTACTTCCCATGGCACAGATAGGCCTTAGCATAACAAAGAATGTTCTAACAAATGTTAAACTGCATTATTGTTAGTAATGAACTAGAGTTCATTAAGTGATTTTGTTCAAATTCATAATGTTTTTACTTGATCCAAAAGCTTTGAGTTTTTTCTGCATGTATACAAAACACTGGCTGAGATTGAAATACCCATTAGTTAATAATTTTAACAACATTGGCTTGGAAAGCACGGATTATTTTTGTTATGTAACAAAAAAAACTGCAGAAAAGTTTTATGTTTACAATTCTGTCGATGATGTTAATCATTTCCTTAAAGCAATGACATAAATCACTAGTGTCTGTCATCCAATAATAATATGCTTGGCTATTTTTGCACAATTGAAAATAAGTTTCTATCACATATTTTTTATAAAAAGGATATATATTCTTCCTCAAGCATTTAAACAAACACTGGTAATTTGGCATCCACTTCTTTTATGTCATGTCACACTGCACACGCACATTAAAAGTTTGGTCAATAATAATGTATATATTAATCTCAGCTACAGGGTGTGTGCAAAACTCAAAACGTTGGGATGAAAACAATATTCTGGAAGTCAATGACAAGAACTATATCTTAATCATGTTTGTGCCACCAAAGCACTGAAAATATATATCCTCCTGGATGGAATAATTTGGCAGCATATGCTGCTATTTTGCCTTATCTTTCAGAGCTAACATATTTGTATCAAGTTTTTGTTTGCGAACAACAAAAGACAACTAACTAGGTAATAAGTTTACTAGAAGGCCCATAGGGAACTAAGAGAACCAAAGGAGGCTGGTCTATGTTCACTGCAGATTCCATTCCATCACTGCTTCTGTTCCTGCTTCTCACCTCAAGGGATGGATGTGAGTGTCCCCACTTCAGAATGAATTCTGAACTGCCTCTACACTTGGTATTCCTAACTCAAGATTCCAAGTACTGGGCAAAAACACCAACTTGCCATAAAGAGGTAAGGTGAGGTAACTGTGTTGTAGCTAATGAAAAATTGGAAGGAGGGTATTGGACATTTTGGCTTTTGAGATGTGAGCAGAGGAATTACAAAGAGATGGCAATTGTTTCCCAGGAAATGACTGAATAAGGCTGGTCATCTTTATTGATTTCAGTGAATAAGTACAGTATTTTCATCACTGAAAAGAGTTAATCTGGGTGGGAGTTAGGAGAAGGGAAACAACAAAATAAGATCAGAAAACTTGTGCTCAAACATATTCTTTGCTACTGATTAAATTTGGGATCAAAATAATAACTCTTCAGTAAAAATGAATGGCAGAGCACTTTTCAAGTAGAAAGGTATCTGTCAAATTTTAGCAAGTGTGCTAAATAGATGGGGCAGATTTATCATAATAGCTTTTAAGCCTTTTTTCATTTGATTCCTGGGCCCTACCAGACAGATAGAAAGCAAAATCACATTTTTATGTTAATTGTGGGACTCCATTCTGCAAGTTTGACACCTGAGTTCTTAAAAAAGATCTCAGAGTAAACTGAAATCATAACCAAATTCCACAATATAGCTGTTGCAGCTAGTTCACCCCCGCCATACTCTTCAGAAAAATTAATGGATCTATTAAAATCTTGTAGGTGTTGCCAAAGAAACAATACTACATGATTTAAAAGATATAGAAAGTTCTTATATAAATGGTCAATCAAATGCCTACAATCATAAAGTCTCTGATAAACATACCAGAGATTTGTATGAATGAAGTTAAACACATATATTTGACTTCTTCATTCGAATAACATTTTGGTTGTGTAAGGGCTTCCATAGCTACAAAAATAGTTTCTTCTCTCCTAATATAATAAAAATAACAATGATTACAACAGCCAACCTTAACTTGCCTTTTATTTTATCTGCATAATGACATGATGAATAATTAATGCTTTCCCTCTAATATCTGTACCTTTAAACTAACGTAAAATATGTATGTTCCTGGTAGCCTGTTAGCAAAAATAATGGGCAAGCCTTGGATCTGGCCATTCTAGGAAAATGCAACAACAGGTAAATGCCAGTTCTGGGACTGCCCTTGTTTCTACTCTGTGAACTGAACCACTAGCCCCTGGTTTCATTCATAGTTCCCACTTCTGCCTTTTGGACGTTGTCCCCCTCTTGATTTCCATGGATCAGTCCTGAAAGTCTCTAAGACCAAGATTCAAATGATTTTCTTTTCCTTTTCCTGCTCTGATAAGCAAATATCAGAAATATACAAACTCTAATCCCAACTAAACAACCCTAACATCATTCCCGGGGTCCAGATGGGTGGATATTATTATCCTTACTGGAGAGACATATTAACAGAAATTCAGTGGGTTAAAGTCACTTGCTCCAGCATAGCTTTTCTGATATTTTTATATGAAAATCTGCCTTAAAAATCCCCTAAGTGAGCATAAATGTAGGAAAAAAAGCCCTTCAATTTTTATAATCCATACCTCTAAAATTTTATTGTGTACTAAGAAAAAGAAATAAAATATTTTAAAATTATTTGAAAAGTTCACTTAAATAACATGAAGTTCTTTTGAACTTAACTGGTCACCCTAGTCATTTTGGATCATTTCATAATCTATTAATCACGCTAACTATTGCATCTCCCCATCCAATAAATTATTTCCACTTTCTAAAATAAGAACACAAACATATCTCCTCAGAAAGCGCGCGCGCGCGTGCGCACACACGCGCGCGCACACACACACACACACACTTATAATTCTCAGTCTTTTATAGTGAAAAGTCTGGAAAGGGTCTCATGATTCATTCTCTTCCTACCCTTCCATTACGTCATTACCAATGATCATTTGCACTATTTGGACTGTTTTTCTCTCTTTATACAAAAATATAAATATAAACATAAATGTAAATATATAGCTTCTGATAAATGTTTCATTGCCCTTGAATATACTTTTTCCCCTGCAGGAAATACTCTCACCCAGATATCTCCTCCTACATCCCAGTCAGACATTACTTCCTCTATTAAGATTTATGTATAAATCAGAACTCAATGATCACAAGTGACAGCATATCCAAACCAAACTAGTTTAGAGAAAGCAAGTTATCAGATAAACTTCAACACCTCATCCTCTGCATCCTACTTTACCTTGCACTTGATCTCGATTTTAATCTTTATTTAAAAAAAATTATCTATCTATCTATCCATCAATCCATCCATCCATCTCAGTAGAGATTGAGGCCACAAGCCAGCATCTGGTATAGAATAAGAATTCAGTAAGTGCTGTTTGAATGAATTTTATATTTAAAGGTTCGTATAATCAAAGAAGGGAATTAGAAAATTATCTCTTGATATATCAGGCTTCTACAGCATGATTTTTGATTCACTCTCCTTAAATAATTGTATTTACCTGCATAAAACCTTAACTAATTGAATATTAAATCTGTGGAAGGAGGAGAATAAGATATAGGAGAGAGAGAGAGGGAGAGAGAGAAAGGCTTTGACAAACTCTAGAATGAAGAAAGTTCTGTGTTCTGAACTTGTGAGATGAAGGGAATGCTATTTATGAAGTACATTTTTCTATAAAAATAGGCTCATATTGATTCTGATCACTTTTCTTTTATATATCCCAAGCATCTGGTGAATATTATTGTTGAGTTAAAGCTTGGTGCCTCAATCCAGGCAGTAACTAGTTCAGTGGGTGAGCCAGACCTCTTGTGAGTCAAGAATCCTTGATCATAAATCTCAAAATAACAAACATTCATCAAAGGTCTTGTGATACATTTTTTTCCACTTTTAGTTCTATATTTTCTGGTTATATCCTACAGGGAAATAGGCAAGCAAAACCTATCATGCTATTCACCAAACACTATGATGCACTTTTATATTGCAAATATATTTATAGTATTTTAACATTGTGCCATACTAGTGCAGATCCTGGATTTGCATATTACATTTTCCGTAGAAGTAAGAGATACGTTCTTTTGAAAACTGAGTATGTATAGAGAAATATTAAAAGTGCTTCTGGATGGTGACGTAATACAAATTTCTCTATTTTAACACAAAGCACAACATACAACAATATTGGGAAATACTTGAATTTTGAGATAGTTAAATCTTAGGAAAAAACGTGTTTTTCTCCCACTGAACAGAGTTGTAAAACCTGGGCAGAATAAATATAGCATCTATTTGAGGACTCTGAAAACTAAAAAGTAGCAGGTTGATTGAGAAAGAAGTCAAGAATTCAAAGTAAACAATAAAATTATCATTTTTTTTCCTCCCCTCTGATGTCTTCCAGCATGGACTCAAAGCAGCTCCAAACCAAGAAGTGGCCCTTTGCCCAGACAAAGAGGGATGATAAAGAAGCCCTGTATAGTTTTCTCATGATCACTGGGAAAGACATCTCCAAACGTTCACAGAGAGTGGAAGAAATTTTCTATTATTTTCTTTTCTCCTTTTTCTTGTGCCCAAGAGAGCCCACAGGAACCTAAAATTCTCAGGGCAGGGAAAATTCCTCTCTGATTTTAGGAACTTTGATTTCAGGAGGGTGGAATGAAGCCCCTGATCATTTTTTTCTCTCTTTCCTCTTACTATGTGGCCCCAAATGTAGGTGCTTTTGTAGGAAGTATATAGCAAAAAAAGAGTGAGGCCTCAGGTTTCTGAATGAAGGACCCTGGGAAACCAGAAAGCATGGGGAACACACAGGAAAACAGACAATATACAGTTGTTTAGGAACACTTGGGATTACCCATGAGCTGTTTTTGCAGGGCTCTAACCCTGAGGGCACTGATGAGCCTACAGGAGAGACCAACTGCTAGTTCCCAGACCGGCCACTGGGTAATACAATGGGAAAGTTCTGAATTCATCTGCAAAAGCTCTGGAAAAAACAATGACATTTTAAATACTAATTTAATTGTCAAATTATCAACAGTCAAATTATCTATCATCCTTAGGATTTTGATAGTTTGTGGTATTTCAGGAAATAGTTCTACTTTATGCAAACTGTTAAATGTATGCATATAAAGTTGTTTTTAGTAGTCTCTTAAAATTCTGTAACGTTTATGGGGTCTGCAGTGATCTCTTTTCTTTCATTCCTAATATTTCATATGGATTTATTGAGATATAATTGATACAAAAATTAAAGATATATAATGAATGAATTTTGATGAGTTTGGACTTATGCATACAACCTTGATAGCATCACCACAACCAAGATAATAAACTAAGATGATAAAATCACTTGTAAAAGACTTCCTGTGTCTTTTGCGGGGGCGGGGGGGTGGTGATTATACACTCAACATAAGATCTACCCTCTTAACAAGCTTTTGAGTACACATCACTGTATGTGTTGTTAAATATAGGCAAAATGTTGTACAGCAGATTTCTAGACCTTAATCACTTTGTAAAACTAAAACTTTATACCCACTGAATAGCAACTCCCTATTTTCCCATTATCCCCATCCCATAACAATCACCAGTCTATTTTCTGCTTCTTTAAGTTTGATTACTTCATATACCTCCTATAAGTAGAATCATGCAATATTTTTCCTTCTGTGATTGACTTATTTTACTGAGTATAATGTCTTCCAGGTCCATCTATGTTGTCACAAATGGTAAAATTTCCTTCTTTTTTAAGCCTGAATAATAACCCATTATATGTATATAATACATTTTCTTTCTCCATTCATCTGTCTATAGATATTTGGGTTGTTTCCAGATCTTGGCTATTGTGAATAATGCTGCAGTAAATATGGCAGTGCAGATTCTGATTTCAATTACCAAGAAAATTCCAAAGACAGTTTTTACAGAAATAGAAAAATAATCCTAAATTCGCATGAAATAACAAAAGACCTAGAATATCCAAAGTTATCCTGAGAATGAAGAATAAAGCTAGAGGCATCACACTTCATGATTTTGAAATACATTATAAGCTACAGTAATTAAAACAGTATGATGTTGGCATAAAGAGAGGCATATAGACTGACGGATGACATAGATTAGAGAGCTCAGAAATAAACCCATGCATTTACAATTGTCTGATCTTTGATAAGGGTGTAAAGAATACACAGTGGGAAAAGGATAGCCTCTTTAAAACACGATGCTAGGAAAACAGGATGTCCACACGCAAAAGGATGAAATCAGACCTCTACCTTTTTGTTTGTTTGTTTAGAGAGGGAGAGAGAGAGGTGGGGAGGGGTGGATGGAGAGGGAGAGAGAGAATCTTAAGCAGGCTCCATGCCCTGCACAGAGCCCAGTGTGGGGCTCAATCTTACAACCCTAAGATCATGACCAGAGCCAAAATCAAAAGTCAGATGCTTAAATGACTGAGCCACCCAGGCAACCCCCCTCTATCTTCCACCATACACAAAAACCAATTCAAAATGGATTAAAGACTTCAACATAAGACCTAAAACTGTAAAACTCCTAGAAGAAAACATAAGAGAAAATTTTCACGACATCGGTCTTGGAAATGATTTCATGGATATGACACCAAAAGCACAGGCAACAAAATCAATAATAAATAAGTGAGACTACATCAATCTAAAAAGTTTCTGTACAGCAAAGGAAACAATAGACAGAGTAAGAGGGCAACCTACAGAATGGTAAAAAAATATCTGCAAACCATCCATCTGATAATGAGTAACTTCCAAAATATATAAAAAACTCCTAAAACTCAATCTCTCTCTCTCTCTCTCTCTCTCTCTCTCTCACACACACACACACACACACACACACACACACACACACACACACACACACAAACAAGTAGCCTAATCAAAAATAGGCAAACGAGGGCACCTGGGTGGCTCAGTCGGTTAAGCGACTGCCTTCGGCTCAGGTCATGATCCTGGGGTCCCGGGATCGAGTCCCACATCGGGCTCCCTGCTCAGCGAGGAGCCTGCTTCTCCCTCTGACCCTCCCCCATGTCATGTACTCTCTCTCTCTCTCTTTCTCACTCTCTCAAAATAAATAAATAAATCTTAAAAAAAAAATAGGCAAACGACCTGAATAAACATTTCTCCAAAGAAGACATACAAATAGCCAACATGTACATGAAAAGTTATTCAAATCATTAATCATAAGGAAAATGAAAATCAAAACCACAATGAGATATGACCTCACACCAGTAGGTTGGCTATTATTAAAAAAAAGAAAAAAGAAGGTAAATGTTGGCAAAGAGTGAAATTGAAAAGCTTATATACACTATTGATGGGAATGCAAAATGGCGTAGCCAGTATGGAAAACAGTACAGAGGTTCCTCAAAAAATCAAAACTAGAGCTGCAAATCAGAAGCACAATGAGATATCACCTTACAGCTGTAAGAATGGCTAGATTCAAACAGACAAGAACAATACGTGTTGGTGAGGATGTGGACAAAAAGAAACTCTTGTGTACTTTGGTGGGAATGTAAATTGGTGCAGCCACTGTGGAAAAGAGTATGGATGTTCTTCAAAAATTTAAAAATAGAAATACCATGTGATCCAATAAACCCACTATGGAGTATTTACCCAAAGAAAACAAAAACACAAATTTGAAAAGATACATGCACCTCTGGGGCAGCTGGGTAGCTTAGTCGGTTAAGCATCTGACTTCTGCTCAGGTCATGATCTTAGGGTCCTGAGATGGAGCCCCACAGCAGTCTCGGTGCTCAGCAGGAAGTCTGTTTTTCCTCTCCCTCTGCCCACCCCCCCACCATGCTCTCTCTTTCTCTCTCTCTCAAATAAAATATTTAAAAATGATACATGTACCCCTATGTTTATTGCAGCATATTGCAAAGATATTGGAAGCAACCTAAACATTCATCAGTAGAAAAATGGGTAAGGAAGATGTGGTGCATACATACACACACACACACACACATCAGAATTTTACACAGCCAAAAAAAAAGGGGGGGGATGAGATTGTGTCATTTGCAACAACATGGATGGACCTAGAGAGTATTATGTTAAGCTAAATAAGTCAGACTGAGAAAAACAAATACCATATGATTTTACTTACATGTGGAATCTAGAAAACAAAACAAATGAATACACAAACAGAAGGCAAAATCAGACCTATAAATACAGAGAACGAACTGATCATTGCCAGAGGGTAGGGGTGGGTAGGAGGAAGGGCAAAATGGGTGGAAGGTAGTGAGAGATCCAGGCTTTCAATTATGAAATGGTTAAGTCAAGGGCATAAAAGGCACAGCATAATGTATACAGTTGATGATACTGTAATAAAGATGTAATGGGATAGATGGTGGCCGCCCTTGTGGTGAACATAGCATAACATATAAAGAAGTTGAATCACTAAGTTGTACACCTCAAACTAATGCAACATTGTGTGTCAACCATACTCGGAATAAAAAGAAAAATCAAAATGAAAAAAAAATCAAAATTAAAACTACCATATAATCCAGCAATCTAACTCTTGGGTATATATCCAAAAGAAATGGAACCAGGATCTCAAAAAGATATTTGCACATTTATTCCTAATACTGATAATTTATTTATTCTTTTATTTCTGACTTGCTAGATATTTATCAGTTTATCTTTTTAAAGAACCAACTTAGGTTTTCATTTATTTTCTTGATATTATTTTCTATTTTTATTTCATTGATTTTTGTTTTTATTACTTCTTTTATTCTACTTTCTTTGAGTTCACTTTTTTCTTTTTTTTTTAGTTTTTTTTTAATTCTTTTTTTTTAAGTTTGGAAACATATATTATTGATTATGGATCTTTTTTCTAAAATAAAAATTTGGGCACCTGGGTGGCTCAATCGGTTAAGCATCTGCCTTTGGCTCAGGTCATGATCCCGGGGTCCTGGCAGAGAGTCCCGCATCAGACTCTCTGCTTAGCAGGGAGTCTGCTCCTCCTTCTCCCTCTGCCACCCCCCTGGCTTGTGCTCTCTCTCACTCACTCTCTCTCAAATAAGTAAAATCTTAAAATAAAATAAAATAAATATTAAATGCTATAAATTTTCCTCTCGGCACTGTTTTATTACATCCCACAAATTTTGACATATTGTATTTTCATTTTTGTTTATTTGAAAATATTTTTGTTGGAAAGACTTAGTTCTTGTTGGTTGTTAAGCTGAGAGCCTTAAGTTTCTCCCTGGTTGTTGGATGGATGCACCCCCATTTCCTTGCCATGTGGGCTTCTCCATGGAATAGCATGCAATATGGCAGCTGGCTTCCATCAGAATAAGCAAATGAGAAAGCAAGAGAGGCTGAACAAGACAGAAGCCAGACTCTTTTTACATCCTAATCTCAGAAGTCATATCCCATTATTTTGTTCTGTATTCTGTTCTTCAGTAGCCAATCACGAGATCCAGCCCAGATTCCTGAGGGGAGGGGGATAACACAAGGGCATGAATATGAGAAGGTAGGCATTATTGGGAGATAACTTAGAAGCTGCTGAACACAGAAACAAAAAGCAAACAAATAAGTAAACATATAACCAAACCAAAAACAGAAGGCGTTGAAAAATGAGATGTTGAGGTCCTAGTCATGGTGGTAATTTAAACATGTAGACTGACCACCTTCTCAAAGGCAGTGTCTGTGCTATGATGCATTGAAGTAAAGTCTCATATGGATAGGAACTCTCATATTTCTGTTACTTTTCTTAGCCAGCAAAGAGGCTGTTTGCCCCAGTGAGGGCAACAACAGAAATACTAGCATTTGCCGTTGCTTGCTTTCTGATTTCAGTTCAGGAATTAGCTCAGCTCTACTTTCTTCCTTTTGATACAAAAACTGCTTTCTGACTATTTTTACCCCCTTCCAAGTACTGGTTCTGAGTCAGAGAAAACACAGTGTACCCCCGGGACATAAGGAACAGCAGAAAGCTACTGAAACCCAAGTAACTTCTCTAAGCCACATGCAAACAGGGCCAAGAAACTTCCGCAAAGTGAAAGAAATTGCTCCCCAGAGCCATGTAACCAGAAAATTCCAAGTGGACATAAGAATGGCTCCACTTTACTGTTTCTTTTTAGCAGATGCTGGACGGAGGCTATGCATTAGACCAATACTTAAGACTGGTGTGGATCTTCTACAAATGTAATCTCATTTTTGAGGTATATCTTGTTTCTACATAAAAAAAAAAAAAAGGAAAATTCCCTTTCCCATGTGCTTACTCCATGCCATTAACTGTGCTAGGAGACTTTTATATCCGTCTCATGAAATACTGTAATTCTGTAATTCCTGTTGTAGGGATGAGATGTCTGAGAGTCAGATATTATACAGTTTGCCCGTGTTTGCTAGGGAAGGAATAAGCCATATTTTTCACCCTAGGTTTAATAACAAAGTCTGAACTTTCCACAAGTTAACTCTTATTTAAAGGGACTTAAAGTGTACATTTTAACAACTGAGCATACCAGTAGATAATTCATTTTTTTAATAGGCCTTATGGATGTCTATTACTTTCCAGACTTTGTGTTATAAACTGCATATACAAACTAAAATAAAGTCTTCAAAATCATTTTTGGGAAGTTCACAGTTTACTGGGAATGATGAACTCATAAATATTATAACACAAAGTATTAAGAATAAAACCTTATCAGAGTGCTACAGGGGTATTAAAAGTTGGAAGATGCTTTATAGGCAAGGGCAATTTTGTTTACTAGGATACATCCTGAAAAAAACTTTGACTTTTGGGTTCTGGAGTAATATAGAGGAGCAGACATCATTCCAGAGACGTGTGGATAATCTTCGTGTATTTTAGAGAATAAATGGTTTCTGATACATCATGCTATTAAATGAATAAATGAATAAACAAGTGAGTGTATGTTTATGGTTCTAGAAATTATGTGAGAGGTGAATCATGTAGTGGTATAAGTTAATTACAATTATGCATATGCCTGCCTTATGTAAATAAATAACTCTGATAAGATTTTTTAAAGATATCAGATTAATATCTAAACACAAGTAGCTCTTAACATGCTAATTAGATGTCAATTGTTCTGCAAAAATAAATACAAACATTTGTAATGGTAATTGAGGTTGAACTTGCTATGATTATTTATTAATTCTAATTTTCAAACACATTAATTGCTGCAGCTAAGGAAAACCCCCATTCAAGATTCAAGAGGTCCTATTAACCCATCTTTACTTGCTGATTATGTACTTCCTGCAAGATGGGCCAGTTTGAGTATATTTACTGTTTACTGCTGGATATGTTTAATGACTTGTTTCTGGAACAGGTAACTGAGTGGATGGCCACCTAGAGAATAGAGAGTTTTGAAGGAAGTAAAATAAAAGGTAATTGAGCAAAGGGTTTTAAATGTACTATCAATAAAACACTCATTATAGAAGAATGATAGCTTACACACTTTTCACAGCTCAAGGTAAAGCTAACCTTCCATGATTACCTTTCTGGCCTCACCCAATCAGAATTAGCTATTTGCCTTTCTGGACTCCCATAGCAGATTGCTTAGAACTCAGAAACTTGTCAGATGCCATCTGCTGAGTCATCTCTTGATCTCAGGAACTTATGCTAATTCAGATTCTTGAATAGGAAAAAAAAATGAGATTTGGGATACATACTTACAAGTACGTATCTCAACCATACATAGGGAAACACAATAACCCCTGTTTAAAAAAAGGGGTTATTTTTTCCAACTGTTTTTTTTTTCACCAACCAATATTCCAACTCTTTTTAACGTCAGATAAAACTTATCTCTAACCCTAATTACATTATTAATCACACCAAACATAAAGTACCTTCCTAATAAATTAGCAAGCTGTTTTTCAGACACAGCTGTAAGACTATAAACTCTCTCTCTCTCTCTAGCTCTTTTTTCATGCCAACATCCTTTATTGGTCCAAATCTGGATTTCCAACAAGGATACTATCCTGCCTTAACTTCTTGCTATGCCTGGTTTTTCAAAGAGCAATATGGTTAAGAGCTTGTATTAGAGTCACATAGAACAAAACCTCTTTCAGCCATATATTATCTGTATAAAATTAGGCAAGTTAAAATAATGTCTTGAAACCAAATTCACCCATCTATAAAATGAAGTTGACACCAGCCTTAATTCATAGTACTGACAGGATTAAATGGTGTTCAAAAAGTCCTTCACCTAAAATTTAGTATATTATAATAAAGATTAACAATCAGCCTTTGCCACATTCCATACACTGTATTGTTTTTCTTGTGTTAAAGAAAAATTTACTCCTCACCACAATCTCATTTTAAAGAAGAGGGAACGAAAGCATCTAGAAGTTAAAGAGCTTTCTCAAAGCCATACTGACAGTAAGTGGCAGAACTAGGGCTTAAACCCAAAAACTGGCTCTAAATTATTGTTTTTACCTTCATATAACCCACTGTTTCCATGAGGGTCACTTGTACATATTATTTATAACCACTAATTCTTGATTTTTTTTCCTCCAAATACCCCCAACACTTCTTCTTTTACAGGTAATGTTAATTGTATACATATACTTCCTATTAAAACAATCAACTTCTGGACTATGACTAGGTCTTAAGTATATTTTTTCTGAGGTTCTTGAAAATGTGTGTGCCATATATAACAGTCATTAATAAATATTGTAAATAAACAAATACATATGTGGTATTCCTGGCAGTCCACACACATATGCTATAAAGTTATGCCAGATAGTAATATGTTCCGCATAGCTCATTTGTGAAAAATGTTCATTTGTCACGTATTGGACTATGAAAAATCCTATAGGTGCACTGATCAAATGAATTATCTCAGAATTACGAGCTAAATTTAACAGGAATATCGGGAGTGCACTAACTGGGATGGAAGAGGCATATTTCATCCAAGTAAGTATTACTACTCCCACTGTGGAAGCCTGGAAACTGAGGCTTGCAGAAGGTTTATGTTATTGTCTCATATCTATTCTACACAATCATAATTTGAACTCAGGGCTCTCTTTTTTTTCTATTTCACACGGAACTGTATACTATTAAATTTCAAGCCTAAGATGAGCCTTAAATTAAGTTTGAATCTGAAATAGTCCTAAATGAGCATTTAATTTTCTTAGTTATATCAAATAAAATACCCTGTTTTAATGGTCTTAAAGTTATTTTATTTTGTATGGGGGTTTATTTTATACTGTGCATTTTGCTGCTTTTGCTGTACATGGAAAGGTATGCAACTGTGGAATCTCCAAAGAATTCTATTTCATAGTAAGATAAATACAAACAAAGGCATTGCATATACAGGCACTCACAGAGACTACCTAATACAATGTACAAATAACTTTGTTTGATAAATGGATATATGTAGAAGTCCACACTGCAAGAGAGCAACCAAAGATTTCATTGTTTCTAGCTCAACTCCTTTTGTATCCTTTATTTCTTCTCTTAGTTAAGTAAGTTGACCTACTTGCTCAATGTAGACATAGCCATAATCAGAATGTGGCACCATAATAATTTCTCTAGTCTTTTCTTAGGTTCTTACAATTACTTAGCAGGATGCTTTTAATTCACTTCCTCCCTCCTTCTACCTGACCTTTCCTTTCCCAGGAGTTAATACACATTTACAACTTAGTAAGTGGATTCATAATTTACCCCTACTGCTAACCCCACCTGCAAATAAAGCACTTCTTTCTCTAGATAAAAGCACTTCAAATATTATTTTGCAAGAACTTTCATCATGTGGCCCAGAGAATTGATGGCCTTAAAACATTTTTAGAGTGTCCTCAATATATTTAAAGGTATCTTTTGTCAACTATCCCTTAACAGTGAAATATAGCTGTTTTTCTGTGTGCGTACTTTGGTGTTAGGCACTGTGTTAGGGATATCACTCATGCTACTCCAAATAACCTTTGAAAACACTTTGTGATTTTTGTGTCCTTTTTACAGATGAAGGTGAGAGAGTTAAATATTCCACCTCATGTAGCAGGCCCTAGAGGAGCCCCACCCATAGCCACATTACACTCATAGTTCCATTATGTATTGATAGGGTCCTTCAATAACTCCTCACCTAAGTTGTGTGTGTCTGTGTGTGTGTGTGTGTGTGCGCGCACATGTTTCACCTGTTCAGTGGGTAGATCACAAAGGCTAGGGAATTAATGGTCTCAGGAGTATGACTCAGATTATGACGGAAGTTGGAAGAAAAACTTTAGTTTCTTTGTCCTTCTCGTTGGGACAACACTGAGGCATGTTCTACACTCTCTTTGTTTCCAAATGGAACTTAGTCTCAGTTGCGCACAACTGTAACCTGTTGACTAATGCTTTCTTTGTTAATTTCTTACACTTTCCAATCTATCTTACTCACTTCCCTACTGGCACTTCCTAGGATCTCCTTTGCTTGAACCCTTGTCTTGTGTCTGCTTCCACTAGACCCCACTCTAAGACAGCTACTAGAAGGCAGAACTCAGACACAAATCCAGATCTGCCTATTTACAATGCCTATTCCTACACCCTCTATGGTTGCCCCATGCAAATTCAGTACATGGGTTTTGTCAATTCTCCTCTGGCACAGAATTGGCATAGACAATAAATGCTGCCATCTTAGAAAGTTTTGATGAGGTGATAGCACTGTGGAGTTACTTATTCTCTGAAGAATATCTGTACCCTAACTGTATGTATCTTAGCAGCTAATATATGTGGGCTATAGTGATAAACCTGGAGCATAAAATACATGAATACTATTTTTAATTGAGTCAAAGACAGAGAAGAAAAAAGGCAGGTGAGTTTGGGTCTCATGATGGAGCATGAGGAAGCTGGTTTGGGTGGGAACAGTCAGGAGAAGGGAAGAGATATGGTACGCAGGACCTACAATGGGAATAATGAGCCTGCATGGGACAATATAAGACACTTGGACTTATTTTCAAAGGGATTTGAGAAGCAGAAGCACACAGTAATGATCGAAAGGATCGATTTCAAGAGAGAGGGTCCAAATTCAAATTTCGGCAGTGTCTTTTATATACAATCTGTGTAGCCTTGATCCGATTTGCTAACCTCTCTGTGTTCACTTATTTAAAAATAAAGATAAAAATACCAATCTCACAAATAAAATGCCACAAAAAGTTAAGTGATTCATAAAAACTTCTTCCTTTTATATAACCCTTTTCTTTTTTCTGTAGAGAGTCAGACTCATTCATTACTCAAGCTATAATTAAAATTATTATTAATACCAATAGTAATAGAGTTAATAATTTACATTTTATCATATACTTCCATTTAGACCATAAGAAATATCTTATTCTGTGTGAAAATAACATGAAGTTAATCAGTAATGCTATTACAATTTTATAGAGCATATGCCCAAAGATCTCAAAAGTGATAAAATGTTCTCCACAGAACTGGATCAACTAGTAAATTGGAAAATGGTAGCTGATAGCTACAAGAACTGATATATGAAATTTTCAGTTAAAAGTGATCCTAAATAAAAGATAGTAGAGTCGAGGAAGTTGTATTTGGCCTACCTCATTTAGGGAATGACCAGTAAATTTGATATGGCTTTAATATGACATTTACTGGTTTCTATTTATTTGTTTTGGGGGTAGGGGAACATACAGTCTTGAAGACAAAGAAGATTCTGTAAAGAAAATAGCAGTCAATATTTTCGTTTATCTCCTTTCAGGATATTTTTCTCTGTGTTAGCACACACATACAGAGAGAACTTTACACTTTATAATAAATAGTATTTCTCAAATTTAAGTAATGCACAGTCTCTTCTAAAGGGAAATAAATAATTTCCCCAAATCACTGAAAATATTTCCTTTGGTTCCTAGGAATCTACTATTTGAGAAACAGCACCTTGAGAATGTGAAATCCTGTTTGATGAAATCATTTTCAACTGCAAATGATCATTATGCAAGAAATGATCACAACTTTCCTTTATAGAAATGAAATGTTTTATGTAGTTGTTCGGTAGTCATGAAATGAATATATGTACACAAACACAGACTTCTTACAGAACACTAAGGTCATACCACATCGAATGTTTTCTTGTTCCACTATTTTTAAATAATATATAAAATATACCATTTTCTCAAAAATTTCTTTGAGATTGTTTCTTTAAAATACACTCCTAAGTGTAGAAACACAAAATGTAAAGATATATGTACATGTATAAGGCATTTACCATATATTAACATATTTACTTACATAAGTATGGTTTGATACCAGTTGTTCCAGTCTTTGGTATTTTATCAGCACCTTTTTCCTTTGGGACATAAAGCAATACTGATGTAACTACAAGTGTCAAGAGTAATAATTCAACATGCAATGCCCATAATAGTCATTTTTGCTTATCTTTAGAGATCAATAAAATCACATGATCCTCTTTTGGGGCTTTAAGACCAGGACCTTCCAGAGCTGAAAACTATCATTCAGTGGTTTTCTCATGAAGCTTACTCATATTTTCAAGAATTCTGTAGACTCTGAGGATAAATCCTTCCCCTAGAACTCTTATATGTTCATAAGTCACATGACAGGTGTGACTTCCCTGGGACCCTCTCAACTATCCACTTTGTCTCTTACTGAGAATCATGCCAGAGGTTGAGACCACTAGGGAGCTGCTTCAGGTTTACTCATATAGGTTTCTGGCTCAAAGCATGTGCATTTTAATCTTTGGAAAACAGGACAATTTTTAGAAGAAATTTCTGGTAGAAATCCTGGGTTCCAGTCCTGGCTCTGCCACCAATTAGGTATATGAACTTGAGCAAATCCCTCAGTGTCACTTAGCCTTGGCTTCCACATTTGGGACATAGGAATTATTGAAAGCTTTGCTACCCTAGAGAATTTTAAATCAACACCCTGTTAGGTCCTGAAGGACAGAAAACAGGTCAAGTTCATCTTCAAATCACCAGCGCCAAGCTAGTGCCTAGCATAAAGCAATTGTTGCCATGAGAAATCCTTAAGTTTAGTTTCACTGATCATTCAACAAACATATATTGATTATCTACTACATGCCAGGTATATTTAAGGCATTGAAGATATAACAGTGAACAAAAGAGAAAAATATCAAAGCCATCATGGAACTTACTTTCTAGTAAGAGATCTTTTTCAGAGGAAGGAAGCATTATATATATATAAAATAGACGACATACGTGAGTATAATAGAAGGTATTTATATATAATAAAATACATTTATGGAGAATTTTGTGATTTTAATAGGTAATTTTATATTGAATAATATCTAACTGTAATAAATCTGTTAAGGGCAGAAAACTCATTGTAATATTCATTTACTTTGGGAAAATTCTAGGCAATTGAACTTTTAAATATTCACCAATTTTTATTAGCAATTATCTACACCTACCAAGGAATGCTTTAGTTAAATATTTAACATGCCCTTAAGGTAATTCTCTTTTGTCCCTTTTTTTTTTTCTTGAAATTCAAATTTCATGGGAGATATTGTACAGAAGACATCCCTGGTCTTGGTGTTAGTTGTGCTCATGGGGATGGAAGGAGGATAGTTTTAGAAGAAAAAAGTACCTCTATGGCCTTGTATTTAAACGGCTATAACTGGAAAACACTGTATTATAGAAGTGATTAAATTATATGTCTGCAGTGATTAAATTATATGTCTCTTCCAGCACGAGATATAGGAAAAGGAATGGAAATTTTAAGGGACAGCTCTTAGTTCATAATATTAAAAACCAATACCCATAAGGCACGTGTCTATGTGCATTTGGGTGCAGGCACATCAGATACCATGAGTTCACTGAGAAGTTTTTAAGCATGGAACACTTACTGGATTAAGCAGGCTTTTAAAGTCAATCCAGTGTTGCACGACAAGGCAACCATGACTGGCTCATCCAGTTCAAAACCCAGCCCCATGAAATGAAACACATCTGGTGCAAAAGCCCATATTTGGTACTAGAAAGAAAAGTTCACCATGCAGAGAATCCAATACTTACTTAATGAGCACACACAGTGCACTTGGCACTGAGACTGCAGAAATGAAGGGTCCCCTCTCTCTGTAAGGAGATGAGAACCAATCAGGAGACTCAGATTTATATAGGAAAGGAGTGATGGTTCAAAAGTCGGTCCCATCCTTTATTAATATGTGGTCTTGATTATTTTCTCTAGCTCTCAGAGCCTCAGGTGTGCCAAAAGAAAGAATGCATAAGCATTCAGAGACCGTTCGACTCAGCAGATGCACAGACAGCTCTGTTTGTCTAAATTTGCATTTCTGATAAAGTTCCAGGCTGAGTGTTGAAATAGCACCATTTAGAGAGAAACACTGCATTCTATGCTTCATTAGTCAGACAACCCGAAATCATTATATATTAGCTAAAGAATCCAAGTGGTTTTCCCAGGACCTCCAACTCTGCATAATTGATTTTCTATGTGTTAACTCATCATTCAGAAATATAGTGTACCTAAGGCTGAAAGAGGCAATGGCAGGAGACTTTATCTTAAGGTTTAAGTCTTGAGAAAGATATGTATTGAACTAGATTTTTTTTTCTGACTATGTGGTAAAACAAACAAACAAAAAACCCTAAAATGAGTATAGTTTTATTAGAAATAACAAAGTTTTAACAGACCATATCCAGTTTCTGTCCACTACTCAATTATGGAATGATGTGAAAATCACTTGGTCTCTCTTATAATCACTTTCTTTATCTTAAAATGGAGCATCCACCTTCCTTATTGGATTATTATAAATGTCAAATGATATAATCTCAATCAAAAGCACTTTATAGAACTATAAAGACTATACATGTGTGTGACTATATATATATATGTGTGTGTGCATATACATACACACACACATACATTTAGCAGTTATCATAGCATCTGGCACATAACAGGCAGTCAAATAAGTTTTGAATGAATGAATAAATTTACTAAAGATTGTAATTGAACAATTCATTCAATTCTTACTTCCAACAAGCAATTTTATGTTTGGAACACAGGCAGAAGAATATTTAGTCTTCTGATAGCTTTCCTGTGCTAGAGGAATTAGTTATTTCTATGTCATCAGGCTAGAAATTCAACTTGGAAATACATTAAGAATGAGATACTTTAGTAACTGATAAAATACTATACTGAAGTTAATTTTCAGATTAAAAAAAACCTGAGGGTTTTATAAGTCTGGTAAGTAAAAGTCATAGAATTTCAATATACAGTATTTCAATAGTATTTCATAGTCACAGTATTTCAATTTAGTACTGGAGGACAAATCTTTACCACATGGAAAAGCAAGGTTTGAGAAATTTAGGTATCTCACCTGAATTTTACATGGATAGAGAAAATGTACAAGACATAGAAACAAAAAAAATGATATTACTGAACTAAAGATTGTGTCAATTGCAAGGAAAAATATCTCATTGATGCCAAATTCATGTATCTAGTACACAGAAATGGAAAGTTTTTGTGTAACCATGAACACTGTACATTTGAGAACACAGAGTATGCACTAGTTCACTTTAAATATTAGCCATATATGTTCCTGAGAAAAGTTTGGTTTAGTGAGAAGTATACAGCAGTTATAAATTTGGTGAATACTAATTATGCATCAAAGCACATTGCTAAGTGTTTTGCACATATTCTGCCATTTAATTCTTATAGTCCAATTAAATAAGGGTCATTATTGCCATTTGACTAAGTAAGCAAAGAAGTTAACAAAATGAAAATCTGGTGCTTTTAAAATAACATGTCCAAGATTATATTGTGGCAAAATAGAGTACCAGGATTTGAACTAAGGAAGTCTGACTCTAAAACCTATAGACCTTTTATTTTTATTGAGGATGCTACCTTGTCTCCCCACATACACTTACAATCAGTAATCTATGACTCAAAAAGGAATTAAAATGTAGGATTTCATTGCTGCTGTTGCTAAAGTGAGTTCATGGGTGATAGAGTGCAACACAAAGAGGTAGGATAGAGTTGAACACATAATTAAGGCATGTTGCTAAGAAAACTGTTGGCAAACTAAATATCATAAAGCATAATAAGAGGGACATAAGAGCATAATTATTTTCTTGATTGGTTTCCACAGCAAGGACAGTGTCTTAGAAAGGCTAAATGATGGGGTGAGTAAGAAATTTTCAGAGCTGACTTCAAATGTTTAGGAATTTAGTGCAATCCTCCCCACCCCATAACCCTTACCCCCCGAGAAGCTGGGAATGGTTAACTGAAACTTTCTTCTGAAATTTTAGAGAAAGTGGCTTTGAAATTTTTTAATGTCAAGAATTCTACGAACCTCAAGGCAGCCTTCCACTTGAAGTTAGAACAAGGTTCTAACTCTTAACAGGCTCAGATGGGTATAAAAGTGTCTCTTGAAACCTAAGGAGAGAATGTACGCAATGACCCAGATACCAGACTCCAGGTACCATTCACCTGGAAGGAACCACTGTACAGAAAGTCAAACATATAGAAGAACCTGAGAAAATTTATCAAGGTTTCCTTTGCTATTTGCTATTAGGTAGTGCTTATCTCATCTAGAAATTCTGTGCCCTAGTACACGGACTACAATGAGCCTTTGCATAGTTTGTTCATCTTAAATATTTTTCTCTAGAAATAAATCAAGACATTTCTTTCATGCACCATGTTAACATGAGCACCCAGTGTGATTCTGAAAGTAACTCCCCATATCAGGAAACTTTCAAAAACATTACCCACCTGTAATTATGAAAACTGCTTCTGTTCTAGCTCTATTTATATCTTTAAAGTTCTCCTTTAATAACCTGAGATTCTTTTCTCCCCAAATTATGCCATGTGTCTCATCCTTGATTTCAAAGTGGCCTTTTCTTTAAGTTAGTATTTATACTAACTGCAGTCAATTCCTAGTCTGTCCTTAGGCAATTGAGTTACGCATACATTTCAATTATGCTTAAAGCCAGTCCAAGAATATGAACTATTGGCTGCCCCTATTAGCCACTGTACACAAACACAAATTCTGGAATACAAAGCTTGTCCTTTATCCTGGGCTTCTGCAGTACATCAGCGGGCCTTTTCTCTCCCTAGCACTGTGTTTCAGCTCTCATTTCGTGCTCTGATTCTCTGAGCACTAGTGCAGTCTCTGAATTCTTAAGAGATAAGACAAGAACTTTTAGGTCCAGCATTTTTTTCCCCAAAAATCCCATTCTCCCTATTTTTTAGTGATCGATTCTATGAATATTGCTTTTGCTTCATTTTCAGCATCTTTCTCAGCTATCATATCTTTGAACTGTTTAACTCTTTCATACCCATTTCAGTAAGTACTTTAAATAATAAAAGGCACAATGCAAAGGAGAAAAAAAAAACGTCTGTTTGTGGGCAGCATAACAAGAGAAAAGGCTGGCAGATAGCACTTTGTTTTATATACCTTTACAGAACGTGTTTCATAGTGCTGGCTGCACAATTGTGCATGCAAAATCTCAAAGCTCAGAGCACATATATCAGCAATAACTTCATGGAAGCAGGCTCTGCCTAATATGTGCAAAGTCTTACATTACTTTATCAAACTGTCTTTGTGTAATTAGTCTGTCTGCAATGCCTGGTGTATAAATTAAGCATCTAATTTATCTTGACTGGCCTTCGGATCACTTGATCAGTCCATTCTGCCTCTGCGGCTCTTTAGTGAATGCCAAATTCAGACAAGCCTCTGGCAGCAGAAGTGAGCAGAAGCTGAAACTCCCTCCGAGGTCAGAGGCAATTTCAAATTTACTCATCACTGACACCGATGCAGGGGGTGTGCCATTCCTCCCAATGACAGTGATCTTCACACGGGGCATGACTGATGTCCCTGGTGGCAGGTTACTCTGTATCATGGCTGGTAAATAATAAATAACTACAACTCAAGCTGTAAAGTCAGGTTTGCTAAATGAAATCAAATTAAAAGTAAATTATATTTTCTTCCTAATTCAACACCATTTCTCATAAGCCACTTATCAATACCACAGCAATCTGTACAGCTGTAAGAGACAACTTACACAGCTATTCAGTCCTGATAAAAACAAAATAGCTCCTGTAGCCATAATCATTCCTCAAGAGCATTTAATTTGTTGGCTCTTGCATTATTGCTATCAAAACAAAATCTTGCGGCTTTAGTGGAATACATAAATCTCTTTGATTTAAGGGTACTTTATCTTTCTTTTCCTCAGATGAATTTGAAATGGTACAGAGTTAAATTTTTATGGAGTGATTTCTGAGGGGAAAGGCTGACATAATTTTCAGCATGGGACACTGTGTTCTGCTGACAACTCAGAA
Source organism: Callorhinus ursinus (assembly GCF_003265705.2). Taxonomy (NCBI): domain Eukaryota; kingdom Metazoa; phylum Chordata; class Mammalia; order Carnivora; family Otariidae; genus Callorhinus; species Callorhinus ursinus. The sequence continues at coordinate 9,080,214 of NW_027397099.1, forward strand.
AGTTTGAAGAAAATGTTTAACTCACTAGATAGTTTTTGTCAGAGTGCATTCTCTCCTCTGTAGTTGTGGATGCACGCCCAGTACAGAGGTGTGCTCCCTTCTGTACAAAGGTAAAGACAAGGCACATCACTATGGATGTGTGACCTCTCTTCTGAATATGGAAATGGATGTACAGGAAGAGAGCCAGTGGCCTGGATTCATGAAATAAGACTATTCACTCCATCATCTTGTGACTTTCTTTCTACTACTGAGGACTCACTCTGCTTTTGAAAATATCCCATGGTAGTATATGGCTACCATGTTTTGCAGTGAATTTATCAGAAGGTATCTGTTTTTAATTCTAACTTGGCTGGAGGATGCATGGCTCAAGTGACAGCGATCTGAAGTTCCATGACTCTTCCAGATGCTGAGGACTTGCCCAGACACTACATCTCAACTCTGGTGTTATCTGACTTACATTAACCTAGCAATCCCAAAATGTTTCTTAAAATATATTTTTTTTAAAAATCAAAAGATATACTAGCTCTAAATATACTCTGATTATATGTCCACTTGGTGGCTATTTGGGACCAGAGAAGTGAGAAGATTTTAGTAAATGGAAGTGTGCTCATATTTATGTTGTTTAACCTTCAAATAATACAAGTTTCCCTTTCTAGAGAAAGATTATACAGAAGTGTAGTTTAAGTGGAGGGTAGGAAAAGAAGGGGTTTAAAACCTCTTAAAGGTGAGTTACGGTCACTCTATGATCATGTACACATAAGATGATCACTTCTTTTCCAAAGCAAATGACTCCACAAAGAATAGCTATCATCAACTCCCTGAAATGTAAAAATACCCAAATTGCTTTCACAGCATCTACAGTCGCAGAAGACTGAGTTAGAAGATCCCTTTTATATCACTAAGTATAATGACAAACTGAGAAAACTGAAGCCCATGACAGACAAATTATCTCCCCAATGCCATACATAAGTTTACAGTAAAGGGAAAACTAAAGCACTGAACTCTTGGCTCTTCCATTTTCTCTTTTGTTCCTTTATTTATTCATCCGTGTGTCAGGCACTGTGCTAGGGCCTGAAATTCAAGGATAATAAGGGAAAAAAGACATGATCTCTGTTCTAGTGGTCTATGGTCTATTATGGGAGCCAAACATTAATCAAATGATCACTCAAATAAAAAAAGCTAAATTGTACATGACAGTGAAGAAATTTGTAAAGAGATAATGTCAAAAATGGAATCATTTATTCTTTCAGGCAAATGAAAAGGGTGAGTACATGATAATGAAATAGCTTGTTTTTGTCAAAGGCTTGCTTGTAAACATCATTTAAGATGCATCTCAGAGGTAAGCCCATCCAAAGAGCTTTCTATGACTACTCCAAGGTGATTTAGGAACAACATCCTCAATGGTCCTGTTTGCATTATTTCCTCCAGTACCAGTTTGGATTGAAATGATCTACCTTTCCCAGTAAATCATGAATTCATTAATTAATAGCAAATGATTGGATTTTTCCCATTATTTGAACTTTCACACAGTACCCCGGATTATATTTCTATGTGTAAGCAGGAAGAAAAAGAAGGGACAAAGAATAAGAAAGGAAGAAGAGAAAGTCTTTTGAAGTAAACACTACTTGAGGTTCACAACATATTCCTGCATAGCGGTGGGGTAGAGTATCTTGCAAAGTCCCAGCATCTCATGTCAAGGCACCCATGGTAGCTTTTAGGCTTTCAACAATGTCAAGCAATTGACATCTGGTAGCACAGGCACAGTCTGACAATGTGGAGGTAGGGGAGCTTACTTACCACCTCTGGGGGTAACCCATAACCAATAAGCCACAGAAGTTATTGGATTAATATGCCCTGTATTTTGATCAGTTGAAGGAACGTGCTGCTGGGACATTCTACATGGTTCCATAGAGGATCAACAATAGGACTGAGTCCTAGTTTTCAGGATGGGATATTGTTCAACAATGCACCATTACTGGCTTTCTTCCTTTCACTAATCAGTCTCTTTATGCCTTTACTCCATTCCAAAAGAAATTCCCCAAAAACCACTTTCACCTAAGTCTATGTCTCAGTCACTCGGGAGGAAGAAAGAAGTGAGGTGAGATAAAGTTTTAAGTGAGAAGAGGCAGTAATTAATATCAGATGTTGTGGAGAGTTCAAGTTCATTATTAAGAAAATAAATAGGGGTGCCTGGGTGGCTCAGTCGGTTAAGCATCTGCCTTCGGCTCAGGTCACGATCTCAGGGTCCTGGGATCAAGCCCTGCATTGGGCTCCCTGGCTCAGCGGGAAACCTGCTTCTCCCTCTCCCACTCCCCCTGCTTATGTTCCCTCTCTCGCTGTGTGTCTCTCTGTCAAATAAATAAATAAAATCTTTAAAAAATAATTAGCATTGGTTGGATGCTAATAATATTTGAGAAAGAAGATTAGATTGAATTTTAGAGGTATTATAACATAAAGGACATGGATTGTGATATAAGAAATTATGTATAATTAGAGTCTACTGTTGGTTCTTAATCTTGACTGAACCAAAAATATTAGAAAGGCTTAAACCTTTTGGTACTCCAGACCTACAAATGAGAATTTTCTAGGGTGCATATCCGGCATAGATGTTTTAAAACAAAACAAAAACAAACAAGCAGACATTTCTTAAGAGATTTTGATGTGTAGCAAGAATTAATCATCACTTGAGTGGCTATTCTTTTTCTTTTCTTTTCCTTTCTTTCTTTCTTTTTTTATTTTAGAGGGAGAGAGAGAGAGCGCATGCACATAAGTGGGGGAAGTGGCAGAGGGAGAGGGAGAGAGAGATTCTTAAGGAGGCTACATATCCAGCATGGAGCCAGATGTGGGGCTTGGTACCAGGGCCCTGAGATCATGACTTGAGCCAAAATCAAGAGTCAGACACTCAACTGACTAAGCCACCCAGGCACCCCTTGAGTGGCTATTGTTAAACAAAAAGTTTGCTGGAAGGAATATACCAGAAGTTCACAAAGCAGCATGGATAAGATCTTACAACCATAGTACCCAGCAAGAAAAAAATTTTTAAAGGCTCTATAATAGTATAATATTATGTGTATAAATTAAAAATATATGCACAAATATATGTATACAAGTTTTAATAAATTTACATTAAGTTTACATTTAAAAAAAGATATATGCCAAAATTTTAGAACCACTGTCAATAGAAGAAAGGGAGAATGTGGGTAGGGAAGGAGAAGAAAAGGAACTCAACCAAATCAGATAGGGAGACTTGCATCGGCAACCAGAGACTAAGAACTAATGAATATGGTTCACTCATTCTTTTATATCACTGTTACTCTCCCAAAAATATTTGTTGAAAACTGGAAAGACACACTTGTGATGATGATTTTGGACAGTCAAGTATGAGTACATCCACTGATGCATGCACATTGAAAGCAGGGATTGGACACCCATAGCCCAATGGGTTACCATGGCTAAATGACCATTGTTAATAATCAATAATCAATATAAAACCTCTTTATCTTCTGGCTATATAAGGCAATCACTTATGTTGATGATTAGTCTATGCTCATCTGTGGAGTAGCCAGAGCTAATGTAGACCACTACTAAACTGGTGGGAAAAGTAAGGTAAGATAAACTAAGTAATTGAGTTCCAGTTGTCATGATGTAAGTTAGGCAAATATCTGAGACTACAATGATATAGAAGGAGAGACATCACAGAATATATTGTTCTGCATGGGAGGGTACCAAGAGAAGACAGCACGGTCCAGCATATAGGATTCATGATATAACATATGCTTGATCTTAATGTCTCCTCAACGTTTACAGTTCCCTCCTTCCTTCCCCAGTAGGTAAGAGAGTGTTACCTTTGAATGGGGGAATTTATTCCAGTATCTGGCAATTTATGTGGTTTTCTACCTACTCTATGAGTAATTATTTTTTTTAACAACCTAACCTTTTTTCTGGTGAAAACTGAAGAATATAATTACCAAAGTGAAAACCACTTGAATATCTCAACCAGCTATGAGCATTCATAAATTATAAAAGTGAGGGGCGCCTGGGTGGCTCATTCGGTTAGGCATCTGCCTTTGGCTCGGGTCATGATCCCAGGGTCCTGGGATCGAGTCCTGCATCGGGCTCCCTGCTCAGTGGGAAGCCTGCTTCTCCCTCTGCCTGCTGATCCCCCTGCTTGTGCTCTCTCTCTCTTTCACTGTCAAATAAATAAATAAAATCTTTAAAAAAATGATGAAAGTGACAAACATGACTGTATATTTTCAGAAATGGGTTTTTTACATATGGAATTATATACAAATACAGTTAAATAAATAGATAATTCTACACTATTCATCAGTGTAGGTACTCAATGGAGTACCCTCTTTGGGGGGGGGGTTGGATAATAGTTTAGATGTGATATTTTTAAAGTAGAAAAGGATTATATGAAGTTTATGTATTAATTAATTTATTTGGACCCAGACAGTTTCAGTTCGTACCATTAGAGATAGTCACACACATACCACATTCTTAAACTTATCTCCAAATTTTAAAATATTTCAACCATTTAAAAAATGGTTTCAGAGGAATCTTTGTCATTTATTTTCCTGAATAGATTATATACACACAAAAGTGGTTAAGTACCTAAAACCCCAGTTAAGTTTCCAAATAACATTTTGATATTTTTTCCCATTCCCAGAACAGTCTCAAGTGATAATGTGGAATTATCTGGCACCAAATTTTAACACATAAAAATAATTCCCACAAATGCAGTCATTTTTCTACCAAGCACATTCCTAAGGAATATTAAATACAAAGGCATTCTAAGTTTGTTATAAAGTTACTCTGAAAATAATATTTTGATAGTTACCCTTTTGTTTTTAACTAGAATAATGTAATAAAATATATATTATACAGTTCAATTGAGGAACTGGTTATTTGAGCATTTTTGCTTTGAGCCTCATTATGTTACTAGTTCAATTATATTCAAGTCTACCCCATACACTATTCCAGTACCAAGTCAAAGATCAAGATGCACACTGTCAATTTCTTAGGGACTTTGTAACATAGAAGCCAAATACAGTAATATAAGCTGCGCATCACAGTTCACAGAAACTACAGTAGCAATAACACTGACAGGGTGGAGAAATGTGCCATTTCAGTTGCAATTAAACCAGGTTTCCATGCGTAGCTTAACATTAAGCAGAGCCATGTGTGGATTCTGCAGAGAAAGCAAAAAAGAAGTGACTGTGAAATATGCTGATTTGGCTACAAAGTAGTTGGGTCAATTTTCACATGCACAACAGCTTCAGTTGGTTAAGAACTTAGACTTGTAACTCCTCCACGACTTATTATCTTGTGGCTCATCTACCAGGGAAGAAATGTCTCAGACTGTGAAATTTAGCTAGGCTCTGGTGGGTGCATGCAGGCTGGCTAACCTTTCTCTGACTCAGATTTCTCAGCTGAGAAAAAAAATGACTCATGTGATGACTGTCAGGATTAAATGAGATGGAGCCTCAAAAATACTTAGAAGAGAGCTCTGTACACGTTGCACATTCAACAATGTCAGTAATTATGATTTAAAACAACATTTTAAAATAAATAAGAGCTTAGAATTTGCAGGTACATTTGGGAAGCACTGGGGCTAAATTTGCAAAATTTTTTTGATGTTTAATAAATAATAATAAAATGTCTCCTCGGTTAAAATCTCCCTTTCCTTTAGGTCCTTATGTAGTTTGTCCTAGCCCTGATAAAATAAAAAGAAACCTAGGATAATTCTGAGGTTTTCATACTGTACTAAATGAGCAAAGCAGCTTTATTTGAACTAAACTGACAGTAAATATACCAACCTCTCGGATTTTACAAACTGACAGGGTATCTGTAATTGAGTTTAGGATACATTAGTATTGGACTATTCCAGGATACTTCCCTATTTAGAAAGACAAATGAATACTGTGATTTATTTTGTTACATAAACTTTCAATTATTTAGGTTGGATATATTTGACTAAAACGTGTGAGGCATGTCAAATAAATATATAAATAACTTTAGGAGGAATTTATTATTTTGGAAGAACTATCTTTATTCTTTGAGCATCCCCCCAATATACACAAATGTTCTTCCTTGCATTAGCCGTAGTGGCCTTAATTAACATCCTAGCTTCTCTTTTTAGACTATGAGATTGTAACACAGAGATCTTGATTCATTTATCCTTTATATCTCTAAGGCCAGAATAAAACATACAGTGTGCTCAGTACTTGTTTAGGGAATGAAAGAGAATGAGAGTTAATGTCAGATATATCACCATGCTCCCCAGCACTTTGTAGTTAGATCAGAAGAGTGTGGGAAATTAATGGATAGCAATATATCAGAGAGATAATATAAGATGCTTTCAATAGAAACAGTGACACAATTTTTATTAAAGTGCTAATCAATACCACAGAATCAGTAATGTGAAAATATGACATGAAAAAAGAAAAAGAAATCCATGAACTATTGGAAGGAGTCTCACTATTCTAGTGGGCTACAAATCTATAATCTTGGCAAAGGGCAAAATGTCTTCATACTCGAGCTCTAGAGTATATACTCTCACTAGGTTTAAAATAAAGTACTTGGGTTAAAATAAAGTACTTGAAGCAAATTTTATGACCACCACTAAACAGGTAGGAAAGGTAAGGTAAGGATGTTGAAGCAAATTTTATGACTCGTCAGTTAAACTAAAGCTTGTAGTCAGTAGTAAAGCTTTTATAGAGTTGCCATGCGCTTATTAATCTAATGGAAGTCACTACACAAATATTCGCTGAATGAATAAACCAATGAATCAAGCAAAAATAATTATTTCTTAAATACATGGTTACTAGGAAAACTAGCTGGGTCACCAGGAGGGAACCTCAAAATCCTGAAAAGCTCAGAAGAGTCTAATCACTTGTTCAAGTTCACAAAAAATTAAGATTCATATACGGGCATCTAGACTTTAAGGCTGGGGATCCTTTAGATACATCTGAAATTTTTAAGAGTTGTTCACTGCCCAAGAGAACTCAGCATCACTGGGCATTAAAACTGTGTCCTTAGTGTTAAAATCAGACCAAGATTTTGAACAATAGTGTTGCCCTAGTAATCATGAAGCAACATTCTCCTTGGAGTCATTCAGATGTTTCCATTAGCAAAAATTAGCGGCAAGGCACTGTTCCCCTGGAGTGGCATGCGCTACAATCATTTTATGTTTTAAGAAGACAACTTGCATTTTATAACTTCATAATCTCAGAGTCCCCTCATGCTTTTTTGACTTTGAAAATGTCTCTAAATATATTGCCAAACAAAAATTGCCCCAGGAAAGAATAGCCGTTGTCTATGAAAGAGAGATAAAAAGAGAGAAAGAGAGAGATTATGCCTCGTCACTTTCATTGCAGAATTGATAAAGGCACTTCCATGAACTTTAAAGTACAGAGATGTATAATACATAAATGTAAGGAGTCTTTAGAAGTTGGATTGAAGATTATTTCTTTTGTGCTGGAGAAGAGCAACTAAACTACAACTTTGAAAATCTCTTGCTCTACTCATCGCGCTATATTATGAATCCTCTAGATTTCAAATACAAGGATATGCATTCATACTGAGGAGACTAAAAGTCTCAAAAATCACAGCACACACAATTTTCCATTTGATAGGTAAACTAAGTGTAAATCTGTGTAAACTTAAGGTAGGAAAACACACAGATAATGATAAGGAGCATAATAAAGTTACTATTTCATAGTCATGACCCCCGCTTGCTTTCAGACACAATCCCAAAAAACTTTTTCTAAGGGTTGTAGTTGTTTTCATTGCATACTGGAATCATTTTATATAAGGCTGGGAAACAAACTGACAGGCAAGAATAATGAGTTAAATTTCTAATGTTTTGTAGTGCAAAAGGCTAACTGATTTCCATGTGACTGTTTTGCTAATAACTATGATTACTGTTTTTGAATTTTACAAGTAACACCACTCACATAAGATAACTCATCCAGCATGTGATAATAGCACTGATCAATTTACATAAATACACATTAGCTTTGGTTATGGAAAGTGATATCTACATTTGTTAATTCCCCTGCCTTTTTCTGCATATATCATCACCTTTTCTTTGATTCCTATTTAAGTTTCTTACAAGTAAGTCCCCACTTATGGAGCTAGGCCCTTTTTGAATAGTCAAACTATTACTAAGGGCTAAAATGTCTCTGTCAATACAAAGACTTATTTAACGCCGATCTAAATCAATGTGTCAAGTCACTGTGACTTTTCTAAATGACAATTTCATTTAGACTGTAGAAAAAAACAGAATGCATAATTTAAGTCACAAAGAATTGGCGTCAACAGGATCTGCTACATTCATGATTACCTCCCTTTCTAATTCCACACCCCCTAAATTTTGTGCTCTATCTCCGAAGCTTCTACATATCAAACATATGACCTATGACATACATATCAAACATATGACTCTGAAAGCTATTAATAATAGCAGCCAATATTTATAATTATATAGCAAATTACAGTCCTGAGAAGTAGTACATGGACTCCTTTTGGATCGCACAATAATCCTGTGAGATTGATACCATAATTAGCACTTTGTGTACATGAAGTAATTGGGACTAAGGGAGACATATTAACTTGTAAATGATGGAGTAACGATACAAAGCCCCCACAGGTCAGGGTAGTGGCATGAAGAAGGTCCCGCATCACAAAGTAATTAATATATAAAGACTTAGGTATATCTAGCATAAAAGCGGATAAGTGATCATATTCTTGTTATAGAAATAATACTTCCTCATTTATATTAGTTCATCAATGTATATCAATTTGAGATAAATATTAATGTGCAACATTTTCAGAGGGCTAGCTCCTACTCAATAAGTATGTATACCTCAAAGTTCAAACTTGTTGATAGATTGGGATGACTCTGATTTGGGTGCCCATGACAAACTGCACTGTTTTGTTTTGTTTTTTGCTTTAATTAAAACCTAGTACCTTCAGTAAAGGAGATGACAGTCCCAAACTACTAAGAATGGGTCAACTCACTTATTGCTCAATACTCTAATAAACTGAAAATAAGAGGCCAGTAAGAAATGATTAGAAGACAACTGAATCTGAAATTATGAGTATCTACTGAACTAATAGAAATTACTCTGAATGGTTTGGGACAGAAAACACTTTGAGTTGCGGTTGAAGGAGAGATATAAGAAAATCCAACTTTAAAAACTTCTTTGGTGCTACTGAGACTCTCTGCATTTTGCAGAAAGGGCATCTCAGTCATATTAATGGATAGGAGTTATTGAATTGCTCTTTCTCTCTTATAAGGAAATTTTCTTTTCCAAAACTACTTTTAGCAACTCAGAGTTAGGCATTACAACTATGCTGTCTGAAAACCAAAGAGTTGTTTTATTAGTGGATATGTCATTATTAGGAATATTTAAGGGGAAAGGAAAGTATGCACTGTATTGGCAAAACACTACCTATTATATAAAATATATAATATATAACTCTTCCAGTATATAAACACATACATATATATCATGCCTCTATTCTGATCTCAGAGCATCAAGTTATATCCATTGTAAAAGTTAAAAGATTTTTATACCTACCTAGTAATTAAAAACACTAAAAAAAAAAAAATAGGTGGAAGGATCAGCATTTAAACTCAGTACACCAAATCCCATGCTGTTTTCCAAAAGACCAGAGAAAATGGAAGGTTGTAGGGGAAGTCTGTATTAAATGCTCCTAAAATCACTTCTGACTCTGAAGGTTTAGGACTACCCAGTAGATTAGGCTTAAAATGGCTAGTGATTATAACACAATCATATTGCCAACACTATCTTCAGTGACTTCTCTGAGAAATCAAAGTAGGTAGTTGAACAGAGATGGAGGAAAGAGTTTTGCAAGTTCCCAGTGAGTCTGCATTACCCACATCCCTTCTTACTCTATCATTATCTACTCTTCAGTGATTGGCCATTTCTTTTCTTCCCCATTCTTCATCTAAAATACTGTTTCAGAAGTTACCAAATAGGGACGCCTGGGTGGCTCAATCATTAAGCGTCTGCCTTCAGCTCAGGTCATGATCCCGGGGTCCTGGGATCGAGTCCCACATTGGGCTCCTTGCTCAGTGACGAGCCTGCTTCTCCCTCTCCCTCTACTGCTCCCCCTGCTTGTGCTCTCTCTCTCTGACAAATAAATAAATAAAAATCTTTAAAAAAAAGTAGTTACCAAATAATCTTGACCTCTTCAGAAAATGCAATTAAACAAATGTCCTTGGTCCTCATTTTCTTTAATTTCTCAGGATGAGCTGACGTTACTGACAACATCCTTCTTGAAACTCTCATGGGTATTCCTCTAAAGATGGCCACTTTAAGTTAGATTAATAATAGAAGTATAAAAGTTACAGTGTTAAAGGGTATCTGATATGATTGTTTTAAAAATGCAGATCAACGATATTCCTATCCCTTCTCAACTTTCTTCTGATTTGGGGAAGATAATTAACACCCTAAGGCTCAGTCTTCTCTTTGGAAAATGTGATTAACTATAGTGCTTACTTTATAAGGTTGTTGCAAAGAATAAATACAACGCTATATATTAAGTGTTTTACACATGTAATGGTTTACGGTGAGTCTTCTGCATATATAAACTTTTTTTTTTTTTTTTTAAGTAAAAAGGGACAGATTGAAAGAACTTAAACATCCCTTAAGACTTTAGAGGAGAGGCACCTGGGTGGCTCAGTCTGTTAAGCATCTGCTTTCGGCTCAAGTCATGATCCTAGGGTCCTGGAATAGAGCCCCACGTTGGGCTGTCTGCTCCGTGGGGAGCCTGCTTCTCCCTCTCTCTCTGCCTCACACTCCACCTGTGTGTGTTCTCTTTCTGTCTCTCTGTCAAGTAAATGAATATTTTTTTTTAAAAGCCTTTAAAGGAGAAAACAGTATGATAGAGGGGAGCTGGAATATCTGTGAGCGATTGTACTAAAACATTGTCAGGAACATTATAGGCCCACAGAAAATGTTCTATATTCACAGAGGAAAAAAAGAGCTGAGGCAAGTTCTATGGACTTGGCTTTGATGGAGCAGAGACGATGGGGGCAGTATTTGGGTGGCATATCGCCATATAGAGTCTATCCTGTTCTCTTGAACATAAAGATGTAGCCTCAAAAGATAATTCTATCTTTGAGCTCCAACTAAGTTTGATATAATGAGGTACAGTTTTTTTAAATGCTATGTTCATTTTGTACTTATCAATTTACTTTTCAGCAGGTTGGCTGTCAGTAGAGTGTAATTTAAAGGTGCAAGAAGACTTCTTTTATGAGTGAAAAGATTCATAATTCTCAACTGTTATTAGAGCAAATCATTCTAAACGAGACCTGGAAATATTTATTGGTACAAAATAGATATAATCATGAAGATTTTGTGAAGTTACAGTGAAGATATGTATATTTGAGAATATTTATCCAGTCAGACTTATCTGCCCAATCTTTCTCAGTCTATGTCACCACCTTACTCCAAATATTTATTATTTCTCACTTATTTAGTGGCAACTAACCTCTATTTTTTTCTTATTATTCCTTTTCTTTACCATGCATGACATTGCTTTTCTTTAAGTGCAGTGCCAATCATCTCATTCCGTGTTGAAAATGTCATTTGTCTACTTGTTTCAAGTATCTCACCTTGCCATTCTAAGACTTTCCACACTGTAACCAACAACCCTACTTTTATGGTCTTGTTTTTCACCTAACACCGCACAGACTCTGTACTCTGGGTCCATGCTGTCCAATAGGGCAGTGGCTAGCCACATATGGTTATAAGGCATTTTTAACAGGGCTAGTCCAAATTGAGATGTGCTGTGAATATACAGTGCACACCATATTTCAATAACTTAGTATGAATAATATACAGAATGCCTAATTAATTTTGTATTGATTACATATTAAAATGTTAATATTTTAAATATGCTGGGACAGATAATACATTGTTGAAATTAATTTCACCTGTTCCTTTTTTAATTTTATTGATAGGACTACAATAAATTTAAAATTGTGTACATAGATCACATAATATTTATTTTAGACAGTTTTGTCTAGAGAAAAGGAACTAATGGACATAAATTAGACACATCTCATTTTTGTTTCTACTCTTGGACTTTATCTAACATTTTCTTCATACATTAAGCAAACATTCATTGAGTGCCTGCCAGTTATCAGGCAGTTTGCTCAATATTGGGAATACGAGGTGATTGGGAAAGAAAGATAAGGTATGTCCTTTTATAGCTTACTTTTCATGAAGCATATGGAAAGTAAAGCAAGGTAACCAACAAATATAATACTTCCAAATTGTGATAAATAGCATGTGAATGGATGATATATTAGCTAGTTCTTAGGGAGTGGGATTACTTTATAATGTCACCAAAAACTTCTCTATGAATAGGGGACATCTGAATAGAGGAGAAGAATGAAAGTGTCATTATTTTCCTAATTTGTTTGATATACACACACATCGTATATATGAAAACAACTAGTTTTTAATGTGTGTACATTATGATCGACTGGTAATGACTGTCCAGAGTGTTTGGCTTGATTAGCCATGTCTACCATGATCCAAAAGAGATGAATTGCACATAATGCACCATGTATTTCCCCAGGTAGATGTATAGCCATGCATATCATATAAAGAAACTATGCAAAAATACTATTTGTTTAGTAGCAAATGCATTATCAAATGAGGCTCTGCTCAAAGACTTAAAAAACTCTGGCATCAAGAAAGGGGAAATATGATCTGGAAATACAGTCTATACAGAAAAAAACATAGATAATTGCACCAAGCCTAAAAATCAGTCAGGCCTGAAGACCTTTAATAAACCATTTCCTGATTATCATATATGTGGATGGAAATTTTTAAATTGCATTTAATTTTTTATTCACCGTAAATTTAGCCAATTCTCTTTTTATCAGTTTACATCTGGGCATCTGGTTGAGTCTTGAAACATCTGTGAAGGCAGGTGTTGTGCTTCTGCCTTCCAAAAGGATGCACAACTCAATACAAGATCCAGACCAACAGATGGTTTAAGTTAAAAGAAAATCTAAAAGTAGTGTGTGCAGGTAAAGTTAGTATACTCAGGTCTGTAACATGCTATAGCAGTTATGCCCCTGAGTGACTTTTTTTTTTTCCATTATTCTGAAAATTGTCAGATTTCTCTCAAGGGGAAATCCCAATGACATTGGTTTTTCATGACATGGAGAATTTTTGCTGCCACCCAAATAAAGCTCCCCCACTAAACTATGGGAAAGAACTTCCTAGGCAATTAGTTCTATCATCTCCAGAGAAGCAAAGGTGAGTTACAGAACTTTTTGAAATATTCTCACACTTTTTATATATTTTGGAATCCACCCATGGCATTTAGAAGGATTTGTTTTAACTTGTCTTGCTTATTTGTATACACATTCTTTTTATAAAATAATTATTATAATTAATCATTTAAAAGCTTCTCCTTTAGTGTAATTTATTACATAGTCATATATCATTAAAATGGATAAACACTTTACAATGTTACAAAAAATTAATACACGTTATTAATCTAGCCAATCCTAAGTGACTCTGTTTCAGACCCTGTGCTAGATGATAGAGATGCAAAGTTATAAGAGGCATACCCTTCAAAGAATGGAATGAGGGGGTCTACAATATAGAAAATATAACAAAATGATTATAATATGAAGCAGGGTTGTTCTATAAAAATACCACAAGCAAAATGTTATGAGTACATAGAGGATGTGTTTATTCATTTTGCCTAGGAGATTCAGAGAAAACTTTATGAGGAGGTAACTAATAAGTTTACGCTGATACATTAGTAAGAGTTTACCAAGAAAGACACATAAGGGGATTGAAAGACAGTGTTGATAGATTGTTAGCACTAAGACTGTTTAAAACCAAAACCAAAATAACAATAACAAACAAATCTACCTAGGTTGTTTTGAGATTGTTAAACAAGTTGCTTGATATACAATGATAGGAATATTAATTGAAAAACTATGTGAGGCCAAATTAAGGTCACAGTATTTAGTGTATGTTTCAGCTCCCCAGACACTTTTAATAGTTACAGCTCTTTAAAATCAGGTATATATGGCATGATTATTTTACTTAGGAAATTTTTAAACTAAATTAAATTTTAATTTATTGACAAGAGCATGAAAATCATGTTATTGTGCCCAAATTTTATTCAAAAAAGGATCACGTCACCAAAATTCAATAAGAATATGTCAACTCCAGCCTTCTCTAAATTCTGTACCCTTTTTTTTCTTTTGTTAAAATTTATAAAATGAAGGGCACCTGGGTGGCTCAGTTCGTTAAGCGTCTGCCTTCGGCTCAGGTCACGATCCCAGAGTCCTGGGATCCAGCCCCGCCGGACTCACTGCTCAGCAGGAAGCCTGTTTCTCCCTCTCCCACTCCCCCTGCTTGCACTCCTTCTCTTGCTTTATCTCTTTCTGTCAAATAAATAAATAAAATCTTTTAAAAATTTATAAAATGAAAGGAACAGAAGATCTTTCCAACGTTCCTTGTCTAGGAACCTGATCTCAGCTTTTGGTATTCTGAGTTCTTTATGAATCTGTTACATAAATGAGGCAAAAATGGCCTCTACTATATTGGTCCCTACGTTATTTCTTCACTGCATATTGAGACCTATTAGTTCAAAAGCCTGCAGGTACAAAACTCAAGTTTTCATACACTCAATGTTAAAAAATAACTCAATAAGTAGATTTTTAGCCATTCAGAGCCTCCCTGCTTTGCACACCTTACCCAGCATTATTGACTTGTGGTGGTAAGACTCTAAGCAACTCCTGCCCTTTAGAACTCTTTGACACAGACTCCCTGCCTTGCAGCTGAGTAGTATCATCTACTATCTCCCCCTCCCCGAGGAGTGCCATTATGCTCCCTCCATTCTGGTTCTCTTAACCATAAGCCTCTGGATGGTCTCATGTTCTAAGAGACTTTGTCTCTCATACATCCATATCCAAGTACCACTCAGTAAAGTTTATTGCATGTTCCTGTCTCTCTTGGTCTTATCTTTTCCCTTGATTAGCTCCTATCCCTTGAACAGACTACATAATCTAAGCTTCTCACCCAGCACTGATACCAGTGAGCTTGGAAGAGCCCAAATTCATTCATTGTTACTTCCCAGTGGGATGAGATTTCTATCAAAGGACTGGGGAAGGTATTGTTATTATGAAGCAAAAGAAAAAATAACAAAACGGTAAATATTCTACAAAATTTATCTAAGAATGGCTGATATGTTTTGACATTTTTCCCCTTTTATAATGTTTCTCTTGTAATATGAAATATCTTGTCATTAATCTTGTTCATCAGCACCATAATATATATGTATATGTACAAATACTTATTTACTGTAAGAAGAATGGGTTGGAGAGGGAGTTAGAGGTGAAGGTTGACTGCATTCTTAGTGGTAAAAAAGGAATGTGTACAAGAGGAATGTAGCTAGAACCAACAAAATTGTTCTGGGATCAAAAGCATGCAGTAAAATGTCTGTTCATGTTGTGTAAGACTGTTGAATCACAGACCTGTACCTCTGAAACAAATAATACATTATATGTTCAAGAAAAGAAGAAGAGAGTGGGAAGGGAAGAATGACGGGAGGGAGATTGGAGGGAGAGACGAACCATGAGAGACTATGGATTCTGAGAAACAAATTGAGGGTTCTAGAGGGGAGGGGGGTGGGGGGATGGGTTAGCCTGGTGATGGGTATTAAGGAGGGCACGTATTGAATGGAGCACTGGGTGTTATAAGCAAACAATGAATCATGGAACACTACGTCAAAAACTAATGATGTAATGTATGGTGATTAACATAACATAATTAAAAAAAAAAAAAAGGAAGGAATAAGTAAAAGCTTTCTAACTTCCAAATCTTACTTTCTGGCAGAAGATATGCTGTGTCAATCCTGATGGATGACCACAATTCAGAAGAGTAATTTTAAGACCCCAAGATTGACCCTGATATGATAGCTTAAAGGATATTTTGATTTTTTTTTTTTTTTTGAACACCATCACACTACCATTTAACTACACTTGCCTGCCTAAAGATTCTTTAGGAAAGTGTCAGGAAGTGACAAATCAACCAAAACGTGGCTTTCTAGCTTTCCACATATTGACAGATGGAGCCAAAGGATGATAATATAGGGATCTGAATTAATCCAGTACTACTAAATGCCCAGTTGAATCATGCATAAGGAAAATAAAGGTAAGTCACTTTGCCACAAATGACTCTCAAAGGTTGTGATAAATCTCCAAAACTGATCATCACTTTTTTTTTCCCTTTTGGTACCTGCCGCATCCCCTCACTCTAATCCCATTTACCTGTAAGAATTTAATTCTTTCACAAGGTTTCTTGAAGGTGACCAACTGAGACTTAATCCAAGATCGTATCGATAAAAACAGGATTCAAACTTCTTGGCTTTCTAAATCCAAATGCTGTACTTTAAAAAAGCACAGGTCTCAATTTCCTGCCAGTGTCTTTGTGATACCAAGTCAAACGGGCCTCTTCCTCCTGATTATACAAACCCAATGAGTCTACTCAAAGACTTAACATGCAATGGCCCAATTAGGGGGAAAAAAAAGCCAACATCGGTATGGACAGTCTCAACAAGTCACTTGGCCGTTCCCCTGTTTATCTTCTATTTGCTCTTCTTTTGCTTCCTACCTCTCTTCAATCCCTCCTCCACAAAACATTGCCAACCATCTCTTCATGTGATATTCTGTTTTATTTCTCTCTCAAAGCCAGTCCTCTGATTGTTTTATTTCCCATTCTATGGTAGAAATCACTCTCTTAAGACCTTGGATAAAAGCAGATCTGTGACATTAAAAAATTACATATATAGATAAAATGGAAGGAAAGGAAAAGAAGGAAGGTATCAAGGAAGGAAGGAAGAAGAAGCCTGGAGGTGGGCATATAATTTGAAAACATAGGAGATCACAGCATTTTATGGCTTTAGGATTAATTTATTTTTCTATTTTTTCTTATAAAACATCCTTATTTAAAAAAACATAAATTTATTAAAAATAACAAAAGTTATAAAATATAAGTTTATGCTGTCATGGGGAAAGGGAGCAGAATCTATACGCTTTTTTCCACAACTGATACGATTGATTTAATGGATAATATCCCCCATTCTACTATAGTCAGATACAATAGTCCCCTTCACTGAGTTGGTGGGAAATTCTTTTGGGATACTAGACTAAAGATGAGTGGCTTACATACAGGCTGGAAAAAAGACTGCATTTTGATAATAGTGAGACTAAATATTCTCCTGCTCCTATCCCAGAACACACATATAGACACACATGCATGTATGTACACAAACATACCACAGACTTTGTCCTTTGTCTAAAAAAACCCTCATTAGCAAGTTTAATATTTTTTTGAGAGATTAAGAAACCAAAGGATAGAAGCTGCTTTCTTGAGCTCTTAGAAAGGGCAGCCAGAGGAGAGGAAGGTAGGGAAAGAGCCTAAGGATCATCCACCATATTTTAAACCTGAGTGAGGAGTCTCCAAAGTGAACAAGTATTAAATTAATAAGGTGGTGGTAGGCATTGGAGCTTGAAATTATGGGTCACTTTTGATTAAACATTACAGAAAATAAGCCCTGGCTTTCGGTTGTACAATCCTCACTATCATATGCAAAAATTTAAATGTCAGCACTTATTAAAACTATCCTGAGCAATAGCTAAGAACCGCCTTGGGAATGATATATTAGAAACAAACAAAAAGACCTACAATTCTCCTCAAAAATAACTAAAACTACAGCAATTGACAGGGTAGTTGATTGAATTTATTTTAGTATTTTCCTGTGTTTGGGAGGGATAGTAGAGTTTAGTGGAAAGATCACCAAATATCTAAACTCAATCATATTAACTGTGATTTGGCACAAGTGAATCAACATCTCTGAGCCTCTACTTCCTCATTCTAAAACATGGGCATTAAAACACAGAGCTGCAAGGATTTGCTCTGAGTATTAAATATGATAAGTTATGTAAAAAACACTAAGTCTCTCGCCTGGAACACGTTCAATTGTATGTACATGGTTCTCTTGTAGTAATTTAGGCTTCCACACTAACACATGGTATGCAATGAGTACTCAAATGGTAGCTACTGTCTTTACTAAAAAAGTATTTATGACTATACTTGTTAATTTTTCCACTATTACTATTCAACTGCTCTACTCAGGATCAGCAACAGGCTAAGGATTTTTTTTTTTATAAATGTTATTATAAAGTCCTGAGAAGGAATTGCTTTTGCTCTTGATTCATTTTATTCTTTACATATTTTTATTGATTTTTATATTGAAATTCTCCTTTCAATATGTTTTAACCATAATCCTTGTTTATGGGACCCAAGACCCCAGCATCTGGTAATAAGTTGGTTATTAAAAGGTGACATGATTTTTTTATTAGAAAATCAAAATCAATAAAACATATTTTTTGTCCTTAGCAGAGGTTAAATGAACAAATCATCTACAAAATCTGGTTTTTAACTTATTATGAAGCTTATATTTTCAGCACTAAAATGGATTTTTTTAACCTTCAATTGTTAGTATATGTTGGATACCTTTATTGATCTAAATCCAGAGCTGACAAGATGCTACGTCAGAATACTGGGGTAATGACAATTGCAGCATCTTCTGCAGAGAAGTAAGGCATTCTAGGCACAGGCAGAAAGTCCCACCAGGAAATTTCAAATCCAGGATTTAAGGAGAACTTTAGACACCGGGGTGGAGTACAGCACGCAGAGCATCCTTGAAAGGGTAGCTGTTTTATATTCAGCCATTGTAACGCTCTAATTAATTTAATCATTTATTAATTCATTCATAAAATGTTGAGTGTCTGCTATGTCCCAGACATCATCTAATGCATTGTGGATAGAGGCCTTTAGTCCGTGCCCTCATGGAGTTTATAGCTCCAAGAGAGAGCCAATAAAGAAACTGAATTACAAACTGCAGGAAGGCCACTGGAAGGGAAAAGGGTGGGCACAGCCAAGTCACTCAGGACGTGATACGACATAGCATAGAGTAGGTGCTTAATGCATGTCTCTTTAATGAATAGATTCAATGATGAGTGACTGATTCCTCTATATAGAAAGGCCAATAAAGTAGACTTTCCTTTCTCTTCCTTCCTCTCCCCCTCTCCTTCCCTCCTCTACTTTTTCCTTCTTTCTTTTCTTCCTTCCTTTCCTCCCTCCCTTCCTTCCTTTCCTTCTGTCCTTCCTTTCTCCCTCCCTCCCCACCTGTCTCCTTTCTTTCTTTCTTTTTTTTTAATTTTTTATTGTTATGTTAATCACCATCCTTTCTTTCTTTGACCAAGTCCTATGCTTGAGATTGTTTAACTAATAAAGATTTAAGATGCTTTGAAATCTTATTTTAAAGAAAACTCTACAGTAAATTTTGGGTCATACATATTAGTGAGGTTAAAGCTATTGATCACTGAAGCTAAGTAAGAAACCCCTGTATTTATGCAAGGGAGAAAACCAGTGCATAAATCAAGTTACCTTTGGACAAGTGGAACCTGGAGTTCTTGTAGTCAGGACGGTGGGAAGGGGCATTAGTCAGGGAAAGAGTATGAGCGAACTTTGAAGGATTAACTTATTCATAGATTTGATCTCCTGATAGACATCAGTTTAACTACCCTGTAAGTAAGTGTGGCAAACCCAAAGTCCTCTGTAACTAGCTGCCATATTCATGGTTCTAATCTGGTGGGATAAATGTGTAGTTTCATCATGAGAGTTGTGGGCACTCATTCTGGGGTGCCAGGGGAGACTGCTCAGTTAGAAGCAGAAATGTTGTGGGAATAGAGCCAAGTGCCAGGTACCAGGGAAGATAAGAAAAAAATCAAAACAGTTAAGATAGGAAAACACACACATGCACACAAACACGCACATAAGCAAAGGATTTAGAAGTAGCAACCGGATTCAAGTCAAATCTCATCTCATTAGTTGCTGCATGAGTTTTATCTTTAGTTAATATTTATGAGTGTCAATATCTTCATCTATAAAATGAAAATAATATTAATAGCTTCTTATCTGTTTTTTTCAATTTAGCTAGTGCCAACTATGTGCATTTTACAAAGAGGTCTTCACTATTGTTGGGAAAGTAAGATATCTGAACATATTATATATTTAATGATTGTATGCTATATTAAAATATGGTATATCATAAAACACTATCTGAAAATGGCAAAAAACTTACAAATGTTATTTTTTATACCTTAGTTGAATAAATTTCTGTCATTAAGACAAGGTCAACGGCCATGTCATATATATATCTACTTTGTTGTCTCTCTCTCTCTCTTTTTAAAATTAACTTAATGCAAAAAAAATAAATAAAATAAAATAAAATTAAATTAAATTAATTTAATGCTCTACCCACAGTGAAACTTAAGGGAAAACTGAATGATGTGGATAGTTTGGAGTAATTGTAGTTACAAATCTGCATCTAGATTCCTGTGCTGTTCCATTTATCAGAACACTTTGATCTTTGGTTATGATAGAAAAAACAGAGTTTAATATTTTTAAAAATTAGAACCAGTTTTGCAGAGCCTGGTGGAAATAATTAACAGAATAATTAGGAAGGCAATGGAAAAATATTCTGGCAACACTTCTGTCATTTAGATATTCCTCAAATTCTTTGGCGACATGGTCCTGAGACCTCTGATAGTCCCAAGTTTTTATTATTAGAATCTTCCATGAGCCACCTTTTCTACTTTCGGGAAGTAGATCATTTGAGTAAGAGGTTTATTCATCTTGCTACAGTTGCCCTACATGATATGAAATTATTTGGCTCAATATTTTATTTCTGCTTATCTGACATCAGCCACTGCATTTTAAATCCAGTGCTAGTTAATCCCCACAGAAGCTGATATTATGCTTCTCAGATAATGCAAATAAATCCAAACAGCAAATGATCACCCCCTGAAACAAGATGCCACATGCCATGGACTATGACCGTGTCATAGTCAAGGTATTTCTAGGTGATTGTTAGGGAAGACAGTATTTCCTGTATCTCCATTGATCTTCTCAAAGGCAGGAGAAATCTTTTATTCATAGGTGTGTGAATTAGTCTCCATCAAGTTCTAGGCACCAAAAATGATGGATGGTAACAATGATGGTTAAGTGCCTTAGAGAAGAATTGCCAAATACTGAGCTGGGTAGATCCCACCTACAAGGTGAAGGCATCATCCAAAAGACACACTTAAATTAATTAAGCATCTAAGAATATGTCAGATTGGTAGAATATGAGACATCAGCAGTTTTTCCAGAGTGAATAAGTGGGTGAATCCTTGAGAGTGGCCAAGTTCCTCGTGTATGACAAAGACAATGGCAGTAAATGGAAATGGGTTACATGATCAGTGTGTAGGAAAGTGGAGTATGTAGAGTTTACATTATATGGAAGTGTCTCTAAAATATTTAGGCTCCTGAGAAAAAATTTTGGGTGAGATGTCTGTTTATATAAATAATTTGAACAACCCAAGTTCTAGTAGCTCAATCTGATGTGATCTTGTGAAAGAAATACTACCCTGACCAGCAAGAGTGATCTGCTCATTAGGCTGTCCTTTAGAACTGCACCTGGTCATGGATCGAGGACAACTTCATAGGTGCAAGTCCTGGATATCATCAGGGCATCTGGTAAACCCCACTTGGAAGGGGTAGTAAGGGGATCGTTGGAAATGTAGACGAATACTGAAGGAAGGAAATAAACGGAGACCAAAGCCCACGTGTATTGTGTTCTGGGCTCAGGGACATTCCATTTAGTGGTCACTGCTGCTCTAACTTCTTGGTTGAAAATGTCAAGGAATTTTACTCCAAAGTGTGAGTCCCTAGAAATTCAATGCCTGGGACAAGGTTTCACCTACCGTGATCTAAGGGTGATGCTAGTAGAAGAAATTGTCTGAGAATGTCCCAAACTGAGTTCTTATGCTGAGAGCATATGATAGGGCACATTTTCAAGCAACAACTTTACACTTTTTTCAGTGGATAGAATATTAGTGATATTCAGAGTAATAGTAGGAACAGTAGCAGCAACAATAGTAGTTGTAGGTATAGTAATAATGATTGGATAACACTAAAACATAGAAATATTAACCACTTTGGATTGCATAATACTTGTGCTTTATTTGCATTTGTGAATTTAGTATTTTCAAACATTATCTTTTTACTGAAAACCAAGGCTCAGAGAGACAAATGAATTTCCCCAAAGTCACACAGATAGGTAGTAAAGCATTTTATCATCTCAAATCATCACAAGAAGGGTAATCGGGACTCCAAGGTGGGGTTACATTGGGTGGAATGGTAGAAAAAAAAGGGAGAATGGTTCAAAAAGCATTGTAGCAGGCCAGAGCAAGGCCTCACAGAGGGAAAACATGTTACTTGGATTTTAAAAAAATGATTGGAAAGGTATAGAATGATTTTGTTTGAGGATAGGGTTAGGGGTTCCAGAGACTTTTTCCAGCATGTGAAAGTAAAGGGGCAAAGAGAGACTGCATGAGGCATTTAGCATTTAGGAAAGTATATAAGTTTATGAATCTGGGAGCAAGCAACTATAAGAAATTGTTGTTTATACAGCCAGAATAGGGAGAGCTTCTGGTGCCCTTCTAAGATGGTCACCTGTATCCTGTGAGCAAGGGGGGGAGGCCTAGCAGACTTCTCAGCAGAACTCTGTGAGCAACCAGAATGTTAGATTTTTACTCAATAAGAATAGCAAGGGGCAACTGGGGATCTAGAAGCAGATAAAGAGGCTAGTACACCCAAAGCTTAAAGAACATAACAAGATCCAAGCCCATCTAGAAACGGGCTTATAGTTCTTTTTGTTTGTTTTTTTAAGATAAAACAATTTTTTCTGTTGTTTATTTTTATGAAGGAATCATTTCATAAGTGAAATCTTATGTTAAGATTTGTCTCACACTAACTGATTATTTGAGGATAGTTGCCTGTATCACTGTGTTAGGAAAGATTCTGAGGCTCTATCCAAGCTTCAGGGGAAAAGAAAACCTGATTGAATGGTGATATATGTAATGGCCAAGGCAAAGGGAATGGTGACACGGTGAGCCTGTCTGATATCCCTGTTGTCCATGTATTTTCCAATATAATAAAACAGAGATGTTCATGTGTTTGTTATGAAATAGGAATTCCAGAGTTCTAACTGGTTATTCCTTTGTGCTCTGTTCTACCTTACTCTACCTAATAATACATGCCCAATTACCTCCCAGAATATTTAGATCTCTGAAAAGTACAGCTTGAAAACTAGCTTAAAAATGCCTTTATTTCATATATAGGAGAACTATTTGCTGATGGTTGAGCTGTAATAGCAATTTTCATGAAGAACTTATTCAAAACTAGGGTGAATGTATTGTTTTTAACAGATAATTTTGCAATAACAAAGGATACAGGTGAAGAATTCTCATCTCAATGGTTTTAAAAACACAGCTTCTGACTAATGAAATACCTTACAATTTCTAATTAGTTTAGCTGTCCCTAGTCCATCTTAGGTGAATAACATCATTTAAATATTTTCAGTAATTTTCCTTTAACAGGCTTTTAAACTTAATGTTTCTGCCTTGCTTTAGGACAACATCTTTTAATTGCTCTAAATTATCAGTGATGTCTGTAGCATTTTCACTGAACATGGATTGATTTCAATTAACTTTCTTATGCTTTTGCATAAAAGCAGTCTTTTTCAATTTGCCTAATTGGATCATACAACCTCTCGCAGCTGAGGAATAACAGTCTTTAAAGGTTGGGAAAGGAGACACAATCAAAGTTGTTTACTTCCTAATGCCTCCTTTGGACTTCTCAGTGATGCTTGATCAAATAAGGCCATTGGCTAAGAATGTACATTAGAAAGCTGAAATAGACTATCCCACCAACGGAGCCCTTGGAATTCCCCATATTAAATTTTAACGGTACAGGGATGACCAAAAAAAAAAAAACTTGTGTAAATTCTATTCAAACACCTCTGCCACAATTAGACAGTGTTCTTTGACCATTTCCATCTGCCTGTGCATGTGGTAGGAGCACTAGGCTCTCAATGTCTGTGTACGTTCCTGGTTGAGTAGAAATCTGCTGGTACTTTTATGCAAAATGACTCCATTATGATTGTTGACTGTTAAGAGATTTGAGCTGAGAAGAGAGGGGAGAGCAATTGTGAAAAAAAAGGCAGTACAAAAAACAAAAAAACAGACCAAAAAAAAAAAAACACAAAAACACAAAAAAACCAAAGGGACCTAGAACCTTGGCCATCATAGGATCTGAAGCAACAGAAGGCAAGGTGGGAAAAAGCAGCTGGTGCAAAACCTGAAAAGTGAAGTGAAATGACAAAAGTGAATGGAACAAGGGTGAAGGAAGCCAACTTTTTTTCTGGCAAGTCTTAATTAATTCAAGAGAATCAATTGAAAAAGAAAATATTAAGAATTTAAGGGAATTAACTCAGATGACTAGTTACAAAATTAGCATGCAAAAAAAATCAGTTTCTTAAATAGAAAAAGAATAATATACTGAGGATAAAGACATCCTATGTAACCTCCCATGAAAATATAATACAGCTATGAGTAATCTTTAAAAAATGTGCAAGATTTATGTGATGACGAAAGGAATACTCAGATATATAAAAAGACAATCGTTATTTTGGGGTAAAACTCAATGTTTAAAGAAATCAGTTCTCCTTAAATCAATGTAAAACTTTAACACAATTGTAGAATGTTTTATCGGCAGGACTTAGAATTCAGAAATAAATGAGCTGATTCTAAATAAGCATGTAGGAATAGTGAGATAAACTTAGAAATAATAACAAGGGAAAAACACATGGTCAGGCAATAAAAGAGATTTAAAATATACTATACATTTATACATACATATGCTAGTGGCCATTTTGTTACATTTAATTAATCAGTAATTAACATTTAATCATTGATAATTAAAAGTAATTATTTATTATACTATAAGGTGACCAATTAATATATATTAAATATACTAACCCAGCTAATTTGTATATTCAGCTTTATACCTAATAAATTCCAAATTGATCACAGATTTATTTCTAATTAAAAAATCAAAATATTAGGGGGTGCCTGGGTGTCTCAGGGTTAAGTGTCTGCCTTTGGCACAGGTCATGAACTCAGGGTCCTGGAATCAAGGCCAGTGCCAGGCTCCCTGGTCAGTGTGAGTCTGCTTCTCCCTCTGCCCCTCCCCCACCTTGTACACACACACACTCTCTCTCTCAAATAAATAAAATCTTTAAAAAAAAATCAAAATATTAGTATAGTAATTGCAAATTATTCACTGCATTACAATTAGAGAAGATTTTCCTAAATAAGAAACAAATCCCTAAAGTCACTTAACAGAGATTGATAATGGCTAACAAAATTCAATATTTCTGTTTTGAAAGACAAACATACCAACAGAAAAATAAAGTTTAAAACAACAGAAAGTTAGGAAAGTATCCTGTGCTTGTTGTTAGTAATATGAAAAGACATATACGTCAACTAAAAATTAAAGGAATAAAAACTAAACCAAGAAAGAAGATACCATTTTGCCATGTATTTATAAAGATAATCTTTTTTGGTGCAGCTTTTAATAAGCACCAACATTAATTTACATGGAGTCAGTAGATCCTATATATCTATAATGTGCAGAGATATGTACTGATAACCTCATACAGATGATTGATTTCTGTATTTTTGTAAAGGTGAAAGACTATTACTTTGCTAGGGCTGCCATAAGAAAATATCACAGAGTAGCTTGAACAGTATAAGTTCTGAAGGCCAATGTCCAAGATCAAGATGTCACAGGTTTAGTTTCTTCTGAGGCCTCTCTCCTTGGCCAGCAGATGACTGCCTTCTCACTATGTGAAGACCACTCTATGTACGTCCTTTGTGTCCCTTTGTATATCCCAAATCCCTCTTCTTAAAAGGACAATAGCCAGAATGAATAGGGGCCCACACTACTGGCTTCATTTTAAGTTAATTTCCTCTCTAAAGTTCCTGTCTCTAAATACAGTAACATTCTGAGGTCCTGGGTGTTAGGGCTTCAACATGTAAATTTTGGGAAGACACAATTCAGCTCATAACAGATGTAAGCAACCTAATGAGCCATCAATAGGGTACTATTTAAATAAATCATAGTGAATCTATACAGTAAGTACTATACAGCCGTAGTAAGCACTTCCCAAGAGGCATAAGGAAATAAGGAAAGTTAATAATAAATAAGGAAAGTAAGGTATAGAAAAGTAAAATATCATAATGTACTATAAAAGCACAGAACCTGACAGACCAACAGTCTCTCTCTCTCTCTCTCTCTCTCTCTCTCTCTCTCTCTCTCTCTCACACACACACACACACACACACACACATTTATACTCTTAGCTTATTGCAGGAAGGATAAAGGACTGAGTTGTAGAGAAGAAACATCTGTGGCTTAGGCATGGCAGGGAGACTACTTTGTACTGATTATTTTTTAAAGTGCACACAATCTTTTAAAAAGAGAAAATGGAAAAAAGTATTTAAGAGATGGAATGATTTTATGACTTGTAGGCTGTGCAAAAACTGATGGTGATGCCCTTAACTTAGGAAATGAATGCAGATTTAAAAAAAAAAAAAAATAAAGTGAATGTGTGGAAGTCAGCAGCCATGACACTCAAGCTCTTTCTAAAGACCTTTGCAATATTGTTATGGTGTCATCCTTCTGGTATTTCAAGTAATTAAATCTTCTTCAGTAAGGTCATGCCCATGTAATATTGAACTCCATAGTAACGTCAGTCCTATTATATTGAGCCGCCAATGTGTTACTCCACTTGTGAGACCATATTCCGCTAGACTACACTACAGACACATTAAAATATGAGTGGAATATTAAATTGACCATCACTCCACTATAGAATATGTCATCTGTATCTATTATAATGCATTGTGGCTTTCTTTAGGGGCCTAGAAAACTTTTTGGTATTGTTACTAAGTTTCTGCTGTCTCTTTGATGACGGTAGATTTTAATTTAATTATCAGGGTTGAATGAATTTCATGCAGCTGAGTGATAGCTAACTACTCTGTGGAACTGGAGCAGTCCACAAACAAATTAGTTCTCCAGATGTGGGGACTTATAAATAACTACACCAGTGCTGTCTGAGTATAAAAGGAAGACAGGCACTGTGAGCAATAACTGAATATTTTCTGAAATGGTGGGAAGGGCATTTGGAAGCAGAGTATAGTTTAGTTTTGCATTTGGAGGAATACTCCTCAAGTGACTCTCTATTTTTAGCCTACTGTCTAATCAGTCATTAATCTGGTAATTTAGCTGCATTTAACTCTTAAATATGTCTTGTGTCCATTCTCCAACCCATGGCAAACACCCTGGTTCAGTTTCTTAACCATTTTCCATTTTCCAGACTCATCCATTGAAATGCTGCTACTAGATTAAATTTTATAATAAAATACAGCTAATCTTCTACTTCTTTTGCCCAAAATTACTTCAAGCCTTCTTGCTGGCTAAAGAAAGAATCTCAACTCCTCTGATCACTTTACCAGACACTTCATAATCTGGTTCCTATTTTTCTATTATCATCCCCATGCATTTCCTCCTTTATACTTTATTCTTCTGCAATCCTAAAATATTCTCAGTGTCCTGTCTGCACCAAATATATTTTTAGTCTACAAAGATCCTGAAAGAACTGTGCTTCAATCTAAGTACCTAACAAACTCTCTTCCACACAGACTAGATATATATTCATTTATTTTTTCTCTAAAGGTTTTGCTGTTAAAAAATCAAAATTCCCAGCTATTAATAACTTAAATAAAAAAACATTTGTAACATTTTACCGAAAGGATACCTTCTATGGAAGGCACTGCATATATAACAGTAGACTAGGTCTAGTTGGGGTTAGCATCATTATACAGTTAGCAGACTACCTAATGTCACCCTCTTGTCATACTGTCATACTGTCATAGTTGCTGACAGGGCTGACATTCAAGCCTTGGAATACAGGAAAACAAAGTGAGAAGACTGGTGCATTAATTTTGGGCATAGTGACTCTGGTCGTTTATTGTTAGGATCTGATTAATGTTTCTGCAGATACAGAAAGTTGTTTTGTTTGGTTTTCCTGAAACTAAAAATGACATTGGCTTCCCATTTATTGACAATCCAAACATAGGATACCACAGTGATTCAATTATTATCAAGCCCAGGTGGAGTGGAGGAGTCAACTATTACCTGGAGACAAGAGGAACTTCCTGCATGAAAATGGTTGTTGCTATTTGCTCCATTGTTTGACGTTGCAAGTAGCCATGGGAATAAGCAAGG
The DNA here is from genome assembly GCF_003265705.2 of Callorhinus ursinus. Lineage (NCBI taxonomy): Eukaryota > Metazoa > Chordata > Mammalia > Carnivora > Otariidae > Callorhinus > Callorhinus ursinus. The sequence continues at coordinate 9,108,533 of NW_027397099.1, forward strand.
GAATAAGACCACTAGAAGTTAGGTGACGTATATATATTTCTGTTCTCTAGGGTTTGCTGAAAAGGGTCCCAAACTCTATTTGGACTAAGAAAAGAGTTTCTCTGGTTACAAAGCTAGGGTCATAGAGGTATTTAGAGTGACAGACATCAAGCACATTTGCATCAAGCACTCTTTTGTGAGACAGATTTGAAACAGGAATTTATAAAATACCATTTGGGCTTCAGAACTCCCCGTTTCTTCTTGATTAGCTGCATGCTGTTTTACCTATCTGGAATAGCTACTCCTATTTTGATCCCTGCCACGTTTCTAGTATGCCTTTGAACATGGGCTGAACTACTTTCTTTATAAACCCTCCATTTACTTCCCTACAAAGACACTCTTTTATCCTCTACTATGTCATTACTGTATCAAGAGATCAATCATCTTATTCCTCATCTTTATATGTGCAGGGCCTTGCATACTTTCCTGGCATGTAGCAGCTACTCAATCCACACACTGAACAAATTCTAGAATTAATCACTAAATGCACAAATGAGTTAATAAATGAATAAATGAAGATGAGTAAAAACAATTTCTCCTGCTCTAGTGCAATGAGGAAGAGAAGACAATTAGCATAAATACATATAAATATTGAATAAGTTTGTCAGTGGTAACTGGGGATCTCACTAATCAATCACTAACTGTTCAGAAATAAATAACTGAACACTTAAAGTAAATAAAATAAGCAGAAGAGAAGCACACAGAGACTAACCAACACAATCTGCCATTGTCAGTCTCTGAGTAGTCCTGAACAAAATGTTTCTGAGCCTACCTCAGGTTATGTTCTAGGTTATTGGCTATGTGCAAGGATGGTACATGAGCAAACCAGAAAGTATGTAGGGTTGCTGTACTGAAGAGACAGGTATTAAGGTTTACATCTAATTAAGAAAAGGAGGAAAGAATTTAGGTGTGAAGTCAAGGTTCACTCATGTAGGTCTTTCTGGATATTGCCACCAAACACGTGCAGACCCTTGAATTAAAGTCATAAAATCAGAGAGAGATGAAAAGAAGGGACCTGGAAATGAGAGCTTGAGAACTAAGAGCCAAACCACTTATTTCTGGCATGTAGAGTTTTGCTAACTTCTTATTTAAGGCACTCAATAAGTGCCTCTCTCCTTTCTCTGTAGGGTATCCCACAGAAGCTTCTGTGTTTAAAAATAATGGATTTGTTAACAGTTTTAGTTTCAAAATCAGGCAAAGCAGATGGACTCAGTGGCAGAAGAGTTTTAATACTGATTATACCACTTAGTAAATTTTCTCTTTTGAAAAAGTCATTTCATACACTAAAACCCATTAACTTCATCTGAAAAAAACAGGGTACATGTGATCAGATCAGATTATAGCAATGATTAATGATAGTAATAACAGCTAGTATTTATCTGGTGTTTCCTTAGGTGACAAGGACTAAACTAAGACTTTCACAATAATTACTTGAAATACTCCTTAGCATAACCCTTTGAATCTGGTGCTTTGTTAGTACGCCCATTTTACAGATGAAGAAACTGAAGTTATGGGTAATAACTAATAGCTAAGGAATTTTAGCTTCAGAGCCCACATATTTCTTCAGGATCTACTCTGAGAATACTAACCATATATTTTGTGTTCATTTATTCTGTTCAATTATTCTGATTCTTTATCCACATCAATATACTTTTCATTCTTTGTCTTCATTTTTAACTTGTTCTAAGATTTTATTTATTTGAGAGAGAGAGAAAGAGAGCACAAGTAGGAGGAGGGGCAGAGAGAGAGGGACAAGCAGACTTCCCACTGAGAGAGGAGCCCAATGTGCGGCTCCATCCCAGGACCCTGAGATCATGACCTGAGCCAAAATAAGATGCTTAACCAACTGATCCACCCAGGCGCCCCTGTTGTTTTAAAAGTAGGGCCTCTATATATGCCTTTCTATATGTATATAAGTAGCTACTAACTTTTCAGAAATAGCACTGAAAAATGCCCCCTTGAGTGGATTAATGACAAAGGTATCACATTCTTGGTGTGTTTACAAATTTTGTTAACATCTATTTTTAGTTAAACAAAGAAATTAATGATAAATATATTAATTACATAGCCTAATAAGTATAAACATTTTAACCCAGGTATATTTTTGCCAATATAATATAAAGATGTTTTTAAAGTTCTCAAAGTTTATACATTATGCAAAAAAGAGTAATTTGCCATCAGTAGAATGCAGACAACTAAGTTTATGGTATTTAATACCAAGGCAAACAGGCAGCAGAAATTAGAGTCTTGATCAAAGGATGGAAGCAAAAGGATGGTCCTAATCCAGGTTCACTTCTGGTTCAGAAACTTCAAATGTACCTTTCCAGGAATGGATGAGAAAGAAAACTATTTTAATCAGATGAAACTGGTCCATTCTGGATGTCTGAACCAAACTTGCCTGGCATTCAGAAGACACGGAACAAGATGGTGATGGTGTTTAGAAAACCACGTCCTTTGAGGAATTATCAGAGGAAGTAAAAGTTTTCACCTCCCAGGAGGAGACAGAAGTGTTGGAGTAGATGCTGGAAAACCAGAGACAGAAAATAATAAGGAAATTTGTGTACTGAATGATGAATTATAACAGAGTGAGGCTTTTCAAACTTGGCATTAGTGATATCTGGGGCAAGAGACTTCTTTGTTGTGGGTGTTGTCCTGTTTAGCAGAAACCCTACCTCTACTCACTGCCAGTAGCACCCCATGCCCAGCTGTGACAACACTTTTACCAAATTTCACTAGAGGGCAAAATTTTTCACAGTGCCTGCCAATTTAGACATTGAGTTTGTGACTCCTCTCTAATTCCAAAATAACATGTATCAATATGTTAAATTTGGTATGAAGTACAGGATTTGTTTCAAACTAATAATGTGCTTCCTCCCTATACTATCCTCTCCCCTTTTGTGTTTTTTTTAAATATTCCACAATAAAAGCTGGCATTCATTTTAATCCATTTATAAAACTGTCTCGACAACTGCAAAATAATTGATTCTGAACAGAATGTACTTTGTGTAATCCTTAACAAAGTAACACTAATATAATTAGCAATAAAAAATGGGATGTGGGTAAAAAGTTTCAGAGTGCTAATTGTCTTATTTGCATAAAAGGGAGTCAATACGTACTGCCTTAAACACGTAGGGAAAATAATGAGTCTAACCTCTTAATGATTTTAATAATGTATTTTCTTAATTTCTTAGGGATTTTTAAATAAATTAGATTCCTTAATGTGAAAAAAAAAATCTTAAGTGTAGCAACTCTTTTAGCTTTACTTCAGATTTTTTTTCTCTTAAATTCAAGTAGAACAAATGAAGTTCATTTATTTAAAATCCCAAAAGGGGTAAATATCAATTTAGTTATATTTGTATCCATCCATTCAACTATTTTTCTGTCTTCCTTTTTGTCCTTCCAGTCACCTATTATTTATCTTTTTATGCATCCATCCATCTATCCATCCACTCACCCATCCACCTTTCTGTCTGTCTATATTAACAGTTAGTTAATGACTAACCTGCAATCCTATCATCAAATGTGAATACTAATAATTTCTGAGTTACAGTGTTTGGCGCTATCACTTTCCTCTTTTTGCTTTGTATAATACTTGAAATGTTAAATGAACATAATGTTTTCATATGCAAGCTGGTGCAACCCCTCTGGAAAACAGTATGGAGGTTCCTCAAACAGTTGAAATTAGAGCTACCATTCGATCCAGCAATTGCACTACGGGGTATTTACCACAAAGATACAAATGTAGGGACCCGAAGGGGTACGTGCACCCCAATGTTTATAGCAGCAATGTCCAAAATAGCCAAACTGTGGAAAGAGCCAAGATGTCCATCGAGAGATGAATGGATAAAGAAGATGTGGTATATATACACAATGGAATATTATGCAGCCATCAAAAGGAATGAGATCTTGCCATTTGCAACAACGTGGATGGAACTGGAGGGTGTTATGCTGAATGAAATAAGTCAATCAGAGAAAGACATGTATCATATGACCTCACTGATATGAGGAATTCTTAATCTCAGGAACAAACTGAGGGTTGCTGGAGCGGTCGGGGGTGGGAGGGATGGGGTGGCTGGGTGATGGACATTGGGGAAGATATGTGCTACGGTGAGCGCTGTGAATTGTGTAAGACTGTTGAATCACAGATCTGTACTTCTGAAACAAATAACGCAACATATTTTAAGAAAAAAGAAAAAGAAGATAGCAGGAGAGGAAGAATGAAGGGGAGTAAGTCAGAGGGGGCAACGAACCAAGAGAGATGATGGACTCTGAAAAACAAACTGAGGTTTCTGGAGGGGAGGAGGGTGGGGGATGGGTTAGCCTGGTGATGGGTATTGAGGAGGGCACGTTCTGCATGGAGCACTGGGTGTTATGAACAAACAGTGAATCATGGAACACTACACCAAAACAAATTATGTAATATATGGTGATTAACATAATAAAAAAATTTTAAAAAATAAAATAAAATGATTATATTTTACATGGGAAAATTTCTTGAAATGAGAGATAAAGATGTTGCTCCTAAGTAGAATAAAAATATCTAAAGAAAATAGGAATTTTATTTTATTTTATTTTTTAAGATTTTATTTATTTATTTGACAGAGAGAGAGAGATAGCAAGAGCAGTAACACAAGCAGAGGGAGTGGGAGAGGGAGAAGCAGGCTCCCCACTGAGCAGGGAGCCCAATGCGGGGTTCAATCCCAGGACCCTCGGATCATGACCTGAGCTGAAGGCAGATGCCCAATGACTGAGCCACCCAGGCGCCCCAAGAAAACAGGAGTTTTAAACATTTTGTGGATCTCCTACAGCATTCAATATAGTCCTGGATTTTACATAGTACGCAAATACATCAAAAACAACTTTATATACAACTTTAATTCTTCTCTTTTAGCCTATGCGCTGAAATCCCACCTACTATATCATACCAAAAGCCAGAACACATGTAAATGCCCATGTCCTCCCGTATAGTTCTTCATTCCATACGATTTTGGCTTTGCAACTTGACACACTGATCTTGTCCTATTTAAGTTTGGCTTTCTAGATATATTTTTATTTCCTAATTTTGAAGAAGTTTAGAAAGCTAAAGGTAGAAAATAATCTTGAGATTATTTAAGTGCCAGACCATGAAATTCCAGACCTGGCCTTTCAAATATAACGAGCTGGTGCCAATCCCTTGAGGGTGAACACTTTGCACTGAGGAGGTACAAATCACTGAGTAGGAGAGTGTAGGAGTGCATAAATGGATATATATTTTATGCATTTATTATGTATGTTCTGTCTCACAGCCAAAGTGATTTGATACAGCCTCTGTGTCTGGCTTATAGGCATGGAAAAAAGAAACACTAATTTTAGACATCTCCTCTTTTAGGGATTGCATCTAATATTGGCCCGTATCAATTAAACTCTGGATGTGTAGGAAATTGTGGGAGAGAATCTCTTAAGAAATTCTTTATTTAATCACTCAGGCAAAAAGGGATTTTTTTTTAATGGGAGTTAACATTGATAGTTAATTCATATTATTTTTCCAGATGGCCACACCATCTGAGGCATATTTAACAGGGAGACCTCAAGGTGTGTGGCAACTAATGGCTTCCTTCCTTCATTTCAGTGTGTAACCAAGTTTACTACTATTCCATTTCCTTTGGGCATTTCAGTGGGCTTTTACAGGGTAGAAGCAATGTATTCCAGCACTCCTGCTTCCGTCTTTTACAAAGCTCATTCTCCTTGGGTATGAACAAAAATAGAAAAATAAACAAGTAATTTAGGTTTTAGAGAAATAGGGAAGTTAGATCAACATGATATAAGCAAACCCTTCTTAAAATAAATCTGTGTCCTGTCCAAATGGAGGACTACTTCACTCAAAGCTTGATTGCTATGTCATCCATAGGGAAACACTGTGGTATTACAGTAGCAAATATGGCCTTAGGATTCCTCCTTTTTCCAAACTATCTTGTTAGAGCAATTTACTCTTGATGATGGAGTGCTCTAGGCATAGGCTAAAACAACAACAACACAAAACCAAAAGTAAAAAAGCAAAAACACAAAACAAGGAAACAAAAAAACCTGCCTGTATAAGAAAATAGTCGTGTCTGCTACACACAGGAGAAAAACAAGAATGAGAGGAATCTAAGAGAGGAAGCAAATGAGTATTTTGGAAGTTTGGAGCCAACAGACATAGACGACCCAGTAAAAATTTTCCAAGGCTAGGTGGTCTCAAAATATTTGAAAAAGGAATGTCTATTATTTTGTTTTTTACATTTTTAGTCTTGTGATATAACTTGATTCTAAAGTTCCCAAACCTTCAAGAAAAGATCCTTACATACAAAGCACTCAATGACAGAAGTGTCCGAGGTAAACAGAGTCGCTATCTTGAAGGTCAAAGCAGTGCTAAAAATGGGACAGTTATATACAGAAAAATGAGAATATCTCTCATTCAGTTGAAGAAAGAAATTGGAAGCAGGAATGTGAAGGAAAAATTCAATCAAATCCATAAATGGTCAGAGAGGGACAGAGACTTAAATTCTCCTCTAAACAGGAGGTAACACCTTAATCCTACTATGGTTCAATATCAAAGGACTGTTTGGCCTAACTGACCTCTCAATTATACGGTATCATACAGACATTTTACAAATGTAAAGAGAGAAAAACTACACCAATATACTGAATCAGAAACATCACTGGATGAGATTTAGAAAGCACGGATTTTAACTGAGACCCTGCCATCAATTTTCTCATTGACTTTGGCAAAGTTATGTATCTTCCATGATCTCCAACTGTAAAATGGGACCATCTGACTAGGTGTTCCTTCAAGTCTTTTGAATTCCTAAAGCTGTTCTGGAACGTGTCAACTGTAGTTAACTCTTAATAAGACACAATCAATTTGTCATTCACAGTTACTCTTCCCTCTCAACATTACCTTCATAAATATTTTCTGTTTTATTTATAGCACTAATATTCATAACAGAGCAGTCATGAAACATACATTGTGAGGAAATGATATATATTTTTTAATGGTAGCAATGGGTCAGGCTATGAAAGTGATCTCTAAATGAGTAAATCTGGCAAAATGGCATATAATTCTGTATCCTGCATTACCTCCAAGCCATCATATCTATGTGGGGGTGAGTAAGCTTCTTGGACAATGGCCAAACTCAGAGTCTGTGAACTGAACAGCTTGCCTCTACTTTAAAGACATCTCACTAAGACACATGTCTGGATGATACCCTTTCCTCTTTTACAGCTACAACTGTCTAATAATGTGGCACTTTTTGTAGGCTAGCTCAACAAATTCTGCTCATTTAAAAAACATCAATCTCCTAGCTGGATTTACCTTTCTTTCAAAGACTGTAATTTGATTGTTTTCACGCTGTGAATTGATGGAACATTCAGAGGAGTACTGTGATTGTGAGTACAAGTAGAAGACTCTAACGGTCCTGTCTTTGTCTGATAGGAGAAAACGATTAATTAGTTTGCTTTCTTTTCCATCCTGGTTTCTTTTCCTGTATTCATGAGAAGCTTAAAAATGGTAAACATAGGGGCGGAGCAAGATGGCGGAGGAGTAGGAGACCTGGATTTTGTCTGGTCTCAGGAATTCAGCAGAATAGGGATCAAACCATTCTGAACACCTACGAACTCAACAGGAGATCGAGGAGAAGAATAGCAACAACTCTCTGAACAGAAAAGCGACCACATACTGGAAGGTAGGGCGTGCAGAGAAGTGAATCCGAGGCAATATTCAGGAGGATAGATGGAGGGGGAGGGGGCCTCTGTCGGCTGCTTCTGGCAAGTGATAGAGCCGCGGAGCACAAAATCGGAACATTTAGAAGCCGGCTCCGCTGAGGGACGTCGCTCCAGTGGCTAAGCGGGGGGTGGAACCCTCACAGGACAGTGTGGTCTCAGGACCCTTGGGGTCACAGAAAGACGGGGGGTGCCTCAGTGTGGCAGAGCTCCCAGGTATCGGAGTGGGGAAGCCGGCTGCAGAGACAGAGTTGAGGCGCGGGCTCTCAGCTCGGGGTAGCCATAAACTGTGATCCGTGACATGGTCAGGCCACTGCTCCTCCAGCAGGGACCCAACAAGCGGCAGAGCCGGGGAGACTCCCTTCCTCCCCCAGGAGGAGTGGTGCGGGAGTGCACCGCAGGAATCTGCTGGATTTGGAGACTCCACATGGGGTCAGGTGCCAGAGATAGAAACGCTAGGTCACAGGCGGGGTGAGCACGGAGTGCGGCCGGAGACCAGGGAGACGGGAGTGACTGCTTTTCTCTGGGGGCGCACTGAGGAGTGGGGCCCCGAGTTCTCAATTTCTCTGGGTGGAGATTGGGAGGCCACCATTTTCACCCTGGTCATTCAAAGCTGTACCGGGAGCTTGCAGGGAACAAAAGCTCCTGAGAGCAAACCCGAGCAGCTAGCTTAGGCCAGACCGACAAGGACGGGGCAATTCTGCCTCCGGCAAAGACATTTGGGAACCACAGAAGCAGGCCTCTCCCCCAGAAGATCAGCACGAACAGCCAGCAAGCCAAGACCAAGTTTATCGATCAAGGAGAACAGGAGACCTCCAGCGCTAGGGGAATACAGCACACAGATTTCATGGCTTTTTTTTTTTTTTTACCATAATTCATTAGTTATTCAAAGTTAATTTTTTTAACTTTTTTTTAAATTTTTCTATTTCCCTATTTTTTTATTGTTTATCAATAACTTTTTTAAAAATACATATTTTATTTTTCATTTTTAGAGTCATATTTTATCCCTTCATAGTAGTTACACTTATTTTTGGCATATATATACAAGTTGTTCTCTCTTTAAAATTTTGAGATACAGTTTCTTCTAAAAGATCAAAATATACCCTAAATCACTAGTGTATGGCTTTGTTCTAGTCTCCTGCCTAATCACATTCTCTCCCTTTTTTTATTCTTTTTTTTAAATCTTCTTTTTTCAAACAACTTATCTTATAAATTCCTTTTATAAAATCTTTTATAATTTTCATCTTTACAGTCATCTTCCATCCCTTCATTGTATCAACCCTTATTTTGTACATATATGTCTTTCTTCCTTTAAAATTTTAGGAGGCACTTTTTTCTAACAGACCAAAATACGCTGAAAATCTAGTGTGTGGCACTGATCTATGCACCAGCCTGACCATATTTGATCATATTCTCTCTTTTTTTTTTGTATTGTTCTGTTTTTGTTTTTATCTTCTTTTTTTTTCTCCCTTTCTTTTTTCTTTCTTTCCCTTTGTTTTCCCCTGGTTTCAGGTGTTTTCTGATTTGTATAGAGTATATTTGCTGGGGACGTTGTTAACCTGTTAGCATTTTGTTCTCTCATTCATCTATTCTCCTCTGGACAAAATGACAAGACGAAAAAAATCACCTCAGCAAAAAGACAAGAGGTAGTACCGTCAGCCAGGGACCTACTCAATACGGACATTAGTATGATGTCGGACCTAGAGTTCAGAATCATGACTTTAAAGATACTAGCTGGGCTTGAAAAAAGCGTGGAAGTTATTAGAGAAATGCTTTCTGGAGAAATACAAGAACTAAAATCCAACCAAGTCGAAATCAAAAAGGCTACTGATAAGGTGCAATCAAAAACGGGGGCCCGTTACTAACTGCTAAGATAAATGAGGCAGAAGAGAGAATCAGCGATATAGAAGACCAAATGATGGAAAATAAAGAGGCTGAGAAAGAGAGAAACAAGTACAAGATCACGAGGGCAGAATTCAAGAGATAAGCAATAGGATGAGATGAAACAGCATTAGAATAATTGGGGTCCCAGATGAAGAAGAAAGAGAGAAAGGGGCAGAAGGTATACTAGAGCAAATAATAGCAGAGAACTTCCCTATTGTGAGGAAGAAAATGGGAATCAAAATCCAGGAGGCACAGAGAACTCCTCTCAAAATCAATAAAAATAGGTCAACACCCCGACATCTAATAGTAAAACTTACGAGTCTCAAAGACAAAGAGAAAATCCTGAAAGCAGCTCGGGAGAAGAGATATGTAAAGTACAATGGTAGAAACATTAGATTGGCAACAGACCTATCCACAGAGACCTGGCAGGCCAGAAAGGACTGGCAAGATATCTTCAGAGCACTAAACGAGAAAAATATACAGCCAAGAATACTATATCCAGCTAGGATGTCATTGAAAATAGAAGGAGAGATAAAAAGGTTCCAGGACAAATAAAAACTAAAGGAACTTGCAAACACGAAACCAGCCCTCCAAGAAATATTGAAAGGGGTCCTCTAAGCAAAGAGAGAGCCTAAAAGCAGCATAGATCAGAAAGGAACACAGACAATATACAGTAACAGTCACCTTACAGGCAATACAATGGCAATACATTCATACCTTTCAATAGTTACCCTGAATGTAAATGGGCTAAACGCCCCAATCAAAAGGCACAGGCTATCAGATTGGATTAAAAAACAAGACCCATCAATATGCTCTCTGCAAGAGACTCATTTTAGAGCCAAGAACACCCCCACATTGAAAGTGAGGAGGTGAAAAAACATTTACCATGCTAATGACACAAAAAGAAAGCTGGGGTGGCAACCCTTGTATCAGACAAATTAGATTTTAAAACAAAGACTGTAATAAGAGATGAAGAAGGACACTATATCCTACTTAAAGGGTCTATCCAACAAGAAGATCTAACAATTGTAAATATCTGTGCCCCGAACATGGGAGCAGCCAATTATATAAGAAAATTAATAACAAAAGCGAGGAAACACATTGACAACAATACAATAATAGTGGGGGCTTTAACACCCCCCTGATTGAAATGGACAGATCATCTAAGCAAAAGATCAACAATGAAATAGAGACTTAAAATGACACACTGGACCAAATGGACTTCACAGACATATTCAGAACATTCCATCCCAAAGCAACGGAATACACATTCTTCTCTAGTGCCCATGGAACATTCTCCAGAATTGATCACATCCTGGGTAACAAATCAGGTCTCAACCAGTACCAAAAGATTGGGATGATTCCCTGCATATTTTCAGACCAAATTGCTTTGAAACTAGAACTCAATCACAAGAGGAAAGTCGTAAAGAACTCAAAGACATGGAGGCTAAAGAGCATCCTACTAAAGAATGAATGGGTCAACCAAGAAATTAAAGAAGAACTAAAAAAATTCATGGAAACCAATGAAAATGAAAACACAACTGTTCAAAATCTTGGGGATACAGCAAAGGCAGTCCTGAGATGAAAGTATATAGCAATACAAGCCTTTCTCAAGAAACAAGAAAGGTGTCAAATACACAACCTAACTCTAAACCTAAAGGAGCTGGAGAAAGAAGAGCAAATAAGGCCTAAACCCAGCAGGAGAAGAGAAATAATCAAGATCAGAGCAGAAATCAATGAAATAGAAACCAAAACAACAGTAGAACAGATCAACGAAACTAGGAGCTGGTTCTTTGAAAGAATTAACAAGATTGATAAATTCCTGGCCAGACTTATCAAAAAGAAAAGAAAAGTGACCCAAATCAACAAAATCATGAATGAAAGAGGAGAGATCACAACCAACACCAAAGAAATACAAACAATTCTAAGAACATATTATGAGCAACTCTATGCCAGCAAATTAGATAACCTGGAAGAAATGGGTGCATTCCTAGAGATGTATCAACTACCAAAACTGAACCAGGAAGAAATAGAAAACCTGAACAGACCTATAGCCACTAAGGAAATGGAAGCAGTCATCAAAAATCTCCCAAGAAACAAAAGCCCAGGGCCAGATGTCTTCCCAGGGGAATTCTATCAGACATTTAAAGAAGAATTAATACCTATTTTCCTGAAACTGTTCCAAAAAATAGAAATGGAAGGAAAACTTCCAAACTCATTTTATGAGGCCAGCATTACCTTGATCCCAAAACCACACAAAGACCCCATCAAAAAGGAGAATTACAGACCAGTATTCTTGATGAACATGGATGCAAGAATTCTCACCAAAATATAGCTAATAGGATCCAACAGTACATTTAAAGGATTATTCACCATGACCAAGTGGGATTTAGCCCTGGGCTGCAAGGATGGTTCAACATCTGCAAATCAATCAACGTGATACACTACATTAACAAAAGAAAGAACAAGAATCATATGATCCTCTCAATAGATGCAGAAAAAGCATTTGACAAAGTACAGCATCTTTCTTGATCAAAACTCTTCAGAGGATAGGGAGAGAGGGTACATACCTCAATATCATAAAAGCCATCTATGAAAAACCTCCAGCGAATATCATTCTCAATGGGGAAAAGCTGAGAGCTTTTCCCCTAAGGTCAGGAACGTGGCAGGGATGTCCACTATCACCACTGCTATTCAACACAGTATTAGAAGTCCTAGCCACAGCAATCAGACAACAAAAAGAAATGAAAGGCATCCAAATCGGCAAGGAGGAAGTCAAACTCTCACTCTTTGCAGATGATATGATACTGTATATGGAAAACCCAAAAGACTCCACCCCAAAACTCCTAGAACTCATACAGGAATTCAGGAAAGTAGCAGGATATAAAATCAATGCACAGAAATCAGTGGCATTCCTATACACCAACAACAAGACTGAAGAGAGACAAATCAAGGAGTCGATCCCATTTACAATTGCACCCAAAACCATAAGATACATAGGAATAAATTTAACTAAAGAGGCAAAGGATCTGTACTCAGAAAACTATAAAATACTCATGAAAGAAATTGAAGAAGACACAAAGAAATGGAAAAACGTTCCATGCTCATGGATTGGAAGAACAAACATAGTGAAGGTGTCAATGCTACCTAGAGCAATCTACACATTCAATGCAATCCCCATCAAAATACCATCCACTTTTTTCAAAGAAATGGAACAAATAAACCTAAAATTTGTATGGAACCAGAAGAGACCCCGAATAGCCAGAGGAATATTGAAAAAGAAAAGCAAAGCTGGCGCCACACAGTTCCAGACTTCCAGCTCTATTACAAAGCTGTCGTCATCAAGACAGTATGGTACTGGCACAAAAACAGATACATAGATCAATGGAACAGAAAAGAGAGCCCAGAAATGGACCCTCAACTCTATGGTCAACTCAGCTTTGACAAAGCAGGAAAGAATGTCCAATGGAAAAAAGATAGCCTCTTCAAGAAATGGTGTTGGGAAAATTGGACAGCCACATGCAGAAGAATGAAACTGGACCATTTCCTTACACCACACACAAAAACAGACTCCAAATGGTTGAAAGACCTAAACATGAGGCAGGAGTCCATCAAAATCCTAAAGGAGAACACAGGCAGCAACCTCTTCGACCTCAGCCACAGCAACTTCTTCCTAGAAACATCGCCAAAGGCACGGGAAGCCCGGGCAAAAATGAACTATTGGGATTTCATCAAGATAAAAAGCTTTTGCACAGCAAAAGAAACAGTCCACAAAACCAAAAGACAACCGACAAAATGGGAGAAAATATTTGCAAATGACATATCAGATAAAGGGCTAGTATCCAAAATCTATAAAGAACTTCTCAAACTCAACACCCAAAGAACAAATAATCCAATCAAGAAATGGGCAGAAGACATGAACAGACATTTCTCCAAAGAAGACATCCAAATGGCCAACAGACACATGAAAAAGTGCTCAACATCGCTCAGCATCAGGGAAATCCAAATCAAAACCTCAATGAGATACCACCTCACACCAGTCAGAATGGCTAAAATTAACAAGTCAGGAAACGAAAGATGTTGCCGGGGATACGGAGAAAGGGGAACCCTCCTACCCCGTTGGTGGGAATGCATGCTGGTGCAACCACTCTGGAAAACAGTATGGAGGTTCCTCAAACAGTTGAAAATAGAGCTACCAAAGATCTAGCAATTGCACTACTGGGTATTTACCCCAAAGATACAAATGTAGGGATCCGAAGGGGTACGTGTACCCCAATGTTTATAGCAGCAATGTCCACAATAGCCAAACTGTGGAAAGAGCCAAGATGTCCATCGACAGATGAATGGTTAAAGAAGATGTGGAATATGATGCAGCCCTAAAAAGGAATGAGATCTTCCCATTTGCAATGACGTGAATGCAACTGGAGGGTGTTATGCTGAGTGAGATAAGTCAATCAGAGAAAGACATGTAACATATGTCCTCACCGATATGAGCAATCCTTAATCTCAGGAAACAAACTGAGGGTTGCTGGAGTGGTGGGGGGTGGGAGGGGTGGGAGGGATGGGGTGGCTGGGTGATAGACATTGGGTAGGGTATGTGCTATGGTGAGCGCTGTGAATTGTGCAAGACTGTTGAATCACAGATTTGTACTTCTGAAACAAATAATGCAACATATGTTAAGAAAAAAGAAAAAGAAGAAGATAGGAGGAGGGGAAGAATGAAGGGGAGTAAGTCGGACGGGGAGATGAACCATGAGAGACGATGGACTCTGTAAAACAAACTGAGGGTTCTAGAGGGGAGGGGGGTGGGGGGATGGGTTAGCCTGGTGATAGGTATTAAAGAGGGCATGTTCTGCATGGAGCACTGGGTGTAATGCACAAACAATGAATCATGGAACACTACATTAGAAACTAATGATGTAATGTATGGTGATTAACATAACAATAAGAAAATTTTTTAAAAAAATGGTAAACATATGCAACATCTGTATCTAGGCCATGCCTCAGAGCTCCATTGCTTGCTAGAAAGCAGTATTGTGGGATAGCAAGGCAAAGGATAAAAAATTTCGTATCAGATAAATATAGTTTACATTTGGTTCTCCTACCACCTGTGTGATCTTGGGCAAAACACTTAGCCTCTTAAACCCAGTTTCTGTAGCAGCAAATCAGACCCAATTATGGCACTTGCTTCACATTACAGTTTAGAAGATCAGATTAGATAATATATGTACAGTGATCAGAACACTGCCTGCCACAGCATGACCCTCAATTAACATTAGTTACCTTTTTATTCCCCTGGCTTTACATAGATGCCACCATCCTCCCCACGTGAATTATAGTAGGGTATCAAAACGTTTGATATAGAGACACTCTTCAATATGTTCTACTTTCCCTTAGCATAGCCATGTTACCTCCTGTCCCTGGTCAGCTAGCTGCTCCAAGATGAATCAGGAACTTACTGCTTAGAGTCAATTACATGCTTGATGTTAAATGCTAGGTTATGTGCTTTTCCAATTTTCAGGTCTTACAGAAGCATTTATTCATGTGCATGGACCCTAGTCCATATAATTTAATATAAAAGATAGATCTCTCCAAATATATTTCTGATCTATCCAATCCAACTGATATCCACTGTATTATCATCTGAATGTCTCTCCTTAGCTAAATAAAATATTTCATATGCCTAAACACTCTATTAAAACTTAGTTCCTGAAACAAACTAATTAGTCCTCTCTGGTACTGTTTCTCTGTTGCATTAATTATACTTACTGCATTTTCATGCAACTATATCTCTACAAGGTTACGTGACCTTGATGTCCTTCAGATCATGAGTTGATGCTCTATTATCCTTGAATCACTTATGCTAGTGTCTGGTTTATCAGAGGTAATAAATAAATGGTAGCTTAATATAGGTTTCCCCAGCTATCTGAAAGTAGAGCATTCAAGTGAAGAAGCAGTTACAATTTACAGGGAAAATTTTTGAGTGTTCCCAGACCCAAAAAATAACCTCTCTTAGGTTTTTCTGATACTTTTGGACACATCTTCCTAATGGATGCGCAAAATAAATTGAGATAAAGCACAGATGCTCACAGACACAGTTCAAAGCTATGGCCACTTGGTGAGGAGATGCTGAGTGTAGTTCTCAGGGAAGGAGCTTGGTGGTACAGCTATCCCTGCTCAGAGGGTCTCAAAACCAGACACTGAACACTATTCTTGCTTTTGGCCTTTCCCTGTAAAAGTAAAAATCCTCCTCAGAGATTTCTTTTTTGTTAGCAAAAACAGGTACTAATACAGGTCTTTCATAAAAGTGAAGTGGTCTAACAAAAACTTTGAAAAGCAGGGATACCTGTATGCCAGGGTTGAAATAAACCTAGCTATAAAAATCTTAACTCAGAAAGCACAAGTCTTGGGCGCCTGGGTGCCCAAGTCATTAAGCGTCTGCCTTCGGCTCAGGTCATGATCCCAGGGTCCTGGGATCGAGTCCCACATCGGGCTCCCTGCTCAGCGGGAAGCCTGTTTCTCCCTCTCCCACTCCCCCTGCTTGTGTTCCTGCTCTCACTGTCTCTCTCTGTCAAATAAATAAATAAAATCTTTAAAAAAAAAAAAAAACAAAGAAAGAAAGAAAGCACAAGTCTTAGGGTTTTCATTCAATTCACTACTTACTTCTATACCCTTTATATTCTTCATAGTGTGATTAAAGAAAAAACACCGTCAATGTATTTTGCTTGAAGAGGAAATCAACATGACTATGTGTGTGATTAGTCATGTCACAAAAATTCTATGGATGTGATTCATCATGGTTGGTAAAGATACTGTTGCCATAGGAAGCAAGATAAGATTATTGAGCCATAGAATGCTTGAGCAGGAATGTACCTTAAACCTTAAACATTGCCTTTTCAATATTTCTCATGTTAGTAATATCAGGATCAAGTACTACTGGGTCAGAGTATATTTGCCTGTGGCCCAAGAATTTGCATTTTAACACCTTCCCTCAGTGATTCCTTATGCAAAATAAGTTAGAGAACTACTTATCTTCAACACACTCATGATACAAAGACATGAAGGAGGGCGCCTGGGTGTCTCAGATGGTTGGGCGTCTGCCTTTGGCTCGGGTCATGATCCCAGGGTCCTGGGATCGAGTCCCGTATCGGGCTCCCTACTCCTTGGGAACCTGCTTCTCCCTCTGCTTCTCTCTCTCTCTCTCCCTGTCTCTCATGAATAAATAAATAAAATCTTTAAAAAAATAAAAAAAAAGCAAAGAGATGAAGGAGACCCAAGAATGAGAAGATATTTAGCTAAGATTACCTTCCCTAATCTCTTTATTCCAAGCAGTGTTTGTTTTTCTTTCCTTTTTAAAATTTGAATTACACTTGACATACAATGTTATATTCATGTGTACAACATAGTGATTTGACAATTCTGTACGTTACATAATGCTCACCACGTATGTGTAGTCACCATCTGTCACCATACAATGTTATTATAACACCACTGGCTACATTCTCTCTGCTGTACTTTTCATCCCCATGACTTATTTATTTTATAATTGGATGTTTTTATGTACCTCTTAATCCCCTTCACCTATTTCAACCATCCCCTCACTGCCCGACTTCTGGCAACCACCAGCTTGTTCGATTTATGAGGCTGTGTGTGTGTGTGTGTGTGTGTGTGTGTGTGTGTGTGTGTGCATGCACTTTAGATTCCACATATAAGAGAAATCATATGGTATTTGTCTTTCTCTAACTTATTTCACTTAGCACAATATCCTCTAGATCCATCCATTTTGTTACAAATGGCAAGATCTCATTCTTGTTTATGCTTGAGTAATATTCCATTATATATATGTATATACATATATATACACATACACACACACACACACACACACCCCACATCTTCTTTATCCATCCATCTATAGATGGATACTTGGATTGCTTCCATATCTTGGCTATTGTAAATAATGCTGCAATAAACATTGGGGTACATATATCTTTCTAATTTAGTGTTTTCATATTTAGGGTCAATATCAGTAGTGGAAATGCTGGATCATATGGTATTTTTATTTTTAGCTTTTTGAGGAAACGCCATGCTGTCTATCATAGTGGCTACACCAATTTATATCCCCGACACTATTTGGATAGAACTTGGCCAACAGGAATCATAAAACCATTCCATCCTGTCATGTCAATTGCTTAGTGTGAGCTGATCTCTCAGATCATATGGTCTGTACCCCAAACAGCAGGAAAGGCTTTTCATTTACTCTTTCCTAGGATGGAAAGTCAATCACAGAATTCAGCATTTTATAATTACTTGGTTAGGCATGTGGTCGCACATGCACGAACACACACACAGAAACACACTTTAAAGTTTGGGAATAAAAATCAAAATTTTATTGGATTATGTCCTGTCTTTATCAGTTAGACCAATTTGCTCATAAATCTTTGGATAATTGGCTCTGCTGTGTCCTAACTCCGGGAAACCCAGCTTTCTGCAGAGATGCTTTATACAATGTGACCTCCCTGAGGATATTTCTCTGAGTTTCGCTCTTACATTTCTCTAAAACTTTTCAACCTAAAAATAATTATAAGACCTGATGGCTAGTTAGAAAATGTGGACTTGAAGTGCTCATCCTAAAATCATTTTTAAAGGAACAGCTCTTTTGATTACAAGGTTTAAACAGTACACCCAAATATACATTTCAGATTCAAATTTCTTCCCAGACCCGTCTCCAGGAAATCTAAAGCTCGATTCACAGAATGCACTGCCTCTTCTGCAGGGTTTTATTCTTTTTTTGGGGGGGGGGGCAGAGTCATCTTTCAGAAACACATGTGTGATCTGCCTTCTTTCCTCCTCTCCTTGCTCTCTTCTTCATCTTCCATTTTTCAAATTCTTTCTTCCTTTCAGTGCTCCCCATGACTTTACGTATGAAGTTTAAACTTCTCAGTTTTATTTTTGAGGGGAAATTCACAAAATATAAAATTAACCCTTTAAAGTGAACCATTTAGTGGCATTTAGTACACTCACAATATTGTGCAAACACTACCTCTATCTAGTTCCAAAATCTATCCGTCACTTGAAAAGGAAACCCTGTGGGCGCCTGGGTGGCTCAGTCATTAAGCGTCTGCCTTCGGCTCAGGTCATGATCTCAGGGTCCTGGGATCGAGTCCCACATCGGGCTCCCTGCTCTGCAGGAAGCCTGCTTCTCCCTCTCCCACTACCCCTGCTTGTATTCCTGCTCTCGCTATCTCTGTCTCTGTCAAATAAATAAATTAAAAAAATCTTTAAAAAAAAAAAAAGAAAACCCTATGGCCATTAAGCAATTATTCCCTATTTTTCCTCTCACTCCAGCCCTTGGCAAATGGCATCTGTTTTCTCTTTCTATGGATATTCCTATTCTAGATCTTTCATATAAATGGAATCATGTTCTATATGACCTTAAGTGTCTGGCTTCTTATACTCAGCATAATACTTTTGAGGTTTATCTATACTGTAGCATGTATCTCTACTTTGTTCTCTTTTTATGGATGAATAATATTCCTCTGTATGTGCATGCTTCAATTTCAATACCTATTCATCTGTTGATGGACATTTGAGTTGCTCCTCCATTTTGACTATTATGAATACCATGTGTATGCACCTATATGTTTGAATATCTTGTTTTCAATTATTTTGAGTATATATCTAGGACTGGAATTGCTGGATTATGTGGTAATTTTATGTTTATCTTTTTGAGGGACTGACAAACTGTTTTCCACAGCAGATGAACCATTTTCTATTCCCACCAGCAAAGTTTAAGTGCTCTCATTTCTCCACATCCTTCCCAACACTTGTTAGGTTTCCCCCTTCTCTTTCCTTCCTCCCTCCCTCCCTTCCTCTCTCTCTCTCTCTCTCTCTTTCTCTCTTTTCGTATGACCATCCTGGATTGTTTCCTCTGCCTAGGACATATTTATTTATTTTTCCTCTGACAGTTATTAATTCTTTAAAGACTCATCTCAGATATCAATTTATGTTCCATCTTCTCCTTTAGGTTTGGATTGGTTTTCTTTCTATAAATCATGATAGCCCCCTTTACTTACTCATATCATGTTGTTTTTGCCATTCTGCAGTATTTTTGTTATGTATTTTTTCTACTTCTTCCTCTCTCCCATAGATTTGAAATTCTTTTTAAAGATTTTGTTTATTTTAGAGAGTGAGGGAGAGAGTGCACGAGTAGGGGGAGGGGTAAAGGGAGACAGAGAGAATCTCAAGTAGACTCCATGCTGAGCAGGGAGCCCATTGGGGGGACTCGATCTCAGGACTCTGAGACCATGATCTGAGCTGAAACCCAGAATTGAATGTTCAATAGACTGAGCCATCCAGGCACCCCTAGATTTTAAACTTCTAAAGTGAAAAATCATCCTCTTCCCTTTATGGAACCACACTTCCCAAATTTGATTATGGCGTGGTCATCTTTAGCACTCCAAGTGCTTTCATAACATAGGATGTCCAAAATTTGAATGTGGCTTACATTAGAATGCTGACTGTTCTAGCCCTGAGTCCCTAGCCCTTTCCTTATTTACCCAATTCTCATTTTCTTTCCTTGCTTGCTTTCTTTTTCCCTCTCCTTACTTTCCATTCTCCCCTTTCCTCTCATCTCTTATCTCTCCAGCCTGCCATCACTCACTCTTGTCATCTCACTCAATGGTTCTCTCTCTCTCTCTTTCATGCTTCCTCAACATAAACTCCCTTTTTTCCAACCAATGGCCCTTGTTCCTCTATTCTCCTCTGCTGCTATTTCCTAAACTATGAAATCCTTTCCCCCATCCCACTTCCTACACAGTTGACTGTTTAGCATCCTGCGCCATTTCAACATGTACTACCTTAGGGATGCCTCTCCTGAAACCTTAGACTAAATTAATTCCCTTCTAATATTCTCTCTCATAGTTCTGCATCAATTCAATTTATTTTTAAGATCCTCTCTTGAGAAAACCCTGGAAGTTAGGCTGCAGCCAAATTGTAAGGAGCTACACAGTTTTCTCTCCTATAAGGCAAATGGGTTGTGGGACCCAGAGCACAGCACTTGACATACTAAAATAAAACAATAACCAAATGATATAATGCACCTCAAATGTGCTCTGCAAAGGAGTGAGGCCAAGTACAAATGCCAGGTTTTACAATCATTATCTCTTGACTCTGTTCATCCAATTACTCTTCCTAAGTACATAGTAAAAGTTGTGTCTCTCCAATGGTTGTATTGGGGATACACCATTAATTCAATAATAAGGTTAAAATTCTAATTTCTATTCATTTGACCTCTATTAAACCTATCACCAACTACTTATGGAGGCTTCTAAAGAGAAATGAGAAGAAATGTGTAGTTATTGAAGACAGAGTTAAAGGTTTATTAGTATATCAGGGATACCATTCAAATAGCTTTTGAAAAACATTTAGTTTTGTCTAAGAAGTCATTCATTTAGCTTATGGGATCCTTGTGATACATACAATAAGAAACATAGAAACTATAAAGCAAATAATAAAAGCCTTATACCAAGGGTCTGGGAAACAATAATCTGAAAACAGACAAAGACGACCCAAGTGGTGCATTTGGTTCACCATCCCTCCATTCCTCTACATGTTGCCTTAAGTCTCCATCAGCAGCAACAGGGAATGGGGTCAAAGGCACCCTCAGACAGAAAACTGCATCTTGTTGTTCTTCTACAGGCCTGGTGGCATTTCAAAAATCATATGACTCTGTACTGGCTATTCCTTTCCCAGCTGTCACATGTTGCATTAGAAGGTTACAAAAAAGAAACTAAAGCATCATGTGTTTTTGCCCATTATGCAGTTGATTCCAGGTTTATTATTTTTTAATGATAGTTTATTTCTAGTCTATTTGTTTACCCCAAAACAAATAGTACTACCCCTCAGTGACAATGAATGAAGAAAATTACAGGAACTCATGCAGGCCAAACCTTTCTCCTGGATAATGCTAACACTGCCTAAAGAAAGAAGTGGTTATATATTTTTCACTTGCTGTATATGCAGACATCACCAATTAGTGACGTCCGTTACAACACTCCATTCAAACTTCACAATAAGCCTCTATGGTACAAATCACGTGATTTTCATGAGTGTTTAAAGTGAACTTTAAAGAGGTTATAACAGTACAAGGTTCACACAGCTTCCATCTAACTACCAAGCATGCTATACTAAACAGTCCAAATAAAATCTTAATAAATGCCATTGGTTGAACACATTCTAAGATTATTATACTGAAAGAGGATTATGGATACTTAAAGTGATAATAAGCCTTTGAAAATAAAAAGGTGATTAACAGGAGTCCTGAGCTATGTATTTCTTTTCTGATCCACTGTCATATACATCTTAGATGCTAAAGGAGTCACCAATATGGAACTAACATATTACATTCTACTGACAAAGACAACTAAATTACACTTAAACCATGAACATCAGCTTACCATCCAATGACATATTATTTAGGGAGTCACATTAAGTATGTCTCTTTGGAGTAAATTCCAGACAATTTTCACTTTCCCCTAACACTTGGAGGCACCGTTGACAAGAGGGGCTGACTCTTGAATTTAAGATCTAGGGACATTTTCTAAGGTTTAATTTCACTTTGGAAAGATAACTTGCCAACAATTCACCAAAATACTTGAGTCATTGTCTTTTGCAATGGGGGGAGAAAAACAACTTCATGGCAATGTGTTTGGATCCATTATAAATGCATTACACATTTTATTAAAAGATGCAAAACTGGGTGCCCGTGGATACCTTTTTATTGGATTAAAACAATGCAAACTGCACACTGTGTCTAAATGTTTAATATAAACATTTACAATGAATATATTTGCAGATCAACAGCTGCTCAGACAAAAGCAGCAAATCTAATGGATTTCATAGTTGAAATCCCCAATCAGAATGGAGTTCACATGCACCACTCATGGCTTATTCAGTTGTGCTTCTGCACTGGCCTTTGTGACAAAATGATTATCTACTTTTATTTATTTTTTTTAATTTTTTTTAAAGATTTTATTTATTTATTAGAGAGAGAGAATGAGAGATAGAGAGTACAAGAGGGAAGAGGGTCAGAGGGAGAAGCAGACTCCCCACCGAGCAGGGAGCCCGATGCGGGACTCAATCCCAGGACTCCAGGATCATGACCTGAGCCGAAGGCAGTCGCTTAACCCACTGAGCCACCCAGGCGCCCTGATTATCTACTTTTAATCACCTTCCAAGGAGCAATCAAAACAAAGTTACTTGCTCATATTTCCAGACCAAATGAAGTGCCGGGCAATTAATTTTATTCCCTAAACAAAATCCAGTTATTACTATTGATATGAAATAATGCTTTACTATCATAATGCAATCATGCTATGTGTTCCAATTTCAGCTGAACATATACAAAAACATTTCAATGGCATCTGAATTCTCTATTCCTGTTCTATGTACAATTTAAAGCATTTCAATTAAGGGTATTGCAAACCCTTGGGGATTGTGAATTGAACATCTTCCTTTGTGAGCAATCAAGAACTCCATGAACTAAATTGATTTATAATTTTACAGGAATTTTAATCTCAGACAAGGAAGCTGGTGTGTGGGAGCCAGTCACTTGGTAGGTATAGATAGCATATGTATCACAGTTCAGCTGTATTATGCTTTACTATTCATTGTGCATATAATAACCTTGGGGAAGTGGTGGCACTCAAGTTTCTTTGTAAAAAAAAAAAAATGAGTGCCAACTGTTAATGCCAGTAATAAATGTCAGGAGAAAATAGAATTATCTCCATAAGTAACCGTACTCCAACAAGAAATAGTAGTATCTTTCTGCTCATCAACCCACCCCACCCCACTAGAACAGGGAGAACTATAAACTACTGTGGTATTAGTTAAGTTAGTTATTTGTAAATGTAGCAGAATATATTCCTCATAAATGGGAGAGTCATAATAAGTGTGATTAAATGAAGGTAAAATTATTTAGTTTCATACAACATCCCTTTGGGGATGATTTTTGGATCTGGCTATTCTTATCGCCTAGTCAAAGGAGAAGAAGGGTATTAAGTTAGACTCTTATAGAAGGTACAATGCATTAACTCTTCTGTATTTTCTCAATATTTTTAAGTTGTAAGAGACTTAACATGTTAGAAGTCACTAATCTTATTCACTTGGGTTTCACCTACATTCCACCTATGCTGAATGCAGTTGGTGCATGTACCCCAAAATAAAATATTTTGTCTCCTTCTCCTTTATTTGATCTAAGGACAAAGTACTTTCTTTCTTAGAATAAATACTGATGAAAAGAGTCTAAGTAATAAACAGGTACAACTTCATGATGCCTTTCTTCTTATCCTGGAAATTAAGAAATTCCAAATTTCCTAGCCTCATATTTTTTTGGATAAAGTATTCTTACAGATACTTCTACAGCCGCTATATCTTCATGTTCAATTCCCTTGTCCACTTCCAATCTACCTTTTATAATGCTGACAAAATATTTCTCCTAGAGTATCATTTTTTATCACGGGCTTTCCCAGCTCACAAATTTTAATGGCCCTATAATGTTGACACTCAGAGATTCAAGCAGTTTATTGTTATTTGCTTTGTTTTAAAATAAAAATCAATCTCTTTAAATTATTTAAGCTAAATGTCATCAGCTCTAAGATGGGGGAGGGTCAGAAACTATAATTCCTTATGTACTTCACTGGTCCTTGGAACTGTACTAGATGCCTCATAGATACCACATCACCTAATCTTCCCAATAACCCTGGGATGTGGACAAAGGGAAATAAAACATAGCTAATTTACCTGTGTCAACATTTAGGTTTGAACTAGTCTCTCAGACTCCAAAAGTGGTGTGTTTATGTGAATGAGAATAAAGAAAAAAAAAGTGGTATGGAGATCATGGATAAGGTAAGTTGCTGGGGGTATAAGACCTAGATGTTTTATTCTCCCATACTGATACAGTGGAGTCCTTGTGGTTGCTACTGTTAGAAGACAATTGATGTAATACCATGCCTACACATGCACACGATTTTGAATATCATTTTCAGCTTAAGTCAAGCCCAGTTCTACTTTATCTCTTGCAGTGTAGGCCTCAGATTGCTGGCTAACTCTCAACTGCCAATATCTAGACGTTCCACTCCCAGAGACTTGGCCTCTGACCAATAATCACATGCTACTGAGAGCAACTTACATTACTTCAGAGGTCACTACATATTAGTATTCTAAATAAATATCTGTACTCACTTTTTATAGCTTATTACGTTTACCTAGATCCTTGTCTAGACATGGCAACCAGAAAGAAAGCAATTTCATAGTATGTATTTATAGATATTAGTCACTCATTATTTCATTTTCTCACAAATATTTGAGCTGATACCACATGGCAGAAATTTTTCAACAGCTTGGAGCTTTAAAGGTGAGACACAATCCCTGCATCCAAATAATCCATCACCATAACTGAAATCAGTGATTTTGAAGCTATTCTCCTTGGAAGATTAGAGGGTCAATAAAATGCCTCAACATTTGTCCATTTTTAAAATTTATAAATATTAAACAATTTAAATATATACCAAATGGAAATAAAAAGAAAGATAAACGGAACTACATCTATGGAATGGAAAATTATGTAGTCATGAGTAACATTCACAGAATTCTCATAATGTGTAGGCATTAAGTTAATATTATAAAAATACAGAATTACATTTATAATGTTATATTAACACAAATGAACATATGCATAAAAGGAAATTAAACATAAATTATATAACATTATTAACAATGGTTCTCTGCGACAGACTGTGAATGAATGAATTCTGGTTATTTCTCTAAATTTTTCAAATTCCAGAAATAATCATTTATCTTATAAAAATCAAATAACAATTATATAAATATAACAATAATAAAAATAAACTGTATTCTGCCTTCTTTGTATGCCACTTCTCACTATTCTTAATAAGTACCACCTATATCACTATGTATATTTTTATTTTATTGAAGTATTAACAAATATAATTTCATATATTAAGGTATGTATATATATGTATATATACATGCATGTATATGTATATATACTATAAATATATATATATATATTTTGAAATGATTACTATAATCGTTAGCTAACACATCTATCACCTCACATAGATAACACTGTGTGGTGAGAACATTTAAGATCTTCTTTCTTAGCATATTTCAAGTACACAATAGAGTAAAATTAGCTAAACTCACAATACTGTACATTAGATCCCCAGAACTTACTCATTTTATAAATGAAAGTCTATCCTTTGACCAATATCTCTTCATTTCTCCCATCCTTCAGCCCCTGGCAACCACCATTCTAACTATTTCAACTCTTTTAGATCCCAAATACAGCTGAGATCATACAGCGTTTTGTCTTTCTCTGTCATATTTCACTTAGCACAATGCCTTCAAGATCCATCCATGTTATTGCAACTAGCAGAATTTCCTTTTTCTCATGGCTGAATACTATTCCATGGCTTATATACAGCACATCTTCTTTATCCATTCATCCATCAATGGATAGTTACGTTGTTTCCATATCTTCACTACAGTGAATAACACTGTAATGAACATGGGAGTGTACATATCTCGTTGAGATTCTGTTTCCAATTCCTAGATCATATTGTGGTTCGTTGATGGTTTCCTTTATTGTACTGAAGCTTTTTATTTTGATATAGTCCCACTTGTACATTTTTGCTTTTGTTGCCTGTGCTTTTGGTGTCAGAACCTAAAAATAATTCCAAGACTAATGTCAGGTTTTCTTCCCTTGTTTCTTCAAGGAGTTTTATGGTTTCACATTTTACATTTAAGGATTTAATTTATTTTGAGGTAGTGTTTGTGAGTTGTGTAAGGTAAGATCCATCTTCATTCTTTTCCTTTTAGTTATAGTTTTCCCAACACCATGTATTGAAGAGACATCTTTTCCCCATTGTGTATTTTTTTTTTTAAGATTTTATTTATTTGACAGAGAGAGAGAGACAGCGAGAGGGAACACAAGCAGGGGGAGTGGGAGAAGGAGACTCCTCGTGGAGCAGGGAGCCTGATGCAGGGCTCAATCCCAGGATCCTGGGATCACGATCTGAGCCGAAGGCAGATGCTTAAGGACTGAGCCACCCAGGCGCCCCTCCCCATTGTGTATTCTTGACAGCTGTTGAAGATCAGTTGATCATATTTAAGGGGGTTTATTTCTGGGTTCTCTATTCTCTTCCACCAATCTATGAATCTATTTTATGCCGGTACCAGGAAGTGTGATGCCTCCAGGTTTGTTCCTCTTTCTCAAGATTGCTTTGGCTATTTAGGGTCTTTGTGCTTCCATATAAACCTTTTTTTTTTTTTTTTTTAAGATTTGTTTATTTGCGAGAAAGAGAGAAAGAGAACAAGCACAGGGGGAGGGGGGCAGAGGGAGTGGAAGAGAGAGAATCCCAAGCAGACTTCCCACTGAGCATGGAGCCCAAAATGGGGCTCAATCTCACAACCCCAAGATTGTGACCCGAGCCAAAATCAAGCTCTTTCTCGAGATTGCTTTGTCTACTTAGGGTCTTTGTGGTTCCATACAAACTTTTTTTTTTTAAAGATTTATTTATTTGAGAGAGAGAGACAGAGAGAGAGAGAGCATGAGCACAGTGGGGAGGGGGAGAGCAAGAGAGAGAATCCCAAGCAGACTCTCCACTGAGCACAGAGCCCAAAATGGGGCTCAATGTCACAACCCCAAGATTGTGACCCGAGCCAAAATCAAGAGTCCGATGCTTAACTGACTGAGCCACCCAGGTACTCCCAAACTTTTGTACTTTTTTTCCTAGTTCTGTGAAAACTACCATTGGGATTTTGATGGGGGATAGCATTAAATATGTAGATCACTTTTGGTAGTATGGGCATTTTCACAATACTAATTCTTCTAATCCACGAACATGGGGTATCTTTAAATTTATTTGTGTCTTCTTCAATTTGTTTCATCAATGTTTTACATATTATTATATGTATCTTTCATTTCCTTGGTTAAATGTGTCCCCAAGTATTTTATTCTTTTTGATGTCCTTGTATATAGGATGGTTTCCTTAATTTCTTTTTCAGATACTTTGTTGTCAATTAATTTCTGTATGTTGATTTTCTACCCTATAACTTTACTGAGTTCATTTATTAGTTTCCCTGGTAGGGTAAAGCCACTGGTTGGACTCTGCAATTGAGTGGCTCCATAGGTTGAACTCCACAATCACCCCTGGTCAGGTGGGGTCCCAGGCTACGCTTTTCAGAGTTTTGCTGCTGCACACTGGACTCCGCCTTCAGGCAGGGCTGCAGGGTGGTCTCTGCAATTGATCAGGGCCACAGGCTGTGCACTATAGTTGAGCAGGATCACTGGTTGGGTTCTCCTCCCAGCAGTGCTGCTGGCTGTTCTCCCTGATAGGCTGGGTTTGCTACCATGTTGACAGTTCAGGCAGGTCAGCTGGGCAGGGCTGCTGATAGACTCCCTAGACTCCCCGGCTGATTAAGGTTAGAAGCTTTATATTTCAGTTGGGTGGCAGTGGGAGCTGGGCTTCATCATCAAACCGGTAGGGTCATTCTCTGAGCTCTCTGCTCCCTCAATGCCCCAGGATGTGCTCCTCAGTTTTGTGGGATCACTGGCTTAGCTCTTTGCCTCGGTGAAGTTTTAGGCTGAGCTCTGCAGTAGGGCAGGGTTGCTCTCTGGATGGGCAGAGTCAGAGGCTACATGTTCTGCAGCTGGGCATGGTCTCCCTCTTGGCTCTCTCTGTGGGTGGGGCCAACAGCTGTGCTCTGTTGCTGGGCTGGACTACCATCTGGAAACCTGAGCCTGGCAGAACTGCCAACTGTGCTCTTTAGCAAAATAGGGCCACCGGCTCTGCTCCATGGGTGGGCCAAATGGATGGTTGCACTCACTGGTCAGGTGATATTGCCAGCAGGGATGCAGTACCATCACTGGTCACTGTGAGCCTTGACCCCTTCTTTGTTCCCAGCTCACCCCAAGTAATCTAGCCCTGCACTTCCCCCATGAAAAAGAACTGGACAGGCCTCTTAGGAAGTAGCTTGGAATGCTGTGGAAGCTGGGTATCCACTTGGGGCTCTCTGTTATCCCCTGGTGAAACTGTCAGCACAGAGACTCCCTCTCAGTGTGGCATTGTGTCAGCCTCGGGGAAGGTTGATGCAGTCAAAGTGAAACTACTCCTTGTAACCTTGTAACTTAATGTGGCTTTTCTTGTATTTTGTGGTCTAAGGGCATCCTTTACCCTCACTCTAGGTTCTGGGATTTTCACGAAATCATTATCTGTGGATAAGTGTTTGTTGCTCCTTCTGTGACTGGGAGCTATAGCCAGGGACCTCCTGTTCTGACACCTTGCTGACATCCCAGTCAATATGTATATTTTAGCTGGACACATAGCCAATTAGACATTATCATTATGATGGAAATACAGAAACGTATTTGTAGTCAAACACAGAAAAAGCAGCATTACCAGAACAGCATAGATAAGTATCTTTTGGGGGGGGGAAATGTATAAAATTCATTATTTTCAAGTGACTTAGAGGCCCTCAAAGAAAAGACAAGCAACATTTAGGTCAGTTCTTTAAAAAACACGTTAGAGATAATGAAGAAATAACTGAAGCTTACCAACCTATTAAGAAAGATGGAGGAAGGTACTTTCTTCCACGGTGAACTTGGCAGAGCTCATCAACTCATGACACATTCAACAGCAAACTAAATACAACCAGAGCATGCCAGATTTGTAGAAAGCCCTTATTCATGCACAGGTTCCAGAGCAGTTACTAAGAGTAAGTTATTGGGAGCAGCAGGCTATTCCCTTCTGTTTGTCAGCCCTAATAGTTTAACAGCAAATAGATGTGATTTTAAAGATTTCTTTAAGACAGTGAAAGAACTGACCTTCTGTTAAGAAATAAAGGAGATGATCATGGGTGAAATAAGAAAATATACTTAAACAAGCTTAAAGGTGACTTACAGGTCTGCCAAAGGTGAAGCTCTTCTTTCTTGTAGTTTGGAAACACAGTTCCTAAGACATGACCAAAGCACCAGCTACCTTTTATTTCTTCAGGCTCTGCTCTTATCACATACACCCAGGGATAGAACGGCAATTTTCCAATGCATCACAGATAGCAGCCATTCAGAAGTACTGCAAGGAGAGAAAAGGAGTATTACTGACAAAATATTTCAGATGTCCTCAGAGTTTTATGCTTGTAAGAAATTGCTCTAGGTAAACTATGCAAACTCATTATTTCCAGTTCTTTTTCTAGTAATTTTAGATGTGGTTTAATTACTTTAGATTTGAGGAAATGTTCCATTATAACATCTTAATTTTTTCTTCCTTCATGTCAAAAGTAGCAGTAATAACTTTGATTGAAAAGGTGTCAGAGGGCGCCTGGGTGGCTCAGTTGGTTAAGCGACTGCCTTCGGCTCA
Source organism: Callorhinus ursinus (assembly GCF_003265705.2). Taxonomy (NCBI): domain Eukaryota; kingdom Metazoa; phylum Chordata; class Mammalia; order Carnivora; family Otariidae; genus Callorhinus; species Callorhinus ursinus. The sequence goes on from NW_027397099.1 coordinate 9,138,634, forward strand.
GGTCATGATCCTGGAGTCCCGGGATCGAGTCCCACATCGGGCTTCCTGCTCAGCGGGGAGTCTGCTTCTCCCTCTGACCCTCTTCCCTCTCGTGCTTTCTATCTCTCGTTCTCTCTCTCTCTCAAATAAATAAATAAAATCTTTAAAAAAAAAAAAAAAAAAAGAAAAGGTGTCAGAGTTTTATATGAGTTTGCTCTTTCCAGCCCCACAACTGTTCTTTGGGGTTCACATTATTTTAAAGAAAAATGGCATCTATGGAGAGGACCTGAGAATCAAGAACATCAAGAACTTGTAGGTCTTAGAGGTGAGGTATGAAACCAGTTGCCTCTGACACTAAATTGAATAGGCTTTCAACCATATCACACTGTCAGACTCAGGTTTAAATGTGTGCTGCAAGAATAATTAATGTATTTAGAAATAAACTCTCACATATTAATTATATGGCTTTTCACAATCAAAACATGCTTTTTATACTGGTATTTTAATGTGAGCTTTCTAAATTCATCAAATAATTAACATGTTATAGACTCAAGCCAATTGTAGACCAAAACTGAGCAAATCTTCTCTCTTAAGGTAATTTATGTGGTTTATCTAAAGTATCATTCACCATAAAACCATATTTAAATTCAAGTGCTCCGTGATTATAGAAGTCAGTATCAAAAGTATGCTATTGCCTCATTTATAAGATAACCAAAATGAAATAAATGTGATCAGAGGAGATGATGTAGGAGGCATTAGGTTATCATAGTAATGTTCTGAACTTAGAACCAGTCACACAGGTTTGAAATTCATCTTTACCATTAATTGGGTATCCTCAGAAGACTCAGTGAAACTTGCTGAGCTTCAGTTTCCTCACCTGAAAAGGGGAGGTAATAATGGCTAACTTGCAAGGTTACAGTTAAAAAAAAAAAAAAAAAAAAAAAAAAGCAGAATAAATGATTCACAGCAGGTGCAGAACTTGTTTAAATAATCAAAGCAAAGTTCAAGTCAAAATCCATGAAAATCTTCCTTGACCATGCCTTTCTTTGTTTCACTCATTCAACACATTTTTGTTAACTGTCTACATTTATCAGGCGTTTAGTCTACTAGAGCTGCCAGCACAGAATACCTTGGGGTATTTTGAGTGGCTTAAATAACCCAAATTTATTTCTCATACTTCTCAAAATGTCATAATTTCTCAAAATTAAGAGTTTGGCTGGTTTGGTTTCTCCTGAGACTTATCTCCATGGTTTGCAAATGTCCACCTAGTTGTTATATCCTACCATGGTCTTTCCTCTGTGCATACATACCTGGTATCTCCTCCTCTTCTTATAAGGACACCAGTCAGAATGGATTAGGGCCCATTTATATAACCTTATTTAATCTTAATTACCACTTTAAAGTCCCTATCTCCACATAGTGTCACATTTTGAGATACTGAAGGTGAGGACTTCAACCTACAAATTTTGTAGGGACACAATTCAATCCATAACACCAAGCGTTAGGGTAGAGGAGTGAATAAAATTATGTACAAAATGGATGTGTTATTTTGCCTCATGAAATTTTAGTCTGGTGGAAGTACAAATGAATTAAAAGGCCATTATAACACGATGTGATAAATTTCTGTAGGGGACTCACAAGTTGAGTGAAAGCAGTGAGTTGGACCAGTTTACTCAGATTTGTGGGTCAGGAGAGGACAGCTATGGAATTTCTTCTACTTTAGCAACTGATATAGAAATAGAAGTCAACTTTGCAAAGGTAAAAGAGAAGGGTATTTCAGACATAGATGGCAATGAGTACAAAGTCCCAGAATTGAAAATATGCATTCAAGGAAGTGAAGAGAGGCAGAAGGTTAAGGGAAGAGAAAAGAAGAGTGTGCTGAGACAGAAAAGCATGGCACAGTCACAGTAGTCCTTTCAAGCTAAATCAGGGCTTTTGACTTCATCCTAAGGGCACTGAGAACCTTGTAAAAATATATTAGATAAGAGGGACACGTTAGCAGGTTTGTATTTTAGAAAGATTTCTGATGTTAGAAAATGGACTGAGACAAAAATGAAATCCAGAGGCCAGTTATGAAATTATTCCAGTACGCCAACCACAATGACCCAGCACATGGAGGTATCAAAAGGTATGAAAAGAAGTTGATAAATTTGTGAGCTACTTGTAAGAATTCATACTTGGATTGGGTCGGGGGTAGTGGTGAGAGAACCTTCATGAGAATTGAAGATGTCTGTCAAGCTTTGGACTTGAGCACATCAGTGGGTCGTACTAATATTGCCTGGAAGGGAGAACTAAACTGAATGTCAGGTTTTGGAGGGGAATAATAAATTTTATTTAAATGTACCACTTTTCAAATGGTATCTAATTGGAGATGACAAAGACATATTGGGTTCTCTGGGGTCTGGATGCTGCTGCTTGCAGTTTACTAGACTACTTTCAACCAAATTCAGCTCTATTATTTCTAAGGTAAAATTCACTGACATCGACTCTTAATTTTTATAAGACACAGTTAATAACTACTAGTTTTCTTTTACCTTCTTTAGAGAAATTTTGAATTATAAGAGATAACCAATTTGGCCTTTTTGACCATTATTTCATTGTTTTATGAATTAATCTTCAGATAACAGTTCAGTTCAGCTTAAAATATGTCACAGGCCAAAGTATTTTGTAAAATGTTAACATTCCTGATGAAAAAGGCAGAGACAATCCATGAAAATTTACACAGGGAAACCTCATTTGTTGTTAAGACGCTTGAATAAAGTCCAAAGCCATGAATTTAAAAACACTAAAATGGGGGAAAAATTCACTTAAGAACATAATTTACTTAGTAAGAATAGAACAACCTGATTAAAAATTGGGCAAATAATTTAAATAGACATTTCCCTAAAGAAGATAGACAAATGGCCAACAACATCACTAATCATTAGGGAAATGCAAATTAAAACCACAATGAGGAACACTTCACCACATTAAGATAGTCATTGTTTAAAACACACACAAAGAAAAGAACCAGTGTTGGTGAGGATGTGGAGAAACTGGAATATTTGTACATTGTTAGTAGGAATATAAAAAGGAGTAGCAGTTACAGAAAACGTTCTGGTAGTTCCTCAAAAAATTAAACACTGGATTACCATATGTTCTATTTCAGAGTATAAAACCAAAAGAACTGAAAGCAGGAACTTGAATAGATATTTGTATATCCATGTTCATAGTAGCATTATTCTCATTAGCCAAAAGATGGAAATAATCTAAATATCCATCAGTGGATGAATGGATAAACATAATGTTGTATATACCTATCATGGAATAGTATTCAGCCTTAAAAAGGAATGTAATTTTGATACATGCTGTAATTGGGATGAACCTTGAAGACATTGTACTAGCTGAAATAAGCCAGTCACAGAAGGACAAATACTACCTAAGATTCCACTACAAGAGGTATCTAGTATATTCAAATTCATAGATACAGAAAGTAAAATGACTGTTGTCAGAAGCAGAGGAAAGAGAGGAATGGGGTATTATTCTCTAATGGTTACAGGTTTTCACTTTTGCAAGATGAGAAAAATTCAGGAGATGGATGGTGGTAAGGTCTGCACAACAGTGAGAGTATATTTAAAGTCAGTGAACTATTTAAACATAGTTAAAATGATCAATTTTAAGTTATGTATATTTTTCCACAATTAAAAAAATTAAAAAGTAATTGGATAGTATTTCCTTTACTTATGGATTAAATTAAAAAGCAATAATCTCAGTTAGGAAGAGGGCAAGTGTATGGTATCAACACTCCACAATACAGTCAGCAATAGTGAATGCTATCAATATATAAAAAGGTCACATTATCCTGTACGTACACACTTTGCAGTTTTTCGTTTTTTGACAAAAACAATATTATGCAACAAACGTCAACTTTCCAGCACAGATGGGGAGTTATAAACCCTGAGATCTTCTCCCTGTCCCCACTAACAGAAGCACAACAATTACATGCTGAGATTAGAGCTTACTAAGGCTTGGGTGGAGGGGAACAAAAAAAAAAAAAAAAAAAAAAAAAAAAAGAAAGAAAGAAAGAAAGAAAGAAAGAAAGAAAGAAAGAAAGAAAAAAATAAAGCCAATTTGTAAACAATATTGTTATGTCTGTAATTTATATAAATATTTCAGAGGATATTTAGAAAAAGTCCTTTGGTAATGAGTTTCAATACATCAAAGCAGAAATAAACACATATGTTCACAGTGTCTCAGAGAATAATACAAATAAATTATTACAAAATGAGAAAAAGATTGATTGGACTGATACTCTTTGGAGCTGCTGTTTCTTTTCGGTTAATTCCATTATTACATGAAGTTGCTTGAAACTTCTTAAAAGTCTGCTTAATATTAGCTTGTTAAATATTGTCATAAATGTTTTAGAGTTTGGTTATTGCTTTCTTCAGATCCATAACCTTGCTTTAATAACCCACATATATTCACATCCACTTACCAGACACATTACATTGTGTCATTAAGTTACACAATGAGTATAATTGCTTTACTTCCTACTGATTCTCTCCTAGGTCTAAGTCATCAGAAAAGAACATTCTCTCAGAGCCTTACAGTCTGAAAGCCCCTGGCATCTGAAGGGATCAAGCAGGTGAGGGCCACCATATCTCTCCCAACACCTTAATTATTTATCACCTAGCTCTAGGCAGGTCAGGGTTTTTCTGGAGACATTCCGTCAATCTGACTTGAATTAGAAAAAAAAAAAAAAAAAAACACCTCAGAGCTCACTCTCAGTTACAGGAAGCCAAATGTCCAATGGCTGATGAGAACTCCTAGGAGCTTCACACCCTCATTAGGTTATAAATGGGATTTCCTGATCCAAATTTGCATGTAAAAAGTCAATTCAACTCTCTTAAAAGAAAAAAAAAAAAGAGTCATCTCCTGATTAGATGCTTCAAACCCTTTTAAATTCATCCCTGTTCTCTATTTCCTGCTTCTCCTGGATATCTGGCTGTGCCCATTTTCTCAAATTCTTAGCATGTCCTTAAGAGACCAAAGAGAAAAGATAATGTGAATCTCAAACGATTGTTCTGGTCTTTAGTTGCAGCCAGAGATTAAATGTGAGCAAAACTTGAAACTGGTGGCAAAATAATTTCTGAGCATCAGTAATTGCAGTTGCTTTGACAGGCCCCCCACACACTACCCCTGAGAGCTTTTCCAGAACAGCCAATTGAATTGAAACATCTGCATTCGCTATTTGTTACTTGTTAAAAGTGATCTTTTCTTTGAGGTATAAATAATCTCCATGAGAGACAGGAAATGTCCACTTGGGAATGCAGGCAGGGGCTATGTTGTGGGGAGGGGAGGAGGCGTGATAAAGATATTAGTGAATGCCCTTGGTTACTGTATCAAGTAACTTAGTTTAATTCTCAGGAGAACCTGTGAAAGACTACATGACTTTGGACAGGCTTTATAAACTCTCTCATCTCATTTCTCTTATCTCTAACATTTAAATCTTCAAGAATTCCCCAAATATTGTCTTCTATTCAGGGCTGTAAGAGGTGTGCCCAGAGTTTGAATGTATAAGATCAAGTGTGAGCTCTCACACAGGTGGAAGTCTAGACGCAGAGATCATGAAACATTTATACACATAAATATCCCTGGGGAACTTGCTATACATGGATATTCTTGCAGAACACCGTAATAGAACCTCTGATCTAGGGACGTTTGAAATAGCTGATTTCTCTTCTAATAAAAAATTTGAAGTTTGTTATTCATTAAATAACTTGTCAATGTCTACTGCTAAAGTACATGCCTGACAATGGCCTTAGGGCATTTTTCTATTTTTCATTGCCTTGCTATGACCAAAACAGTGGGAAAACTTCCCCTAAACATTTCACACTTGACCTAAAAATGAAAGATGTCTGGATTTGCCATAGTCACACGTCCATCATGTACGGCAATGGTATACAGTGGTGATTACTTGAATCAAAGACAGTGGTTTTAATTTTTTCCTCTTCAGAGATTTCCTTTTCTGTGAATACTGACTGAAAAGAATATTTTTCTGTCCAAATTGTAAAGTCTTACAATGCCTTTTCTGAAAGCCCCTTAGTCACTAACCAATTATTACTGCAATATTTTCCAAATTTTGGCTAGAGAGGATTTTCAGGAAGTACAAGGGAGAAAAACAGGGTTAGATTTTCAGTTTTCCCAATCTCCCTGACCCTCTTTCCTCACCCCCAACCCCTGCCCCAACACACCCATAAGTAAAAAATGGCAGTTTTAAATCTGGTTTGGTTACTGAATTTTCATAGAAAATTTTGGTTGAGTTTCAGAACTAATCAAGGCAGAACCAAAACATTGTATTTACTCTCCCTGACATGAAACACACATTCTAGTAACACACTGGCTCTAAATATCTTATTAGGTTTGTCTTTCCCCATTTCTCCATGTATCTACTTACAGGGAATTACTTGCAGTTCCTTGAATGCGACACACTTTCAAAAATGTGAGCCTGTTTTCTCCGTTGCTCATGGAATTCCTTCCTGTGTTGTACTTGCTAGCTCGCTCCTGTTCATCTGCCAGGACTCAAATTTGTTGGCATTAGATCCTTTGCATTTCTCTAACATCAGTTGTAATAGTTGTAATAGTTCCTCTTTAATTTATGATTTCAGTCTTTCTTTTTTCATTGTTAGTCTAGCTAAAGGTCTGTCTTTTTTTTAATCTTTTCTAAAAAAAAAAATCTTTGTCTCATCCACCTTTACTGTTGTTTGTCCAGTCAATTCCATTTATCCTCATCTGATCTTTGTTATTTCCTCCCTTCTACAAACTCTGGGCTTAGTGTAGTCTCCTTTTTCTAGTTCCTTGAGGTATAAAGTTAGGCTGCTTATTTATGTATTTTGGCATAGGTATTTGTTACTATAATCTTCCCTCTTTGAACTGATTTGCTACATCACACGAGTTTTAGTGTGCTGCATTTCCATTTTCATTCATCTCAAATTACTTTTAAAAAAAAGATTTTATTTATTCATTTGTGAGAGAGAGAGAGAGAGAGAGAGCGCGAGCGCACACAAGCAGGGGGAGCAGAAGGAAGAGGGAGAAGCAGGCTCCCTACTGAGCATGGAGCCCGATGCGGGACTCTATCCCAGGACCCCGGGATCATGACCTGAGCCCAACGCAGATGATTAACTGACTTGAGCCACCCAGGCATCCTTCAAATTACTTTCTGATTTCCCTTTTCTTTTTGACCTATTGGCTGTTCAGGAGCATGTTGTTCAATCCTCAATATATTTGTGTTTCCAAATCTCTTCCTGGGAAAAATACTCGATTTCAATTTTCTTAAATCTGTTAAGACTTACTTTGTTGCCTAACATATGATCTTTGCTGGAGGATGTTCCATGATTACTTGAGAAGAATGTGTATTCTGCTGCTATTGGATGGAATATCTCATATATGTTTTTTAGGTTCATTTGGTCACAAATGTATTTTTTATTTTCATGGTAAAATAATTATTTGCAAAGTTCAATAAGGTTCTGTTCTCTTTGTAACAGGAAACAATTAGAAACATTGATTATATTACCAAGGATTTGACTGGAATGTCTTATTTAAAACTATACATAGAATCAGATGTGACCAGAGAGCTTTAAGGAACAACATATTGTAAGAACTTCCCTTTGAGGAATGGATGATCCTGAATAAGCCCTTGTGGATTAGGATAAGTGGAAAGACACCTGTGTTCTCTTGCAAGCACTTGAGGCAGTTCTCACTGTTTGCCATGTCCTGTCTCACAGGGCGCTGACACCACCTGACCCTCAGCAAGCTGGTGCCCTAGCCCAAATATGAACCCTGGCAACCGACATTCCAGGAGATTTAACAGATTGGATACATGGGGAGAATGGCCACCATAGCACCCAGGTGGGATGACATATTGCCAAGGATGCTGAATTGACCTGGAAATACAGTGACTTGGTGAATGCAATAACAGCATATCCCTTATTTTCTAAACAACACCTGAGGCAACTGCGAAAGGAATCTGGGATCATCCACCAGAGTTCCCAGCAAGTAAAGAACTGGAAAACTGATAACATTGACCCTTTCCCTCTGAAGGAGGGTTCTAAGTATGCCTTGGTTTGTGTGGACACTGAGTCTGGCCTAACCCAAGACTTACCTTGTTGCTGTGCAAACCAGGTTACCACCATTAGGGGATTAGAGATGTTAAGTACCATGTACAGATACCCTTGTCAAATAGACAGTGATCAGGAGTCATATCTTAAATGTCATGGTACACAAGACTGACCAAATGAATATGATATTTAATGTGGTTACATCTCCCTTACAACTGGTAAGCATCACAGCTGATAGAAAGAAAGGAATATTAAAGCAGCAGATTAAATTACTAACAAGTAAAACCACCTGCACCAGGTGGACTAAAGTACTGCCCCAGCCGTTAATACATTCAAATACTCAACCAGTAGGGCCTGCTACCCATATGCCAGACTGGGAACCCCTGCTAAGACACCGGACATGGTAAAGGTATGTAAGTCACAGGAGAGAGCCACTGCCCCAAGTTTCACCATGGATCATTTTGTGCTATACTGGAATTTGCGATGGGATGTGCCACCGGTACGGTGCAGCCAGACAGTTGCAAACAAGCCACCTCCATGCCAGTGAACTGCTTGCTGACCTCTCAGGATACAGTGTGGAAAAAGGAGGCGGTGGGCAATATGAAATTGTAAAGCCAGCCATAAGGGATAAAGTGTTAGAGGAGTTCATCGAGAGTATGTGACCTTCTATTAACCTGTGAGATGCAACTGGGAGATTGGAGCCTCCTTACCCACTCCCCAGTCCTGTAAGTTCCGCCCACTTCCCACAGCTGGAGCCATTTCACGGCTATAGCCCTTAAAGAGTAATGGCTTTTTTAAGATCACCTGCACTGAATACACGACGGAACCGCATTAAGACTTCTATATAAACTTAAGATTCTGGCTGGCGGTGTGCAGATTTACTTGCCTTGCGGCTGCCCGACACAACTCTCACGAGTGAGTTCCCTTGCTTATTAAAATTGCCACCTACCCGTCTGAAGTGCTCTGCCTCTTTCTTCTGTCTGTCCTTGTCCTCCATGTACAGGGACCAGTTAGGAGCTAACAAGGAGTGGTGACTAGATCCAGACGCAACAGTAGCTGCTGGGCTTTGGCTGTTGCTGTGCACTCCTGAGGCTGCAGGCTTTAGCTCTGGGCTTGTGCACAGCAGCCGAGGCCGGTGACAGCAGCCGAGGCCGGTGACAGAAGTCAGGCCGTGTTGTACGCAGATGCAGAGCTACAGGCGCTACCTGTGGGTACCCACAACTGCGCAGGCCAGTGCCTGGACTCAGGTCCAAATCTGGGCCCAGGAACACCTGCGGGGCTGGCGGCTGTTGGCGTGCACGTGTGTGACTGCGCGCATTAATTGTGCGCATGCGCGTGGGCGTGGGCGCCAGGGAGTGTGTGTGGGGGGGAAAATCCCGCCACATCCGGGTACTGAGCAGCTGAGGGCGCCTGAGGTGCTAGGCACAGAAACTTAAGCAAGCTGTGAGGATGGCTGAGGAGGTGGATCCTGGCCCCAAGGGCGTCCGTGATGCCTTTGGCTGAGGCAGCTGGAGAAGAAGAGGGGGAGGATGAGGAGGAGAAGAAGGATTGGAGCAGGTAAAGACTCAGGCAGCTAATGTCTGTAAACTAAGTGAAAGCCTGTGGAGCCCTCAGCCGCCAAAGCTACAGGCGTCTGTGGTGGCTGCACTGGGCATTGGTTTCCTCAGTGGCACCAACTGCTGCTGTTCTCTGCCGAGAAGTCCCTGCCGTCCACAGCGAGGTCCTTAAGGATGAAAGCAAGGACGAAAGCTGCAGCCGGTGTCTGAGCACGGGTCAGGGCTGTTGAGGTTCTCAGCAGAAAGAGCTGTGGAAGCTCTTTGCAGAGCCGACCACTGGCAGCGGGGGCGCCTCCTGCTCTGAGGCGGGTAGGGAAGCATCCGCTTTCTTCCTTGTTTCTAGCCGTCCCTGGGTGGCTCAGCTATGGCAGTCTCTTTCTGGGTGGGGCGAAACTGAAGTGGGTTCTGATGCTGTGCCCTGTAGTCCCTGCTCTCTTTTTCCCAGTGAAGGGAACTCTCTGGGGTTTGGGCGTTCCTCTTGTTGCCGAGCAGAGCTACCCTTCGGGATGGAATGATGCAGGCAAATTGAAACTGTGCTTCCGACCTTTTGGTGCAGTTTTTTTTATGTTTTTTAAATGTTTTATTTATTTATTCACAAGAGTCAGAGAGAGAGAGAGAGAGAGAGAGAGAGAGAGGCAGAGGGAGAAGCAGGCTCCCCGCCTAGCGGGGAGCCCAATG